>NC_061868.1:40823709-41155343 GCF_907164915.1 Impatiens glandulifera | reverse complement strand
TAATTTATTACATTACTTAAAGAGAGAAAAAAAAATGTTGAGTTTGTTACATTAATTAATTAGTTAAGTGAAAAAACAAATATATAGTGGAAGAACTAAAATAATTTTTTTTTTTAATTTGGGTAGATGTGTATATTAAGTTATTGATAGAATTTTTTTCCAGACGTTACAACTCCATCTAATAGTATTTTAATGTGATACATATTTTATTTTTTCAAACAAATAATATTATTTATTATTGTAAAAAATTTGAAAAAAAAAGATATATATATGATATGGTCTTAGCTCAATATGATTTAAAAATAAAAAATCTTAAAAAATTGGCTCTATATTCATTATTGTCATTAATTTATTTATTATTTTCTTTCTCATTTTATATATTTATTTATAATTTATTAGTCACTTTATAATTACCATTACTTTAAGATATTTTGACCACTTTTTTTTTTTTACTTTGATGTATTTGACTGTTATTTTTAATGAATATATTATATTTTTTTAATATTTATATTTGAAATTTATAAAGAAAAATAACATGCAAAACCAGGAAAGAAACGTTTGTCTCATGCATGTGTCACGGATTAACCATGAAATTTGTATATATATATATATAAGCAAATTAAGCTTCTAATGAAAACTTAATGCATCTTTCTACTACCTAATACGAATAGGTTTAAAGCTCTTGAAAGTAAGTCCTCTTTTTGTTTTCTTCTTCTTCTTGATTTATATCAGTTATTTTAAGTTTTTTCGGTGATTTTCGTGGTAATGTAAATCAATTAAACATATATATTTTTTAAACAAAAAGACTATTTTTTTCCTTTCATTTGATCAATAACATCATGATTCCCACTATCTTTATATTTACTGGTTCTTCTCCACAATAACTTTAATTAATACCTAAATCCACCACTCACATAATTCATAATATTGGTTTTCATCCTTTAGAAAAAAAAAATAATGTCTCCACTAAAAACTGTTTTATGCTTTTCCCTGCCTATAAATAGTCTTTTAAAACTAAATGCGTGTGCTCACCACACTCTTATCTTCTTAACCATATCTAGCTAGCTATGGCTAATTCCAACCAAATAGCTTCTGATCCCAATTTCACGGTCCAAACTCTTGATATGGAGATGAACATGAATCTTGATCAAGAAGAGTCCACCTTTGACTACTCAAAACGGGCTCAATGGCTACGTGCAGCCGTCCTTGGAGCCAACGATGGTTTGGTCTCAACCGCATCCTTAATGATGGGTGTTGGTGCAGTCAAGCAAGATATTAAGGCCATGATCCTCACCGGTTTCGCCGGCCTAGTCGCGGGTGCTTGTAGTATGGCTATAGGAGAATTCGTCTCGGTTTACTCCCAACTCGACATCGAGTTGGCTCAGATTAAGCGAGACAAGACTAGAACCATCAATGATGGGATCGGTAAACAACAGCCCTTAGAGTTAGAAGCCAAAGAGACTGAGAAACTTCCTAACCCAATCCAAGCCGCAGCAGCCTCGGCTCTCGCGTTCTCTATCGGGGCGATGGTGCCACTTCTGGCGGCCGCGTTCATAAAACAGTATAGGGTTAGGGTGGCGGCTGTGGCGGCGGCGGTGACGGTGGCTCTCGTGTTTTTTGGTTGGGCTGGGTCGGCTCTAGGGAAAGCGCCATGGGCTCGAGCCACGGTTAGAGTTACTATCGGTGGGTGGGTGGCTATGGCCATAACCTTTGGGTTAACAAAACTTATTGGCTCAAGTGGGCTTTGATATGTAAAGAAAATAAAAAAAATATATTTAAAAAAAGGGTGAGGTATTGTAGCTTTATTGTTTGAATTAATGTCATGTTGCTTTTAATGTAGATGAGATGAATGGGCGAGGAAAGTCATCATGTAAGAAAAATAACAAATCTAATTAAGATTAATGTTAATTGTAATATATTATATATCACTTTTGTATTTTACTATTTTTGGTGATTTGTTTTTTTAAATTTATCTTACCGAATTTGAAATTACACACTTACTATACTAATAAAATCTATAAACAAATTGGCCAAATCAAATTGACAACAAATTTGATCGATTTATTGAATCACTAACATGCCTACTTATCAAATAAACTATATAACATTATTGTGGATTGTCATATATTTTTTTTTTAATTTTAAAAAAAACTATACTAATTATTTATTGGAGCACTAATTGTACTTATTATATCAAATAAATTATAAAACACTAATAATACATTTGAATGCACATTTGAACTAATGACCTACAATTGAAAATACTTTGTTTATATTACTTAACACCTATTTACTATAATTTTTAATAATTATCTTTTATTATTTAAATTATTATTTGGGAGCTCAAAATTTTAACTTATAATTATTTTAGTGCCGGGTATTTTATTAATTAAAAAAAGAAATATAAATTCCTTTCCGAAAATGGGAAAGGAGAGAAAGGTTGCAATAACAACTATTATTATTTATACCGACGCATAATTTCCGGCGCAAACTAAGCATTGTATAACATGGCGGCAAATAATTATAACCGTCACTATTTTCCATCAAACTTCTTTCTTGCCTAAATTAAGACCTTAAAACTTTACATAACAATGAATCTTGTGCAGGATCTCAGAATTTGAGGCCCAATTTAAATTTTTTAGAACACTTAAAATAATAAATATATATATTTTAAAAATTTTAATAATATAAAATGAAATAAAAATGATTAATATGTTATAATACAGAAATAAAAAATCAAATGGAGATAAAAAAAAAATATTTTTTATATTAAAAAAAGAAAGAAAAAAAATTAAGATTAATAATATAATATATAACTTAACCTCCTAATCTTGTGACAGTAGTAAGTAAAGCTCTGATTTTTGGGCTTACCTAGAGACTATATCTATTATATTACAAAAAATTAAACAAGTTTCACCATGGTCCACTTCAACATATTTTTTTTTGGATTTTGAAATCCTTTGGGCTGCTTTCAGGTGGGCCTACAATAGTCTATGGGCTGGATGGACTTACTCATGCCCTCTTTAACTCTAACAATGGAAACTAATAATTGAGAACAAGTAGAATCTTTAAGGATTAGCTTATAACAAGTAGTTAAAATCAATAATTTATGTAAAATTGTTAGTTTTTTTTTTATATAAAATCTTAAAAGTTTAATTTGAAAAAATATTAATTATTATTATTTATATATATAATTAATTATTTTATATCTAACCAAATTCAAATTTTTTTATATAAAAGTAATTAAAAATAATAATGAGTAAATAACACTATAAGAAAAATTATATTTATAAAATTAATTATATTAATTTATTTATTTGAATAAATAATAACTTTTTTTATTTATAAATATAAATATGTTTCTTAATGTAAAATATTATAAAATCGTAATTTAAAATTATTTATAAACTCGTAAATCGTGAAATTTTATTATCGTAAATTTAAAATCATAAAAATTATCTATTTAAGATTTTATTTATAATTAAACTAGTTAAGTTATCTGAAATCGTAAAGTTGTATTTTTAAGAGTTAACTCGAGATTTTATTACTGTTTTAACTATTTGTATGAAATCTTTTGTTAGAGATTTGAAAGATTGTGTGAATATATTTATCTGACATTGATTGAGTTTCTTTCAATGAAAATATAGTGGGACGAGAGATTTAGTAAGTAAAGATTGAATGGCTAAATTGAATGAAAGATTAAGAAGAGAATTAATTTTTTTTAAATATAATGAGATGAGAGTTTCTAAATTTGAAGTGATAAATTTTAACATTGGTTTTAGTGTACACCCTAATTATAATTAGGGCTGGCCTCAATCAACCCATGTTTGAGGACTTATGAAAAAAAAAAAAAATTATTATTATTTATTTATTTATTTTTTAATGTTATATTAAAATTAATAATTTTGTATTACATTTAATATAAGTATTTAGTTTGAATCTATGTAAGGTTTGATTGGGCTATTTAAAATGTTTTCGTGATCTTTTTAAACTATCTTGATTTTTTTTCAAACCTACAACTCTAAATCCTTGTAGCAATTAATATTACTCTTGATAACATAAAAATCAAATAATATCGTATTTAATTAGATGCCTAGAAAAAATAACCTATAAATTAATGAGAATAATTCAATATATATAAGTTATATTATCTATTCACCAATGCTGTAAATAATCATAAAATATAATTGGAGTTTAGTAGCTCTATGTAAATATAATTTATTTATTTTTTAGACAATTTTTTTTATTAATCTATATATAAATATATTTAAAAGACATCTCATTTAGTTAAAAGTTGAAAAAGGGATAATGTTTAGTAGCTAGATTAGATATATCTAATCATCTGTTTGATAAGTTTTAGATATTGATCTCATAATAACAATTTAATAATTTTTATTCAAAACAGAGGTAACAATCAAATTTTAAAATAAGAAAATTTTAAAATATTTTTTTTAACTAAATAAATGTAAAATAAACAATA
The DNA here is from genome assembly GCF_907164915.1 of Impatiens glandulifera. Taxonomy (NCBI): domain Eukaryota; kingdom Viridiplantae; phylum Streptophyta; class Magnoliopsida; order Ericales; family Balsaminaceae; genus Impatiens; species Impatiens glandulifera. The sequence continues at coordinate 41,150,863 of NC_061868.1, read as the reverse complement.
ACCAAAAAAGGTAATGTTTTTTAATTGAATAAATGCAATTAAATTGATTAACAAATATAAATAACAATTTAAAAGAAATTTTTATATTTATATTTGAAATAATTTTTTTATTATAAAAAGTTAATATTAAATAAGTTAAATGTTATAAATACTAGCAGAAATAAAATGTATACTTAAATATTTGAAATTTTGTATTTACAAACATTACTCGTTCAATAAATCCAATGTTAGGGCTAGGGTTGGGCCGATCAACCCCTCGGCAGCCCAATCCTAAAAAACAATCCTCAATGTCTATAAAGTATATAATCATAGTAAAAAATGAAATTCAATTTTTTAATGAAAGATTATTTGTGCTAATTCGAATTATATGTAGTTTATTATTATTATTATTATTATTATTATTATTATTATTATTATTATTATTATTTTTATAAAAGAAATTCTTAAGTACGTTTGTACTATTTAATTTACCAAACCAATTTATTTATTTTTTAAATGGTCACGAGTTCATATAATTTACCATTAGTTCATCCAAACCGTTTTTTTAATTGACCAAATTGAAACTCAAATTGACGCCAATTGTTTGGTGGTATATTTTGGTATAAAAACGATCAAACAACATTAATTTATGCATAACGACAACAACAAAAATAGTTACAAAGAAATGAAAAAAAAAAACTTAAAAGTCCGATACCTATAAATCTATCCAAGAAATGACAAAAATAACGAGCTGAAAAAGAACTGTCCACATAAAAGAAACATCGATCACATCCATAAGCATAAAAGACAAAAACATGAACCATACAAACACATTCACAATGAAGCAAAACCATACAAGACTATAAGTGTTTTAATTAAGAGAGGATGAGAGGTAATATATAACCTAACCTTCTAGCTTTGTCATGGACCATGGTTTTACCCTCTTATTTCACACATCCTTGCCAACCCTCCCAAGTGTAGCTATATACATAAATAAAAATTTTGAGGAAAATTATAATTTTTTAAAATGAAAAAATTCGTTTAAGTACAACGATAAAGCATTACATGAAAAAAATAAAAAATAATACTATATAAGTTAACGAGCTCGTAATTCTAGAGAAGAATAATTAACTCCCGACAGATTCTACTGACTTTTATAAACTAATCTTATAAAGCTTCATAATAATAATATTATGAATGATATGCATAAACGACTACGATTATTGAAAGTTCGATGATTTATCTCTAACCAGATAATCCACCAAAAAATAATTAGGCTAATAACCACATATGTAGGAATGCCATATCAGCCGCACCAATCTAAACTTTCCAACAACTACATAAAAACTCGGGCATCACTCAATGAATCTCACTCCACAAAAGACTTCAAATACTAGTCATTCATCGATAATGCAAAAATAAGTGAGTTGTCGATTCAACCTATCCGTGACACATATGACTAGCCACAATATGATATTTTTTCATGCACATATCATCCGTTAGAGTTCCACCATGAATTAAAATATTGGTCTATTAATTTTGAATAAAATCTTTGACTCTTAAAGTTGTTCTCAACGAAAAAAATTATAATTATTAATATATATATATATATATTATATATATATTTTAAAAGAGATCATTAATTTAATTATTGAAGATGGTGTGAAAGGTGGATATGGTCGAAAGCAACTGAATTAATTGCGTGAGAGATAGTGAACATTTATAAATCCAAAACCATAATTGGGTCATGTTTGGAATCTTACACATTTTAATCACAAACTATATAAATTAGGAAAATTTTCGTGCGATACACACAGATAAGGATAAAAATAAAATAAATTAAAAAAATTATAATAATATTTATTCAATGTTTAAAATTATTAAAATAAAAAATATAACACTCTCATTTCACATTTTATTCACTTCGATAAAACAATTTATTTTCTCACATATTTCATCACATATTTTTTCGAATGAATCTCTCAATTCGTGACTTTACACTTTCACTTTGTCAATCAAATATTTGATTCATATTTTTTAATAATTAGCATCCTGACCTCACACTTTGGTCAATTAAATATTTGATTCATATTTCTTTAACCACTTTCAAATGATACTCGTCTATTATTCATTGATAAACCACATCTCAATCACATTTGGTTAAAGGTTGTACTTGTTTTGTTAGGTTGCAAGTTCGAAACCTACAAATAACATTTTTAAATTTATTTTTAACCGTTTTAAGTTTATGAGCGGGTCAACCCACAATCCGACCAAAGTATCCATTTACTCTCACATAAATATCCAAATTAACCACAACTCTCGACCCGACAATCCGGACACTTTAAAAATTAAGCATCATTATATATATATATATATATATATATATATATATATATATATATATATATATATATATATATATATATATATATATAGATTAGTTAGTTAAAAATTTGAACTTTTATTGTTAAAATGTCTCGCGTTCATTAAATTTGGTGTTGAATCTTAAATATAAAGTGTTGTTAGCCTAGTTGGTTAAAGGGTTGTACTTGTTTTGTTAGGTTGCAAGTTCGAAACCTACAAATAACATTTTTAAATTTATTTTTAACCGTTTTAAGTTTATGAGCGGGTCAACCCACAATCCGACCCAAATATCCATTTACTCTCACATAAATATCCAAATTAACCACAACTCTCGACCCGGCAATCCGGACATTTTAAAAATTAAGCATCATTATATATATATATATATATATATATATATATAGATTAGTTAGTTAAATATTTGAACTTTTTTTTTTGTTAAAATGTCTTGCGTTTAATCAAATTTGGTGTTGAATTTTAAATATAAAGTGTTGTTAGCCTAGTTGGTTAAAATGTTGTATTTGTTTTGTTAGGTTGCAAGTTCGAAACCTACAAATAATATTTTTAAATTTATTTTTAACCGTTTTAAGTTCATGGGCGGGTCAACCCACAATCCGACCCAAGTATCCATTTACTCTCACATAAATATCCAAATTAACCACAGCTTTCGACCCGACAATCCAGACACTTTAAAAATTAAGCATCATTATATATATAGATAAGAAATTATGGGTTTACAGTTTTGGTTAGAGTGGTCTCAAAACCAAGTATCTATTTACTCTCACATAAATATTCAAATTAACCACAACTCTCGACCCAGCAATTCGGATACTTTAAAAGTTAAGCATATATATATATATATATATATATATATATATATATATATATATATATATATATATATATATATATATATATATATATATATATATATATATATATATATATATATATAAAAAAGAAATTATGGGTTTACAGTTTTGGTTAGAGTGGTCTCAAAACCAAATAATATGATCAATCATTAATTAAAATATCAAATAATTTTACTTTTTTTTATAGTATTTTAAATTTTAATAATATTTAATATATTTTAAAATAAATAAATACTTCTAGTTCCTGAACGATCTTTACTATTTTATCCAACTCATTCAACTATTTATAGATAATAATGTGTTTTATTTAATAAAATGAGAGTTGATTTGATTGACATTTTAACAAATTGTTGTTTTCAATTTTGCAGGCTAACAAACATAAAATCTGATTTAGTAACTTATTTTAGTATAACTTGACCGAAACCATTCACGAATTTACTTTGAAATACCTATAATATTTCATAGATATGGATTGAAACAAATTTTCTTTAAAATATATGGTTTGTGTTTTAGTATTTATAGTAATTGAATATTTAAAAACTATATTTTATTTTAAGAAATTCACCCACCCGTCCTCATCCTTTGGGATATATACTTATTCAGGGTGACCCTTCCTTTATTCCTAATTCATAAATTAGGTTGTAACCCTAATCTATTAGTTCCAATTAATTATTTTCCAGCTCCCTCATTATTAATCCCTTCCATGCCAAACTTTCAACATCAACCCAACAAATTACTTAATATTTTGTAGCCATAAATACTGAGAACTTTTAAAATCTTATAATTATATAATTTTAAGTCTAATTTTAATTAATTTCTTACAATTTTAAATTTAAATTAATTTAATTTTACGATTTTATAAATAGGTTCCATTGCATAGGATTTTACATTAAAAATAGAAAATTTATATTTATAAATTATATAAACAATCATTCGTTGAAATAAATTACTTTAATTGATTTTATAAATATAACTTTTTTTAACTTATCAATGTATAAAATACTTATTATATATATAAATAATAATATATAACTAATATTTTTTTTCATTATTTTAAATAAACTTTCGATTTTACGAGTTTTAAACTAAAAAACGATTTTAATAAACTCTCATTTCTTTAGAATTTTGCATCTAATTAATCCCCTTTTAAAATTTTTACATAAAAAAAAGTCAGCCCATGATTTAATTTAGTTGTTTTTCATACTATTGTGCCTCAAATAGTTTGTCTAAAGTTTGAGTTGGAGTTATATGGGTTTCCTGAAAAATATATTTTTTTTAATAATGTATTTGAATGAGATACAAATATTTTTTAAAATATTTTTTTAATTTAAATATATATATTTTTTAGATTAAAATTTTAAGCGGTTATTTGTTATTATTATTTTATATACTCATAACAAAATAACAAGGATATACTAACTTTTTTCTACGCCCAAATAATTTTATTAAATAATGTGTACATTTTGTTTGTCATACGTACTGACATGTACATTTTGTTAAATATTATCATTATTATCATTAAATTTAAATGCATATCTCAAAATATATTGTGTACATATATATTTTGACTAAAATGTTAGACCAAAATTAATTTTAAAAATATTTAATAAATGAAAAAAATATAATATATTAAACTAAAAAAGAAAAAAATTAATTAAGTTAATTAAATCAAGACAATAAAACTTCAAATACACAAATTAAAAGAAATAATTTGAAGATATTTAATTAACAAAATATACAAATTATGTTCATATTGGAAACCATTTTTTTTATTCAGGATAATGATATTCTCTTTTATTTTTATTTTAAACATATATTTTATTTTTTATTTAGTTGATACATAAATAATAATTTATTAAAAATATATTTTGATCAACAAAGTAAATAATGACGATTTTTTAAAAGATAATAATTAACTAATTACTTAATCAAGTTATTATTTTTTTAAGCATGTTTCATTATATCATCATCTATACATTCATCAATATATAACACGAAATTTCCCAAAATTGTAAAATGTTATATCGATGTGTTTATGTGTCATAATAAAAAAAATTCACCTAAATTCTCTAAAATACACTATAATTTTTTTTAGATATTTCAAAATTACATTAAAAAAGAGTGTATTAATGATAAAAAATTATATGACTAAATATATGAAGTTTGAATCAATAATTTTTTACCATCAAATTGAGGGGAGGGTTTTACAGTTCATCCGTAAATATTTTCAAATAATTTATTATTTTTTATACAGAACTTGGCGAGTTATCTCCCGTTTCTAAACAAAATAATTGTATTGTATATATGATATCCTTGTACAAATAAAAATGGTGTCCTTCAAAAACAATTAATTATACACTCATATATATATAGTCTTACATTAGAAGGAAATTTTTATAAACATGATTATCCATAAATTTCTTGATTTTCATATTGAGTAGCTTAAGGTAAGTCCATCTTTATAATGGGTGTTCGAAGAAATGAGAGATTGAATATCAACTTTGAGATATATATTAATATTGGTGAGAGAATTGACCAAAACAACTAATTTAATTTTAACTATTTAATGCTATTTTAGACTTGAATTTCTATAATTTTCTGGCCAGATTATAAGTGCCTATATAAGGATGTTCTCTATCCCCTCTGTATATACATCAAAATATATCCTCTGCAAGAGTATATTTATTATTATTTTTTTGAAAAATTTTGTTTTCCTTAATTAGATCCGATGAACATTATAAATGGGGAAGATAGAGGCGCGAGGAATTACAGTGTCACAGTCACTGAGCCGGATATCAACGACGATGATTCAAGAGACAAAAAAGCTTACATAGCCGGAATCTTAAATAAATATATCCAAATTTTAGATAAGCAAAGTCGGTATTTTATAGGTGCGTTATCTTATTGGGATTAATTTAGATGAAATAATGTTGGAATATTTCTTAACTGTGTATATATATTAACAAATATAAACATGTCATAATATTTCTTAAAAAAATGTTAGAAAAAACTTAGAAAACGAATATTTGCATAAAAATCCTGTCACGTTTTTCATCATTTTGAATTTGCCCTGACATCCCATCATGATCATAATTGAGGAGTTTTTTTAAAACCGTAGTTAAGTGCCAAGAGAAAAATCTGGAAAAGTCAGATAATTTTGATTTATCTCTGGCAGGTTATCCAGTCAATCTGGACTTTGATTATGGAGCTCTAGCACATCTTCAAGCTTTCTTCATAAACAACATTGGGGATCCATTCATTGAAGGCAATTATAGCATGCATTCACGAGAATTTGAAATTGCTGTTTTGGATTGGTTTGCCAATCTATGGGAAATTCAGAAGAATGACTATTGGGGATATGTTACAAATGGTGGCACTGAAGGAAATCTTCATGGCATTCTAATTGGGTAATTAATTAAGTTATAAAATATCTTCATGGAATAGATGATCTAGCTAGCTGCTTTCAATTAATCAAAGACCATGCAAATATGTTAATTATATAGGAGAGAAGTTCTTCAAGATGGGATATTTTACACGTCACGAGAATCGCATTATTCCATCTTCAAGGCAGCAAAAATGTACAAAATGAAGTGTGTCGAAATTGATACTTTATTCACGGGTGAAATGGATTACGAAGATTTCAAGGCCAAGTTACTTCGTAATAAGGATAAGCCGGCGATAATCAATGTCAACATAGGTGCGTGTTTATGTTTAAGAAGTCCACGATAATAATTGTATCTAAAATTGTTAATTTGTTATGCTATTGAAGGAACAACGATAAAAGGAGCAGTTGACAATGTTGATATTGTTATACAAATTTTAGAAGAATGTGGATTCTCACATGATAGATTCTATATTCACTGTGATGCAGCATTATTTGGAATTATGATGCCTTTTGTGGATCATGTAAGTTTGTGATAAATAATTTATTAATGACTTTTGATGGATAATTTATAGAAATTGAATTATGTTTGACTATATAGGCACTTAGAGTTACTTTCAAGAAGCAAATTGGAAGTGTAACAATTTCAGGGCACAAGTTTATAGGATGTCCAATACCTTGTGGGGTTTACATAACAAGAATGCGACACATTAACACTCTCTCAAAAAATATAGAGTATATAGGTTCTTCCGACACCACTATAATGGGAGGTAGAAGCGGTCATGCTCCAATCTTTTTGTGGTATGCCTTAAACATAAAGGGTTATAATAGATTTCGGAAAGAAGTTGAAAAATGTCTTACAAATGCTCGTTACTTGAAGGATCGGATTGTGGAAATAGGGATTAGTGCCATGCTTAACGAGTCGAGCAACACGGTTGTATTTGAGCGGCCTCTAGACAATGAGTTTGCCCATCGATGGCAACTCGCTTGTGAAAGAAGCATGGCGCATGTAATTGTGATGCCCAATATAACCGTTGAAAAGCTAGATGAATTCTTGGATGAATTGTCGAAGAAACACTCTCAATGGTACAAAAACGGGGAAGGAGTTCAACCTCCTTGTCTTGCAGCCGATATAGAAGAAACACTCTCAATGGTAAAAAAACGGGGAAGGAGTTCAACCTCCTTGTCTTGCAGCCGATATAGGGGGAGACAATTGCCTTTGTCCTATTCACAAATAATTATACTATTATACTTATGTCAATGCATCAAACTATCTTTATTAAATCAGTATGATAATAATTAATAACTTATAAACCCGTTGGATGCAGGAACACACAACTATTTGAACAGCATTATTTATTATGCACTTAATTTGTAATATTATATATATATATATATATATATATATATATATAAATATATATATATATAAATATATATATATATATAAACATATATATATATATATATATATATATATATATATAAACATATATATATATATATGTTTAGGATGATATTAAATAATCGGGAAGAATGCTAATTTTATTACTGAACTATAATGAAATATTCACGTATATCATTGAACTATTTTTGTTCGCTCATATCACTATAGTTGAGATTAATGTTCGTCTATATCATTTGTTAACAAAACATCCAAATCCGTTATCTTTTCTGTTAAAAGATGACACATTTGATTGACATGTCATTTTTTAAAAATTAATATATATTATATTTTTTTCATATTTCTAAATAATAAAACTCTTACATTTTAGATATATCGATTCATACATTTACCCAGATAGATTCACCTTTCTAAAACAGAACAAGAATCCAAAAATATAGGAAGAGAAAGGTGAACAAATTCTGAAGGGATAAGAAAGCATATAGGAAGAGAACAAAAACAATAATCCAGAAATAAGCCTTCAACAAAAAGAAGAAGATTTGTAAACTTCATTACCTGTCATCATTGTTCATTGTGAACTTTGTTTGAGACTAATTAAAGTAAGAAGAAAAAGTTGAGGTCTAAGGCTCGACTAAAGTCAAAGTTCGTTGTGGTAGGGTTCTGAAATCAAAATCTCATCTCTCATTGCCCTCAATTCTCTCGCTAACTCGTCAGTCTTCCTTCAGTTCCTTTATCTGAGAAATCGAATCCTTTGAAGAACAAGAATCGGAGAAGAAGAATGGTGGGCCTAGCTAGTTAATTAGGGCAGGAGAGGAAAATTATTAATGACTTTGTAAATATTTTATTATTTAAAATTTTAAATAAATAAAAATATATATAATATATATTAATTTAAAAAAGATGACATTTCAATATATTAATTAAAAAATATGACATGTCAATTTCACATGTCATCTCATTTAACAGAAATTTAACGGGGTTAGAGGTTTGGTGGAGTAGTGACATAGATGAATACTAATCTCAACTTCAGTGATATGAGCGAACAAAATTTAGTTCAATGATATATCTGAATATTCTATTATAGTTCAGTGATAAAATTAGCATTATTCTCTTAAATAATCTATTGTATTAAAACCATATAATAGTAACGTGATTATATATGTTGTCTACTTTCTCATTGTTTGATTATATAATTAGTAAGGTGATTATGATATAGCTTTTCTGATAAACATTTTTATTAACGTGTGAAAGATAATTGTTGAGTCTAGTTTGTTTTATATATTTTGAGAAGAAGTATAAATTATATATAAAGGCTTGTTTGGTTATGGGGTGTTTGAATAGACCTAGATTATTTACAAAATTTTAATATCTGAATTATGAGATTGGGCTATTTATTGGAGTAAATTGAGATTTCAGACTTTTTTTTTTTTCTTTCAAATTTCACAATTTTAGACTTTTTACAACGATTTCAAACGCCGTTAACTTATTATATAAGTGTCATTTATAAATAAAAAATTAATGTCATTAATTTAGTTACTGAATTTGAACTATTGAGAATTTTGACTACCGATTTTGTAAAAGTTCAATACCTAGCTAATCATCTTTTCAATGTAAGATAGGACTAGAGATGTCAATGAGGCGGTTCGGGGCGACGAATGTTTTTATCATCCCGTCCCGTTTTTACTTCGGAGATTTTTTTAATACCATCTCTTTGCCGTTCGATTTCGAAGAATTCTCGCTGGTTACCGTTTATACCATATTTAAAAAAAAAAATTATACAATAAAATTATATAAACAGATTTTTAAATATATTATATATTTTATTATAAAAAAATAAACTTACACTTTTATAAAATATAATAAATATATATATTTGTGATTTTATATATTTAATTATATTTTTAAATTATTTAAAATAAATAAGATAAGATTGGAAGACATAAATAATATATATCCTCGTTCCATTCCTAATCCGGTCAAATTGGGAAAAACACTCCAGACGGAGTAATTTGATTCGGTTACGCATAAGATTTCAGCTTGTCATCCATCCTTATATAGGAGCTATATATTTTTTTAAATAGGAGAAAAACAAATAAATAGAGTAATTTTATTATTGAATAAATTTATTAGATTACATTAGATTATCTTGTAATTTTCAAACTTAATTACTTATTCAAATATAGAAAAACAATAAAAAATAAATTAATGGGAATAAACATTTTTTTAATAATAAATAATTAATTGCTACCAAAAGATAATTATCAATAATCTTTAAATAATTAAAGTGATATTTAAGGGGTGTGTCTTTGACAATATTTCTCTGTCTCTCCTATTTGTACCTTGTTAATGGAGTCATCAGGGGTATCAGAAGAGAAGAACCAAATGTTGCCGGAAACCTGTCATCCGCTCTCCGACGTATCGCCGGGAAAGATCAGCAATGTCGGCGCCGGCAAACTTGTCCAGAGAAGGGAGGAAAACAGAGAGACTGTGCCTCGTAGACTACTTCTAGCAGTGACAGAGCCAGGAAGAGAAAAATAGGGAGAAAGAAGCTTCTATATCCATTGTGATGGAGCATTATTTGGGAGTATGATTCCTTTTGTTAAGCATGTAAGTTTGTGACAATTATATTATTAGTAATTTTGTAAATTTGGAATAATGTTTATGGTTGTGTTAAATTTTCTTAAATAGGTCCTTCAAGTTTCTTTCAAGAAGCTAATATGAAGTATTACTATTTTCAAATACTAGTTTGTGGGATATCAAACGCCTTGTGGAGTTTATATAACAAGGAAGTAATACATTGACTCTTTCGACAAATATCGAGTTTTAGGTTCTTCGGACCACTAGTGAAAAAGTGATCTTTACCGACAGATGATACCGACATATATATATACCGAAAAGGTTTTTAAACCTTTCGTTGATATGAATTTTTACCGAAAGATGTATATAAATCTTTTGATATTAACCTTATCTAATAAAAACGAAAATAATTTTAATTGTTGAAAGAGGTAACTACAAAAGATTTATATACATATTTCGGTATTGACCTCATCATAAAAACACGAAAATAATTCTAAGTGTTGGAAGATGCAACTACCGAAAGATTTATATACATCTTTCGGTACTAGCCTCATCCAAAAAACACAAAAATAATCTAAGTGTTGGAACAGGCAACTACCGAAAGATGTATATACATTTTTTCGGTATTGACTTCATCCTCAAAACACGAAAATAATTTTATGTGTTGGTAGAGGTGAACGTATTGGGTATTCCCCAAAACACATAAAATAATTATACGTGTTAGAAAAGGCCAAATACCGAAAGATTTATATACATCTTTCAGTATTGGCTATTCCACAAAAACACGAAAATAATTTTAATTGTTGGAAGAGGTTAATATCGAAAGATTATATCATTGCTTTCGACTTTGCATCTTCCCCAAAAATCTCTAGTTAAGATCATTACCGAAAGATATTTAACATATCTCTCAGTATTCCACATATAAACCGAGAGATTGACAAATCTTTTAGCATTGACCCTCTCTTCTAATTGGTTTTTCACTATCTTAGTTTGTCTAAACTTCTAAGCACATCAAGTGTGTGTCATTTTCTAAGTATATGGATTGTGTTTAATTTTTTAAGTGTATATGATTGTGTTTGATTATATATAATGAAGTATGTAATATGCATGTTTGTGTTTGATGATAATTAGGATCTGTGTAGTGTTTAATTATAAGATGTGTGGGGATTGTGTATAATTTTAAAGCTAGATGAATGTGTGCACATATTTGTAGGATATTAAATGTGTTAAATTAATGTTGTTCAAACTAAGAAAGTGAAAAAATAAAGTTAAGTCCAATACCAAGAGATATGTTAAATATCTTTCGGTATTTAAGGGGAATACCGAAAGATATACCCATATCTCTCGGTATTTCCCCTCATATCCCATATCTTTCGGTATTCCCCATAAATACCAAAAGATATTTAGCATATCTCTCGGTATTGAACTTCTTTGTTTGCTAAACTAAATATTGTTTACTTTCTAATTAGCTTGTCTAAACTTCTAAACTAATCAAGTATGTGTTATTTTGTAAGTATATGGTTTGTGATTAATTTTATAAGTGTATATGATTGTGTTTTATTATATATAAAAAGTGTATATGTATATTTGTGTTTGATGATAATTAAGATATGTGTAGAGTTTGATTATAAGGATGTGTTGAGATTGTGTAATGTTTTAATGATATGAAATGTGTTAAATTAATGTTGTTGAAGCAAATTAGAAAGTGATGCCAATACCGAGAGATATGTTAAATATCTTTCGGTATTTAAGGGGAATATCGAAAGATATACTCATATCTTTCGGTATTTGACTCTTCCAAAGAGGTCAACCCTAACCGAATTTACCAAACCAATTTATTTATTTTTTAAATGGTCTAAATGTGAAGTCTAGAATTTATGATCACGAGGACACGAGTTCATGTACTTTACCACTAAGGTATGAGTCTCCATCCAAACCGTTTTTTTAATTGACCAAATTGAAACTCAAATTGACGTCAACTGATTTGTGGTATATTTTGGTGTAAAAACGACCAAACATCCTTAATTTATGCCTAACGACAAAAAAAAAATAGTTACAAAGAAATGTAAAAAAAAAAACTTAAAAGTCCGATACTCATAATATCTATCCAATAAATGACAAAAATAGAGAACTGAAAAATAATCATCCAAATAAAAAAAAACATCGATCACATCCATAAGCATAAAAGACAACATAAACCATATAAACACATTCACAATGAAGCAAAACCATACCAGACCTATAAGTGCTTTAATTAAGAGAGGATGAGAGGTAATATATAACCTAACCTTCTAGCCTTGTCATGGACCATGATTTTAACCCCTCTTATTTCACACATATCCTTCCTAACCCTCCCAGTAGCTATATATACATAACTAAATCTTTTAGAAATATTATATTTAAAAAAAAAAATGAAAATAATGGTTTAAGTTTAACGACAAAACGTGACATATATTAAAAAAATATATAAAATAAAAATAAAAAATGGTACTCAATAAGTTATCGAGCTCGTAAATTCTCGAGAAAAATGATTAACTCCTGACAGACTCTTCTAGCTTAATTTTCTGATCTTAATCTTATAAAATGATGTAATAATAATAATATTATGAATGATACACATTGAACGACTACGATCATTGAAAGTTTGATGATTAATCTCCAATCAAATAATCCACCAAAAAATAATTGGGCTGATAACCCACGTATATATGTAGGCATGTTATATCAGCCGCATAAATTCAAACTTACTAGCAACTATCTAAAAACTCGGACATCACTCAATAAATTTTAGTAATAATCCATAAAAGACTTCAAATACTAGTCATTCATCGATAATACAAAAGTAAGTGAGTTGCTGATTCAACCTCTCCGTGACACATACAACTAGCCATAATACAACATTTTTTAATGTATATATCATCCGTTATAATTTCACCATGAATAACGCTATATCCAAATAACGAGATATTGGATAAAATCTTAGATTCTCAAAGTTTTTCAAAATTTTCCAACGGAAAAAATTATAATTAAATTTAACTATTAATATATATATATATATATATATATATATATATATATTTAAAAGAGATCAATAATTTAATTGTTGGCGATGGGTGAAAGGTGGATATGATCGAAAACACATGAATTAATTGCCTAAGAGATAGTGAACATTTAGAAATCCAAGACCATAATTGGGTCATGTTTGGAATCATACACATTTTAATCACAAATTATATAAATAAGAAATTATGGGTTTAAAGTTTTGGTTAGGGTGGTCTCAAAACCAAATAAGGTCTCATTAATTAAAATATCAAATAATTTAATTTGTTTTTATAGTATTTTAAATTTTAAATATTTATAATATTACTATCATTTAAAAATAAATAAATACACTTTTTGGCTCTTTAATAATCTTTATTATTTTATCCAACTCATTAAACTGTTTTAGATAATAATGTGTTTTATTTAATAAAATAATAAATTGAGAGTCGATTTAATTGATATTTTAACGAATTGTTGTTTTCAATTTTATAGGCCAACAAACACAAAATCTGTTATAGATTGAAAATTTGCGGTTTTTATTTAGCGATTTAGAAATGTATTTCAGTATCACTTGACCAAAATGATTCACGGATCTAATTTGAAATACCTCTAATATTTCATAGACATGAATTGAAATAAATTTTCTTTATTGTGCTTTAATATTTATAGTAATTGATAACACTAATTATTTAAAAAATTATATTTTATTTTAATATATTCCCAATATAGAAATTCACCCACCTGTCCTCATCCTTTGGGATATTTATTCAGGGCGACCCTTCCTTTATTCCTAATTCCTAAATTAGTTTGTCACCCTAATCTATTAATTAGTACCTCCCCTATTACTAAGTAATAAGTTTGGTCATAATTAATCCCTTTTATGCCAAACTTTTACCATCAACCCAACAAATTACTTAATATTTGCTGGGTTCTCTCTTAAAATTTAAATTTTTACGATTTTAAATTTAAAATAATTTGATTTACGATTTTATAAATAAGTTTGATTGCATTGAATTTTATATTAAACAATTATTTATTTAAATAAATTATTTAATATAATTAATTTTATAAATATATATAACTTTTTTATAATATTATTTATTTATAATTATTTAATTAATTATATACTTAATTTTATTTAGCTTGTCAAGGTATAAAATACTTATTTTTTATATAAATAATAATATATAACTAATACTTTTTAAATTAAACTCTAATATTTTAAGTAAACTTTAGTTTACGAGTTTTAAACTAATTAATGATTTTATAAATACTCTCAATAGAAAGTTTTGCATCTAATTAATCATATTTCAAACATTTTACCTAAAAGAAAAAAAAGTTAGCCTAGCTCAAAACAAGAATACAACCCATGTGATTTAATTTAGTTTTATTCTTTAGGCCTCAAATACTGTCTAAAGTTTGGATCTGAAGTTGCATTTGGGTTTACTGAAATATAATTTTTTTTAATAATGTATTTCAATGATAAAAATACCTTTTAAAATATATTTATATATATATATATATATATATTATATTAAAATTTTAAATAATTATTTGTTATTATTATTTAATATACCCATAACAAATAATAATCCTTATACTAACTTTTTTTCTACAACCAAGTAACTTAATTATTAAATAATGTGTACATTATGTTTGTCATTATTATCATTAAGATTTAAATGCATATCTCAAAAAATATTGTGCAGATATATATTTGTCTAAAACGTTAGACCAAAAGTAATTTTAAAAATATTTAATCTATAATAAATGAAAAACAAAATTAGTATATTAAATTTTGTACAACTAAAAAAGAAAAAATAATAAAATTAAAATCAAGACAATAAAACATCCAACACACAAATTAAAAAACAATTTGAAGATATTTAATTATCAAAATATACAAATTATGCTCATACTGGAAATGTTTTTTTTTCTTGTAATTCAGGATGATGATATACTCTTTTATTTTTATTTTAAACATATAATTTTTTTATTATGTATTCAATTGATACATAAATAATAATTTATTAAAAATATAATTTGATCAACAAATTAAATAATGATTATTTTTTAAAAGATAATAATTAACTAATTACTAACCAAATTATTTTTTTAAGCATGTTTCATTATATCATCATCTATACATTCATCAATAAACACACGGAAAATTTCCCAAAATTGTAAAATGTTATATCAATGTGTTTATGTGTCCTAATAAAAAATTTACCTAAACTCTAAAATACACTATTAATCTTTAGATATTTCAAAATTACATTAAAAAAAGAGTGTATTAATGATAATATATATATATATATATATAACTAAAATTATGAAATTTCAATCAAATATTTTTTTACCACCAAATTGAGGGAGAGGATTTTACAGTTCATCCGTAAATGTTTTCAAATAACTTTTTATTTCTTTTATACAAAACATGGTTTCTAAACAAGAACATTGTATGATATATATCCTTTGTACAAATAAAAATGTGTCCTTCAAAAACAATTAATTATACACTCATATATAGTCTTATATTAGAAGGAATTTTGTATATAAACTACCCCATAAATTTCTTGATTTTCATATCGAGTTGCTTAAGGTAAGTCCATCTTTATAATGGGTGTTCAAGATATGAGATATATATTAAAATTGGTGAGAGAATTGACCAAAACAACTAATTTAATTTTAACTATATATTTAATGCTATTTCTATAGTTTTTGGCCAGATTATTAGTGCCTATATAAGGATGTTCTCTATCCCTCTGTATATACATAAAAATATATCCTCTGCAAGAGTGTGTATATTTATTATTATTATTTTTGAAAGATTTTGTTTTCCTTAATTAAATCAGATGAACACTAATGGGGAAGATAGAGAAATTGTGCCGGGGAGGAATTACAGTGTCACAATCACTGAGCCGGATATCAACGACGAAGATTCAAGAGACAAAAAAGCTTACATGGCCGGAATCTTAAACAAATATATCCAAATTATGGATAAGAAAAATCAGTATCATATAGGTGCGTTACGTGATCATAAATCCACTAGATTTGCTAGTTAGATAACTTTGATTCATCTCTGGCGCGCAGGTTATCCAGTCAATCTGGACTTTGATTATGGAGCTCTAGCACATCTTCAAGCTTTCTTCATAAACAACATTGGGGATCCATTCATTGAAGGCAATTATAGCATGCATTCACGAGAATTTGAAGTTGCTGTTTTGGATTGGTTTGCCAATCTATGGGAAATTCAGAAGAATGATTATTGGGGATATGTTACAGTTGGTGGCACTGAAGGAAATCTTCATGGCATTCTAATTGGGTAATTAATTAAGTTATAAAATATCTTCATGGAATTGATGATCTAGCTAGCTGCTTTCATATCTAATCAAAGACCATGCAAATATGTTAATTATGTAGGAGAGAAGTTCTTCAAGATGGGATATTTTACACGTCACGAGAATCGCATTACTCCATCTTCAAGGCAGCGAGAATGTACAAAATGAAGTGTGTCAAAATTGATACTTTATTCACGGGTGAGATGGATTACGAGGATTTCAAGGCCAAGTTACTTCGTAATAAGGATAAGCCGGCAATAATCAATGTCAACATAGGTGTGTTGCTTAAGAAGAAATCCATATAAGTACTTTTTATACATTATTGTGTCTATTTGTTAATTTGTTACGTTATTACAGGAACGACCATGAAAGGAGCAGTTGATAATGTTGATATCGTTATACAAATTTTAGAAGAATGTGGATTCACACACGATAAATTCTATATCCATTGTGATGCAGCATTATTTGGAATTATGATGCCTTTTGTTGATCATGTAAGTTTATGACAATTAATTTCTTATTACCTTGTGATGGATAATTTATGCAAATTGAATTATGTTTGTTTAAATAGGCACTTAAAGTTACTTTCAAGAAGCAAATCGGAAGTGTGACAATTTCCGGGTACAAGTTTATGGGATGTCCAATACCTTGTGGGATTTACATAACAAGAATGCGATACATTAATACCCTCTCAAAAAATATTGAGTATATAGGTTCTTCTGACACCACTATAATGGGAAGTAGGAGCGGCCATGCTCCAATCTTCTTGTGGTACGCCTTAAATATAAAGGGTTATAGTGGATTTCAAAAAGAAGTTGAAAAGTGTCTTACAAATGCTCGATATTTGAAAGATCGGATTGTGGAAATAGGGATTAGTGCCATGCTTAACAAGTTGAGCAACACGGTTGTATTTGAGCGGCCTCTAGACAATGAGTTTGCCCATCGATGGCAACTCGCTTGTGAAAGAAGCATGGCGCATGTAATTGTGATGCCCAATATAACCGTTGAAAAACTAGATGAATTCTTGGATGAATTGTCGAAGAAACACTCTCAATGGTACAAAGACGGGAAAGGAGTTCAACCTCCTTGTCTTGCATCCGATATAGGGGGAGACAATTGCCTTTGTCCTCTTCATAAATAATTATACTATTATAATTATGTCAATGTATCAAATTATTATGATAATAATTAATAACTTATAAAGGGGATGCAGGAACACACACTATTTGGACTACATTATTTATTATGCACATAATTTGTAATATTATATATAGCATGTGTTTTAGATGATATTAATTAATCTATTGTAATAAAACCATATAATTAGTAACGTGATTATATATGTTATCTACTTTCTCATTGTTTGATTATATAATTAGTAACGTGATTATGATAGCTTTTCTAATAAACGTGATTATTAATTAACGTCTGAAAGATATTTCTTGAGTCTAGTTTGCTTCATATATTTTGAGGAGAAGTATAAATTATACTTAAGGCTTGTTTGGTTATATGGGGTTTTAACGAAATAAAATTTTAAGTTTTTATCTTAAACCACCAAGCTAAAATTTATTATGTTCAAAAATACAATAAATTTGATTAAACATTTTACTATTTGAAATAAATTAGTTGCCCTAACCCGAGAACTTGTCGGGCATACCTCAGGGCCGGCCTTGCTGAAATGACAAATTAGGACTCTTTATTGGGGTCATTTTAGTCTCATTACAAAAACGAGATTTAATCTTAACAATTTTAAACATCGTTAACTTATTATATACATATCATTTATAAATAAAAGATTTATGTTACTAATTTATCTACCGAATTTTAAAAATAAAGTGTTTTAAGTACGAATCTGATAAAAGTTCATTATCAGTTATCTTTACAAGTTATAACATTGAAATTTGAAAATTTATCAACGATTGTAACCAAAATTTTGATATTTATAAAGAAAGATGATAGGACCCATAGTTTTTTATTTTTTAAAATAGAGATAAATTTTCCAAATCATGATTGATTTTGTAGGTGTCTTCGGACAATTCTTAATTAGTATACTACAGGTTTTGTAGGTTCATTAATTGGGGTTTGATGAAATGTCTTTATTGATTCTTTTATTTTAATTTATAATATTTATAGTGGTTGTTACACTACAAAACTTAAGCCCAACTAAAATCTATAAATAAAATAAACAGTGTATATTATAATAGAACAATAGTTTAGTGGTTTTTAAAATAAATAGTGTATATTCAATTTTTCAAGTGAATTATCTTTTTTTTTTAAAAAAAAAAATAGGAGAAAAACAGATAAATAGAGTAATTTTATTAAATAGATTTATTAGATTACACTAGATTATCTTGTAATCTTTCAAATTTGATTATAAATTGATGATAATAAACATATTTTAATAATAAATAATTAATATCCAAAGATAATTATCAATAATCTTTAAACAATAAATTGATGATAATAAACATATTTTAATAATAAATAATTAATATCCAAAGATAATTATCAATAATCTTTAAATAATTAAAGTGATATTTAAAGAGGCTGTCTTTGACAATATTTCTGTCTCTCCTCTTTGTTCCCTGTTAACGGAGTCATCAGGGTTATCAGAAGAGAAGAACCAAATGTTGCCGGAAATCTGTCATCCGCTCTCCGACGTATCGCCGGGAAAGATCAGCAATGGCGGCGCCGGTAAACTTGTCCGGAGAAGGCAGGAAAACAGAGAGACTGTGCCTCGTAGATCACTTCTAGCAGTGACAGAGCCAGAGGAGGGGAAAAAAAGGGAGAAAGAAGCTTACATGGAAGCTATCTTAAACAGATATAAAGAAACTATGATTAACAGGAGTCACTATCACATAGGTGATCGATCATAACTCCTTTTCTTTTCATTTCAATACTATTTCATCATCTTATATAAGTGAATCTACTTTTTATGCAGGTTATCCAGCTAATCTGGACTTTGATTATGGAGCTCTAGCACAGCTGCAAGCTTTCTCCCTAAACAACATTGGGGACCCATTCATTGAAGGCAACTATAGCATGCATTCACGAGAGTTTGAAGTTGCTGTTTTGGATTGGTTTGCCAATCTATGGGAAATTCAGAAGAATGGTTATTGGGGATATGTTACAAATGGTGGCACTGAAGGAAATCTTCATGGCATTCTAGTTGGGTATGTAATAACTTAATTAACTCCACGGTTTCTAGTAGTTTTCAATATAATTGAAGATCATGCATGTTATGTTTATGTAGGAGAGAACTACTTCCAGATGGGATACTATACACATCAAAAGATTCACATTACTCCGTCTTCAAAGCAACTAGAATGTATAAAATGGAGTGTGTCAAGGTTGATACTTTATTCACGGGTGAGATCGATTATGAGGATTTCAAGGCTAAGTTGCTTCTTAATAAGGATAAGCCGGCGATCATCAATGTCAATATAGGTTTGATGTTGTTTAAAATGAAATTTAAAGTAGTATTTTGTTTATTTGTTAATTTGTTACATTATTATAGGAACAACGGTGAAAGGAGCGGTCGATAATGTTGACATTGTTATAAAAGTTTTAAAAGAATGTGGATTTTCAGAGGATAGATTCTATATCCATTGTGATGGAGCGTTATTTGGGATTATGATGCCTTTTGTTAAGCATGTAAGTTTATGATCTTTATTTTCTTAGGTAATTTTGTAAATTTGGAATAATTTTTATGGTTGTGTTAAATTTTCTTACATAGGCCCTTCAAGTTTCTTTCAAGAAGCCAATAGGAAGTATCACTATTTCTGGACACAAGTTCGTGGGATGTCCAACGCCTTGTGGAGTTTATATCACAAGGAAGCAATACATTGACACTCTCTCAACAAATATTGAGTTCTTAGGTTCTTCGGACACCACAATCATGGGAAGTAGGAGCGGTCATGCTCCAATCTTTTTATGGTACGCTTTAAACAAAAATGGATATATAGGATTTGAAAAACTAGTCCAAAAGTGTCTTGCAAATGCTCGTTACTTGAAAGACCGGCTTAAGGAAGAAGGGATAAGTGTCATGCTCAATGAATTGAGCAGCACCGTGGTGTTTGAGCGGCCTCTGGACGATGACTTTGTCCATCGCTGGCAACTCGCTTGCCTGGGAAGCTTGGCGCATGTAGTTGTCATGCCCAATGTCACTATTGAAAAGCTTGAAGAATTCTTGGATGAGTTGTTAAAGAAACGTTCTGAGTGGCACAAAGATGGTGGAGGAGTTCAGCCTCCTTGTCTTGCAGCCGACATTGGAGGAGACAATTGCCTATGTTCTATTCACAAATAGACTATTATGTTATGTCTATCAATTGGTTTGTTTATCTTATTGAGGCTATTTTGACAATGAATTTTGTTTCTAAAATATCTATATCCAGATTTTTTAGAAAACCCATGTTAGAAAAAGGCAGAAATGTTAACAAATATCTAGTATGAAGATAATAAATCAAAATTGTTTCTTAATGAAGGTCACAAAGTTTCAAAAGAATAGTAGATGATTGAGGAAAATAAATACAAATAAAACTAATTGTAGTTGAATAAAAATTGATATTTGATACATGTGACATATGAAGATAGTTTCAATTTCAAAAGCCGACACCCCAAAAATGTGTAAAGTTCGATTTTCACCGACAACCTAATGATTTAAGAACGTCATGTAGTGGGTCAGGGTAGGGTATAAAGTATAAAACATTTTTATGGACTGGGTCCTTCTCTCAGGCAATCTTGGAAACAAACTCTGAAATGGTGATCATACACAACATGTTCTTGTCCTATCTAAAAATCTATAGCTGGCACTAATTATTGGTTTATTAGATCAAAGAAACATTTTTTAAATGTATTTATTTTAAAAGAAGAAAAAAACAGGCTTGCACATACATATGTTCCTATACTGATGGCCGAGCTAAATTGAACCTAAATTAGGGGTGTATGTTCCTATACTGATTGTGATTGTGATGTATCAAAGACCGGAGGGACCGATTCCCTAAGCAGCCATGTTCCTATTCATTTTTTCCAAATTAGTCAGGTTCGTTACTTTATTTCTATTCCTAGACTAGTCACAATCACTATTTAAATTCAGTTAGTTTGTTATTTTTTTAAATAATATTTTTATATTTTTTAATAATATTATTAAATTATTTTATTATTAATATTTATTTAATAAATAATTAATTTAAAATATTTAAAAAAACATAATATACTATTTAATAATATTATATTTAAAAAACATAACAATTCCTAACCAAATAATGTTTTTATATTTTTAATAATATTATTTTTCTTTTGAGCAAGAGAAAATGACAAAATCAGCGTATTGAATAATTTAAGAAGAATATTAATTTACGAAGGATGTGGTCAAAATGGTTATACGTTGCAAATGTTCCCAATACAAAAATTAATAGTCTTTTTTTTAATTGTAATATTTATTAATGGTAAGATTTTTATTAATTATTAAATAGTATATTATGTTTTTTTAAATATTTTTAATTAATTATTTATTAAATAAATATTAATAATAAAATAATTGAATAATATTATTAAAAAATATAAAAATATTATTTAAAAAAAAAAAACCAACTAAGTTTAAATAGTGATGGTGGCTAGTTTGAAAATAAATGAACAAACGTGGCTACTTGAGGAAAACTTAATGAGAACATGGTTACTTAAGGAATTGATCCTTGTGAGGACACTGCTCAAATTGAACCTAAATTAGGTTTTGCTAATGAAGGTTCAGATAATGTCGAAATTCAATATCAACATAGGATGTGGAGCAACATGTGGTTGATGATCTTCCTATTGTAGATTGACCTAATGTAATGTGGGAGTAGAGAGTATGGAGACCGAATTCAAATTTAAATTTGGTGGCTCACAAATTAAAAAAAAAAATGTGGTTATAAGGGAGTTAAACACATCACCCGTAAAATTTATCGTCTGACTCGAACTCAGGACCTCTCAAAGAGGCTAAAATTATTCACATTTTTTAGCGTTAGGTTAAAAAAAAGGAATAACCCACAAAATTAAAATAAATATAAGAATAAACTTGATTAAAATAATATATATATATATATATATATATATATATATATATATATATATATATATATATATATATATATATATATATATATATATATAACAATATTGACTCGTCTAAAAAAACATTTCATAATATATAACAAAATTATTAAAATAATAAGTTGTAACAAAAAAAAACAAATGTATTAATAGTAATTTATCGATTATGATGTTTTTATGATTAGATTCAACGAAATACACCTCTTTGTATCAAATTCACAATCATTATATTTATTCAAATTTGTTGGCCACAAAATTTGAATGATCAGCTCTGATTCAACAATTAATTATTATATTATATTATATAATGGTGTGATAAAAATGAATTTATATAATTATTATATAATATAGATGAGAAAAAATTATTATATTATAGAAAAGACTAAGGAGTAGATAAGATTTATAATATATATATAAAAAAATGGGATTCATGGAGAGTGGGCTATTTGAATATTTTGTCTCACACCCAAGGTTAGGCGTGACTATGAAATTATTGATCACTATGATAGAGGAACGTTGGATGAGATGGGAATGTCATAATCAAGATCAATTCGATGCGAAAAATATTGCCAAAAACAATAGAAAAGAGGGTAACAACTTTCAAAGAGTGATATGTACTCATAATTTTATTTTACTACAACTACAAAAGTATATGAAAATTTGAAAAAAAATAAATAATACTCGATCCAAGTTATATACAGGGCCGACTCTGAGTAAGCCCGACAAGCCTTCGGGTTAGGATAGCTTACTCCCGGGGCAGTTCATTTGTAAAATATTAAGCTATTGAGTTAAATTTATTATAATTTTAAAATAAAAAATGTTGTAGCTTAGTGATTTAAGATAAAAACTTAAAAATTTTATATGATTATGGGTTTAAACCTAAACAAAATAATTTTTGTATCAATTTTTTAAACTAGACCTAGGTCCAAGACGGTTAAAATCTCGAATTGATTCTTAAAATCTTACGATTTTACGATTTCATATTAGGTTAACGAGTTTGATTTTAAGTAAACTCTTAAATAAGTAAACATTTACGATTTTAAATTTACGATAATAAGATTTTACGAGTCTATAAATAATTTCGATTTTACAATTTTATAATATTTTACTTTAAAATAAATAAATTTATATTTAAAAATTAAAAAATAAAGTTATTATTTATTTAAATTAATTAATTATAATTAATTTTGTAAGTATAATTTTTTATAATGTTATTTATTTATTATTATTTTTTAATTAATTTTATATTAAAATATATAATTTCTTAAAATTGACTAAATATAAAATACTTAATTATATATATAAATAGTAATAATATATAACTATTATTTTTTTCAAATTAAAGTCTTATGATTACCCTCTAGATTTTACGAGTTTATAACGGGTTAACGATTCTATGTAAATTCTCGATTTTGACAGCTTGACCTAGGACAACAAAAATATATCGATATTTTTTTACCGGGCAGCCCAAAACTCAAAGCCGACTATATAACTCAAAAAGTTATAAATGATCGCGAAAACGATAATTGTACATTCTCTTTTTATTAATTTGGCTCAATTTTTTATATGATATCTGCATCACATTAGGAATTATTAATGAAAGAGTGACTTAACTATGACAATGGTATAATGAAAATGTGACTTAAATATGTCAATGGTAGTTATTCAAACAGTTTATTTATGCCTTTGATTAAAATAAAGGATGGAGTAAGCTGTTAACCTTGAGAACTAATTAATTACATGCTTAGTTTTTAGGTTATAATCTCTAATAAGTTTGAAATTTACTAAGCTGATAATAATTTTAACGAATAAGTTATTGCGAATAAATAAAACCAAACACATACGAGCGTTTAACGAATAAGTTGGATAGTAAGGAGTAATTGAAAAAGATAAACTAGAGCGATTAAACGTATTTAGTGATTCAAATAAACAGAATCATGAAGCGAATATGAACATTTAGCTAATAAGATTGATTCTTACATATCCACAAATTAATAGACGGACTTTGGGTTTTCTGATCTTTCTTTAACCCTAACATGTTGATAAATAAATTCGATTTTGATTGCTCAAATCTCTTTTGTTCTTTTTGTGTTAATCCTTTATAACACATTCAATACACTTAGCAATTTTGCCCATATTTTCCAAATTATCTTTACCAAAAGTTGTAATAAAACTTTCGTACATAATATCGATCCATTTGTTTATTTCATATCAATCTTCAGTTGGATCCAGTTTTGATTATGAGTCGATCATTTCCCCTCGATGACATTGCCATATCCAGGCTTCGTGGAGAGTTCAATCTGGTTTAATTTTTGTGGTTTTGATGATGTTGAAGGTGAATCAATCAGTTTATTCAGTAGAGTATTTGTTGTGTGGCAATGTTGGGGAAGGTGTGGCAAAATCAGTGAAACACAGTTGATCAGGAACAAGATACACCCTTCCATTATTATTGATTGATGGTGGAAGTGTATATAGTCGACTTATGCAAAAAGAGTCACCTTCGACAAAGTGTTGATGGAAGTCCAAGCGATGAAATGTCAACATGGTCAAAAATGGTTTGTGCAGGTCGGGATAAAATGAGAGAGAAGTAAGGATGAACATTATAATCTGTCTAGCAATTGAATAAAAACAAATAAATCACCAATATATTTATGTCATTCGTCAAGAGAATCACATTACTATCACTAATATATTTATTTATCTTTCATCAAGAGAATCACATTACTCCATCTTCAAAGCAACAAGAATGTATAAAATGAAGTGTGTCAAGGTTGATACTTTATTCACGGGTGAGATAGATAACGAGTATTTCAAGGACACGTTTCTTAATAAGGATAAGCCAGTGATCATCATTGTGAACATAGGTGTGATTTTGTTTAAGATGAAATCAACAATAGTAGTCTTTTATACTTGTTAACTTGTTATTCTATATCCATTATGATGGAACATTGCAGGTAAGTTTGTGACAACTAACCACTAATTTCTTAGGTAATCTTGTAAATTTGGAACAGGTTTCGGTAGTTAAATTATGACAGTGATTATGTTTGATTAAATTTTTAAATAAGCACTTACAGTTTCTTTCAAGAAGCCGATCAGAAGTGTGACCATTTCGAGGCACAAGATTGTGGGATGCCCAATGCCTTAGTGGGGTTTACATAATGCAATACATTAATATTCTCTCAAAGAATATTGAGTACATAGGAAGTAGGAGCAAACATGCTCATATCTTCTTGTGGTACACCTTAAACATAAGAGGTTATAAAGGATTTCAGAAAGAAGTTGAAAGATGCCCTACAAATGTTCGTTACTTTAAAGACCAGCTTGTGAAAGTATGGATAAGTGTCATGCTCAATGAATTGAGCAACACCATGGTGTTTGAGCGACTTTTGGACGATGACTTTTCCCATCGATGGCAACTTTCTTGCATGTAATTGTGATGCCCAATGTCACTATTGAAAAGCTAGAAGACTTCTTGGATGAGTTGTCCAAGAAACGCTCGCAATGGTACCACCAACATAGGGGAGGAGTCAGCTTCCTTGTCTTGGGGCGGACATAGAGGGAGACAATTGCCTATGTTCTATTCACAATTAGACTATATATTTTGTCCATCAACCGGATAATCTTAATAATTTGTTAGGCCGTAAGGGATTTATTAGGCTATTTTGGGAACAACTTTTGTTTCTAAATCTATTTACGGATCCAGTCGATAAATTTCTTAATCTAGTTTTAATAAAGGTTTCAAGGTTTAAAAAACAAGATGCAATTACTCATAAAACAAAGTAATTGAACTAAAAGAGATAATATTAATCCATGTAGATCACATAAAACGATGGCAAGTGTCAATTTCAGAAGCGAACACCCCAAACCATCTTAACCATGTGAGGGTAAAGAAAGGAGAATGACTTTGACATAACCTAATAATGAAATCAAACTTTGTTAAAACTTAAAACTCAATCAATATGATCTAATGGGGCATAATTCCATAAACACATAAAACACATGTTTATTGACAGGGTCCTTCTTCTTGCCCTATTCCATTTCTAAAAGAAGGGTTGGTCGAGATTTCCAGATTGCCTTTGAGAGAGATCATCATCGACTTTAGGATATTTTGAGAACTTGGTTTCTGCTATTGAGATATTTGTTTACAAATTCAAACAATACCCTGAATTGTCTAAGTTTCTTATTCCTCTGTATTGAACTGTTTTGGCTAAATAATACCCTGAATTGATGGTCTAGTTATGGATTTTTAATGAATCTTTTCAGCTTCCCCTATTGAATTCTTGAACTTGCTATACACCTGCAATGACTCCAACCTATTTGGTATTATTCCTACCACAGGCAATTCACATTGGTTTGAATGAAAATTAAGAACAGATATGTTATAACTTAGGAATTTTATCGAGCAGGTTGTGTGCATGCCCCTATCCCAGAGATGAAGTTAATCTACTTTTCTAAACCAAACTTTATCTTTTTCAATTGATCATATTCTCACCTGAGATAGAATCAGTCTAGATTTCTAAACCCAATTCTTATATTTTTCAATTGATTGCATTCAAACATTTTCCATAACTCAAATGAAACAATAGCATCTCTAAAGCGTAAAGTTGCATTACAGAACAGAGAATACAAAGATAACAGGGATACCGTTCATTAATCGACATTTTCTGGTTCAGAATCGGAAGACACGAGCACGTTCAAGTCGACAGGAACAGCGTCTTCAACGAGGGTCCAATCAGGCGGGAACGTAACAGGAGGATAAACAGTGGGTTTGCGATTGATGTCCCAAGGCTGAGACTTTCGAGGTCGGGTCTTCATATGGTGCTTCGTAGCCTTCTTCTGCGGTCGAGAAGAACAGTCTATCTTTAGTCCTGTACTGACTCCAGTCACCAATCTTGGGGATGTGTTCGATGGCGTATTGCCGGAAAACCCAGATGAGATGAAGACCGAGCTCGGAAGAACGGGCATTTTTACTCCAAGTAAAGCAGAGACGGACATTTCTTTTTCTTCTTCTTCTTCTCTCTCACTGAAATTCCTTTTGAGGAAGAAGATGATAAGAGTTGTTATCCTTTTGGTGAAAATGGGATTATGTTTATCACATCCTGCTATATAGTCCTATACGACATCGTTTCACTACACAATTCCAAAACAAGTCACATTTCTTTATTGTCACACAATATAGATGATACATTAATAGACCAAACATTATTTTACAATTTTACAATAGAAACAACAAATATTATTGTAATGAATCACATTATTTGTTTCAAATAATCACAAACTTATGGGTATTACTAGAGTAGATTCGCCCTTGTCGACATCAAATGTACTCTTGTAAGCTTTCCCCGACGAATCCACCACATCAATTTCGTAACTTCCATGGAAACCCGTAAACCCGAATTGCCCTTGCTCGTCAATTTGTCCCTTAGCATGCGAAAGCCACTCCCGTCTTAGACTAAGGTACCTTTTCCCCGCTTCATTAACATCACCTTCTGCATTCACTAAATACGCGTTGTCTCGACTCATAAACAACTCCCAAAATCCCCACATTACAATCCCATCAACCGATGGGTGGGCGTACGCCTCTCTTAGCATCACTTCAAGATCGTCCGCCCTAATAAACTCGTTGTTTGATGACACGTCGAGCTCGGTGAACCATATTGGGAGTCCGAGAATTCCCAATTTGTCGAGGGAAGATGAAACAATTGTCCCAATTGGACTATCGATATGGCCTTGTATTCCTATTCCTCCCACCGGAGCCCCTTGTTTTTGGAGATTGGAGATATGTTCTATGTATTTCTCAGGGCATGATTTCGGATCACATCCATCTTCAACGTGATAATCGTTGACAAATAGAATTGGTGATGGGTCAAGCTCGTGGGATGTCTTGAACATAGTCGAACGAATATCATTCCCTAACCGGTTTTGATAAAACGAACCATGTAACATCTCATTGTTCACGTCATAGTGCATGAATTGGCCTTTGTACCGAGTGAGGAGTCCGTTCATGCGGTTTTGAATGGCTTTAGATAAGTCGTCGTTGCTTAACGCCTTAACCCATGATTGAACCGTTCCATCAACCTCCCAGAAGATGCAATGCCCACGGACTTTCATGTTGAAACTATTGCACAACTTCAAGAGTTCGTCCGCATCTCTATAGTTCAAGTTTCCTTGTTGTGCTTCGGTCCAATACCATTTCAACTCGTTTCCGAAAACAGACCAATTGAAGTGTTTGGTAAAGAAATCAACAAAATCCTCATTGTCTATGTTTGATCGGCTTATACATGATCCAAATGGAAAACTGTTTTGAGTTTGCTTGACTCGAATCATCGTCCCAGCACTTAAACTCGTTCCCGAGAATTTCAAGACAATGTCGCGTTTCCTTAACTGCATTAGTTTACAAAAACACATTGATCATAATAAGCCAACTATATAGCATTCTCAAAAACAAAATTGGTCTAGCTATCTTTTGTTTTGTTTTTAAATTCGGGTGTAAAAACTCAAACTCATTACCTTGAAAACGAGAGTTATTATGCTCTACCACTAAGTTATTAGTCTTCATAGAGTTTCTTTTTGTCCTTCTCAATTTCTTTAATCTCTACTTTGTGAAAGCCCGAGTTTAGTTTGTAAGATTTGTTTTTCGATTCGGGTTTATTTTTTGGGTGGCTAACATGACTTCCCACATTTATAACACAATTTGAAATATCGCTGGGGTTACCTTGTTCGTGAGGCTCTTTAAATGTTTAAATCTCGCATGTCGATCTACTGGGAAGATCTGAACCCCAGCAAGCATAAAGTCGACTCCAGGAACTGGACCTTGCACATAGACCATGACCTTCGCCGGTTGCATCTCTATTCTGAAAGAACCACCAATTTCATGCCATCGGTCATCAGCTAATTCAACTTGGCCACCATTAACCCATTGACTGTCGACTCCAACCGCAATGTTGACATTTTGAGGCCCACTAGCAGTCGAACCAATTCTAACCCATGCAGAGACTTGGTATGTCAAATACAGTTTCAATTTATCTGTGATCATCTGAGCAGGACCCATCCAGTTCTGGGTCCGGTTCGTAACAAGAATGTATCGGCCTGTTAGTGGCTCATGAGGACCAAGAGTTTCTCTAGCCATGGGAGGTAATATAAGTGGTGAACCATTTCCAACACTTAAATTGCAATTACCAAGAGGAAACCACCCATTTGTGCCATTGCTTAGACCACTATTTGTTATTATGTTAATCCCATAACACGGATTCTGCAAGTTTAAATCCCATAATCAAATTATGTTTTAAGAACTTTAACTTTATTCGACAAACCTCAATAACTGGAGGAACCGGAGGGGGCGCCTTGGCTGCATGTTTCACGACCATATTGTCTAATAGAATGTCAGTTCCTTGAGGAGGACCTTCCAAATATATCACCACCTTTGAAGGAGATCCATTTATGAGAAATTTCCCCTGCAATTGAACCCAATCTTTGTCCGTAGCTTTCACTCTTGAAAATGGAGCCAATAAAGAACATGTTAGAACATGACAATCTTCAAAGCTCAATTCAAGAAAATGATCAAGAAGAGTCTAACCCTGCAATTCCAATGTATTGTTCGCGATCAGACGCCTGCACCCATAGTGTGGCCCGAACATCTGAGCTTGTCACGTTATTACCAAAGATTCGAACCAGAGCAGTTACTTCATAGGCAAGCTTTCTTTGAACTCTTCCAGTTATCTCCTGTTGTATGCCATTCCAGTTCTGTGTTCTCTCTGTGGCGCTGGCAAAGAATTTCCCAGATTTTGGGAGTATCTTGCCGTCGCCCATTGAATCATGTAAAGCAATCTTACAACCACCTCTTGCAGTCCAATTGTTGAGCCCATCATCAAAGCCTGGATTTAAGATTATGTTTTCGTCTACAGAGACCGAACCTAAACTTGAACTCTAACAAAGAACAAGAACATCCATCATATGAATGAACAAAAAGAAAATCTTAAGAACAGTAACATGATTTATTAGTCAAGTGGCTGTACCTCTGTGATTTTGCTCTCCATGTTCATATTTAATCTCTGAAGAGTTAAAAGACAGAATAAAAGAAGATGAATATTCCTTCATATATATTCAAGTTTCTTAACATTACAGAAAGAGGAAACATACCCTTAATCTGCTGCTGCTGCTGCTAATGATGATGATTATGATGAATGTTTAGGGGTAAGAAAACATCCCATTTTATAGGAGGGGAAGATGAAGGAGAAGACCCGACCCATCTGGGTCCATCCTAGGATCCAGCTAACCGTTTATCAAATTGTATTTCAGAACAGCAACTAGGTTGCCCAGACATGATCCCTTTTCCTTGTACTCCAAACATGCAAATATAGATTTAATGTTAATTAATCAGGTGTCAATTCAATGATCATCTTTTATGTTGACTTGCAAGGAAGATCACCATTGACATTGCTTGGATTGAAATGGAAGCTTGTGGCATCCACTAAGTAAGTATTTACTCAACCATCCCTAGCTATTTCATATAGTTTGGGTTTTGATAATGACTTGTAACCAAATAAATTCAAAGATCATTGATATAAATAGACTACTAATTAACTGTTAACTCATGGATTCAGGAAGAAAATAAAAAAGTTTGAATGACTTGTAAGAAATACTGAAAACACCCATGTAATTGATCTAAGTTGGTTCGAATTCCGTCTCAAATTGAGTTACCTCTATCTTTCCTTCAAACCCTCAAATAAACACTCCCCCAATCTCTCTTCCGCTTATTTTGATTGACTGATCCATTCATAGTCCTCCGTGCTTTTCTGCCATTAAAATCGCTAATAGAGGTGCTCTCCCGACCGCCTATATTAAAACTTTAGTGAACCGATTTCATGGGCGTAGAAAGAGTCGACTAGTGCCCATGCAAGGTTTAGGAGCTCTATGGATTTTGCGATTATAATCCTCTTGCCACGTCACCCGGGCTAGTTTGATTAATGCTCCATTTAAACATGCATTTATTGTTGTTAAGTTACACACTAAAATGATACATGTCACTCCAAATCATAATAACATCATAGTTCAACCTTCACTTATATATACTAATGGGAAGAATATCTCTAAAATTGAAACTAATATGTGAAAATAATTTAACATAACGGAATGTCTTTTAAATAAATAAATAAATTTATTCACGTGGATATTTATTTTTTATATTTTTTTAATTTATTTTTTACATTTTAAACAGACCTTCTTTTTCTATTTAATATATAAAATTAAATAAATAAAATTTTTCTTCTTCGATCCACCATCATCTTCATCCCATATTCATCCCCTCATTTTCACAGCCGCCGCAACCAATCCATTCACATTCAAGAACTCAACAAACGAATCTCAATCTCTAGAGAATGTCGCAAATTATTTTTGCTATTTCTTTTTAACTAAATCATTCATAGACTTTGATATTGCTATTAGGCCTGATAATACAGGCTTGTTTCGTGATCTCATCATAGGATGGACCAGTTTCGATCAAACAATATAATATCTATAATAAACCTCGTTTATTTGCGATTGAACTCTATGATTGAGGATCTAACTAAATGAATTTCAAAATCCTAGCTGAAGCGATCTTGGAACTAGTTTTTCCTTTACGAAGAGGAGGTGATATATCACATTTAACTTATCAACTCCAACTTTGATTATAATTAAAGCTAGAATCTCAATAACCGTTTCT
This sequence comes from Impatiens glandulifera, assembly GCF_907164915.1. NCBI lineage: Eukaryota > Viridiplantae > Streptophyta > Magnoliopsida > Ericales > Balsaminaceae > Impatiens > Impatiens glandulifera. Next base: position 41,118,108 of record NC_061868.1, on the reverse strand, counting down.
AGAATCTCAATTTTATTTTTCAAAACTCTAACCATCACAGTTAACCGCTAAAAACTCATTGTTCTAATTCCCTAACGAAATCGGAAATTGCAGGCAAGTTATTCGAATGAAATCCAGAATTTCTAGTTTCGATGTTTCGTATTGAATATATAATCTATTGCTTTGACATCAATTGAGAAGAACATAGAGTGAAATTCAGAGAGAAGACGAAGTGGGTCTGAGAAATGGTAGATGTGATTTTGAAGATTAAGATCTAGAAGGAGAAGAATATGAATAGGTGAAGGAGGAGAGAAAATTGAATTTTTATTTATTTATTTATTAAATGCAAAGAAAATTTCAGTTTGAAATGAAAAAAAAATAAGTTAAAACAAAATATAAAATAAATATCCACATGGATAAAAATTTAACTTCGTTTTAAACATTCCGCTATGTTAAATAATTTTAACACATTTTGACAAGTTTATATACATAAATAGAATTTTACAAATTTATAAATAAATTTGACACCTCATTCTAACTTTATAAATAAAATTGACATTCTTCCAATATATTAATATAATTTACTATGTAAATGGTTATAAGTTGTTTTTTGGTTGATTATTAAAAAAAAACAAATGCATATTCAAATCATTGACATATTTTATGTCAATCTAAAATAATTGGTTGTAGTTTAGTATACTTAAATAATAATTTTTTTTAGTGGACAAAAAGCTCAATACAAAAAGGGAAAAGATATTGGGAACAAAAATAATGTCACAAATTGGGTATGATTTGCCATATGTGCATAAGAGAACATGGCTCACTTTGGGGAAATTTGAGCAGATGACCCTAAAAATAGGGTGAAATGAGGAGAGTGAGGGTGAATAATTTAAATATCGTTGGTGACCCTCTTTTTTTAATGACAATTGTACCCTTGCGTAACGCAACTCCAGTTGCGTGACTCAACCGGATTATTTTTTATTTTTTATTTTATTTTATTTTTTTCAAAAAAAAAATTTCGTCTCGCGATTGCGTAACGCAATTGGGTTGCGTGACGCAACTGGGGTTGCGTGACGCAACTGGGGTTGCGTGACGCAACTGGGGTTGCGTGACGCAACTGAGGCATTTTCGTCCAAAAAATTTCATAATTAAAATTTTTTGAAAAATAAAAAAATAAAAAATTGCGTCACACAACCTGAGGATGCGTGACGCAATAAGGACATTTTCGTCAGAAAAAAAGGGGTCACCAACGCTATTTATTTTATTCACTCTCACCAAACGCAATTCACCATGTTTTTAGGGTCATTTGCTTAAATTTCCCTCACTCCAACGTTAAACATGATTTCAAAACTGAAATTTTAAAATTTTTAATATTAAAACAGTACTGCAGTGCTGAACATGACTCAGTTCATGACTAAACGAATAGAGTCGAACATTACCTTCAAAATCCTTGAGCCAAAAAAGTTATTTTTGTTTTTTAATATATTAGTTTTATTTTAAACACTTTTATTAATATGTTTTTCTTATTATACTAGTTAAATCATTTTTTTAGTTACATGGATAGTTTAAAAGACAATCACAAATTTTTTTGAATTTAGAATAATATTTGTGAGATGTAAAGTCTTTTCACTCTGATTATAAAAAATAAAGAAATAAAGAGTAAAATTAACATTTTCTAATCCACATGTCATTATATATGTTAAAATAATAATAATAACAATTCGACAGGATTGAGGAATGAGATAAGATTGAGTTTGAACAATTGCCAACAAGAACTGGAAGCTCCTCAAGATTATAATATAGGTAAAATATAATGGGAAATGAATATATATATATATATATATTTTTAAGGTGATACTGTTTTTAAATTAGTATATACCGATTAAAAATTTAAAATAATACAAAGACTTTATTTACCATAAATTAATTAATCAAAATACATTCAAATAAACACAAATAAATATGTATAGGTTGGGTAATTTTTTTATTCATACAGTATACCGTACTAAAAGTTATGGTATAAAATATTATACCGATATCGTACCGAAATTTTTTGGTATGATATAAATAATATACCGATCATACATAATATTCACGGTATATCGAGATTTCAGTACGATATTAATATTATACAGTTTATACATAAAAGAATATATATTTACTTAAAAAAAACTATACGTATACCAAAAAAAAGTTAAACAAAATTAAAAATAAAAGAATTTTATTATAATTATTTTTAAATCTAACATATGTTAGAGGTTAACTTTGTAAGATATTCATTGGGTTTATTAGGAAAATAAAATTAAATTAGTATCATATCTTATCTTGTCAAATAAAATGTCTAAAAAGGTATATATTCAATAATATTATAGTTAAACTATATTTTGATTTTAATTTTTAAAACTAATTTTTTATAATTGAATTAATATCAAATTTATTTAGAAAAAAATAAATATAGAGATAAAATAGATAAAGTTTTACAAAAGATGAAACAAATTTTCTAAAATGAGTTAATTTGTTAATGACCATTTGATCATAAAAAATTCAATAATCTAATTTTTGAAATGAAGATTATATATATTTTTAATTTATAAATATTATTTCAGTCTTTCGGTATACGGTAATTATAGAGAAAGCGACGTTGGGAGCATCTACTCCACAACGACCCACACCTAACAGACATGTGAAAACAATAAGTTACGGTGAAAAAAAAATATAAAATTTATCAGATAAAAAGTTAGAAAGAGAAATGCATGATCGGGACAGAATGCTCCCGAAAATGGTTTTTCTCTCTAACTTTCTACATCATAATTTGTTTTCCACGTGTCTGTCAGGTGGGGTCGCTGCCCCCAACGTCGTTCTCCCCCATCATAATTCATACTGATTATATCAAAATTTTGATATTGGTACCATATCTTACAATTTTTTTCGGTATACTAAAAAATTGATATTTTTCGATATTTTACAGTACGATATTTTTTGATATATCAAAATATAAAGAATTTTGCATTTTGAAACTACTATTTTGGAATCCTTATGTGATTATATTTTAATGATACTACAATATTAAAAGGGGTTAATTAAACATTTGTAAAAGTTAAAGAGTGATATGAAGTCATTATAAAAGTTGAATGACTATTATTATAATAAGACATGATCGTCCAGGTTCAAAGAACCTGAAACAACGCCAAGTTCATAACGTTCGATTTTCTTGGTTTTCTCGATCATGCACAGATAGTCATAGAAGAGAGCTTCATTGTTTTGAGAATAAAAACCAGATTTCAAGTATGAAGATGAAGAAGAAGAATTTATTGCATCCACCTCCCTCAATTAATGTAAGTAATTAATATTATAAGTGGGTGTAATATGATATGACGAATCAAATAGCTAGGCACTAGTGTAGTAAATATTTATCAATTGTAACGATAATTTGTGCTAGCTAGTTCATTGTAAATACTTTTTCATATAAATATCTGGCTTGAGATACAAATAATTCAAAGTTTAAGAACATAACTTAATTAGCCAAATATATGTTTGTACATTTTTTTTATGTTTTTATTTTTATTATCAATTTCTCATCTAAATGGGAGGTATGAACTAAGAAATGCTTGTATTATAAAATATAAAATCTACATCAAATGGGTATTGGTTACAATTACAATAAAATGGTACCTAACAATTATGCCTGTCATAAAAACCTAAACCTCAGAATTAACGTACGGTTTCTTAATTAGCATCTTATAAGAAACAAACGATTGACACAACCTAGACCTAGGCCAATCTTATATTAAGGAGAAATGAATCATAAACATACATTTATAGATAGAGATCGAGGCCAATCTTCCGATTAAGAGACAAAAAAACACTGATCATTTGTTTAGAGACATAGAAGAAAAATAAGATCATGTGCTACGAGGTGAAATGTTCTACGTGTGGTAAGACCGGCTGGGAAGGCTGTGGGAAGCACGTAGCTTCCGTCTATCACCGTATCCCAGACGGTAACCACTGCCAGTGCAAGGCTTGGCCCGGCGTTCACCCGAACGCCGCTGCCGTCACTGCAGCTCCTGCTCGGGCCATTGAAGACGTCGTTGGTCCAAGAAAAAGCTGCACCATTCTCTAATTAATTAATTAATTAATTCTAGTTTTATTTTTATTTCTAATTATGAATAAGGGTTTGTTTTGTATCATATTGCACCTTTAGTTTACCATTGTAAACTCATTTGCTGCAATAAGTTTCAGTTTATACTTTTTTTAAGAGACAACATTATTTTTGTGTTTAATAAAATACTTATTACTTTGTTTATTAAGAGATTAATTACTTTGTAATTACTAGTTACAACATCATAATTCTTCTAATTAAGTCCAAAATTAATTAAGCCTAAAATATAACTATATATTTTTTAATAAATAAGTTTGATATTCAACATAAGATTTTGCTACTCTTTAATTTTGAAAATGAAGTTTTTTGTTTTATTTTTATTATTAAACTAGAGCTAAGTCTCTACAGATATTCAGTCCTCCAGCTTCATTTGCGATTGATTTGGACCCCAAATTATGCAGCGGACCTCCTTTTAACTAGTTGGGCTTGGGCTTCATTTATTAGGCTAAAACTAAGTCTCGGCTGGATTCTGTTTGGTCTAGGCTTAGCCCAATCTGAATAAAAAATAGTACTCTATTATTTAAGTGAACAAATATTAGGAATAGTAGTTTCAACGTGTTTTCACGATGAAGTAGCGTAATTGTCTAAATTCACTTGTTATAAACTATATGATTTTATTTTTTAAGGATTTTTAAATGAAAGAGGAGGTATGGAGATTTATTTCTAAATGGTTCAAACAAAGTTGAATATTGATAGGTAATTTTTTTTATCGCGTGGTATATGTGAATGGGGAGATTGTTTGTCTTTAAATGATTATTAAGTGAAAGTAAATAATTTATCTCACTAATGACTCGAGCGAATGTGAAAATTGAAAGAAAATGTTCTACTGTATTTGTTGGTGGTTTATATTTTTCAATGCGGGGTATGGTTGAGTATAACTAGTGTATCTTTTAAGTAGGGCTGACCCCGAAAGTTGGATATGTATGAGGACCCTATAAAACCTTTTTTTTAATTTTTTTTTAATATTATTAAAAATGTATAATAAATTAATACAAAATTTTCCTTTTTCAGTAGAATAGTGACTATATAAGTTAAATGTTCAGAACCTTAGTAAAAACATATTTTCAACTTTTTAAGGGCTCTCTAAAATAGGGCTCTATGTTAGCATATATTGCATTACCCTTGAGCCTAACCTACTCTTTAGGGACGTGAAAATTGTAATATAAGAGTTGAAAATGTGATTCATTTATATCAAGAAGCATAATATATATTTGTCATAAATAGAGATGACTGAGTTTTTGGTTTATATATTATTATAGTTTATATTGTAATTGATTTTAATTATTTAATGAGTTTGGGAGTAATATTTTAGTTTCATGATTTTTTTTTTGGGAAGAATGTCAATTTTACCACTGAACTATAATGAAATATTCACGTATATCACTGAACTAATTTTTGTTCGCTCATACCACTGAAATTGAGATTAATATTCTCTATGTCAATACTTCACCAAACCTCTAACCCCGTTAAGTTTTTGTTAAATGAGACGACATGTGAAATTAACATGTCATCTTTTTTAATTAATATATTGACATGTCATATTTTTTAATTAATATATATTATATATATTTTTATTTATTTAAAATTCTAAATAATAAAACATTTATAAAGTTATTAATAATTTCCTTCTCCTACCTTAATTAACTAAACCCACCATTCTTCTTCTCCGATTCTTGTTCTTCAAAAGATTCGATTTTTCAAATAAAAGAACCGAAGGGAGACTGACGAGTTAGAGAGAGAATTGAGGGCAATGTGAGATGAGATTTTGATTTCAGAACCCTACCACGACGAACTTTGACATTTAGCTGAGCCTTAGACCTCAACTTTTTCTTCTTACTTCGACCAGTCTCAAACAAAGTTCACAATGAACAATGATGACAGGTAATGAAGTTTACAAATCTTCTTCTTTCTGTTAAAGGCTTATTTCTGGATTATTGTTCTTGTTCTCTTCCTATATGCTTTCTTATCTCTTCAGAGTTTGTTCTCCTTTCTCTTCCTATATTTCTGGATTATTGTTCTGTTTAAAAAAGGTGAATCCATCTGATTGATTAGGTGAATCAGAGAAGAAGAATGATGAGTTTAGTTAATTAGGACAGGAGAGATAAATTATTAATGACTTTGTAATGTTTTATTATTTAGAATTTTAAATAAATAAATAAATAAATATATAATATATATTAATTAAAAAAGATGACATGTCATTATATTAATTGAAAAAGATGACATGTCAATTCCACATGTCGTTTCATTTAATAGAAACTTAACGGGGTTAGAGGTTTGGTGGAGTAGTGACATAGATGAATATTAATCTCAACTTCAGTGGTATGAGCGAACAAAAATTAGTTCAGTGATATAGGTGAATATTCTATTATAGTTCAGTGATAAAATTGACATTAATATTCCTTTTTTTTTGGATGTACTCTTATAAATATAGATTTTTGTAACAAGTTACTTGTATAATTATTAATAAAATATATATAGAATTTACAATTATCTAGTGAAATAGACATTTATTAGATGAACTTTCATATATTTTATATTCATTACTTTCCCTTCTTTCATTATTGGTTTTAAAGTAAGGTCTTATACTCTTATCAATGTGTAAATTGGTCCAGTAACCTAGCATTAAGGTTACCTAGCTAGCTAGGACCATTTTTTTGTTTCTACATAGCAATGTGCAAAACATGCATGTACGTGTCATATTAATGGCTTCATGATTATGTTAGATATTTTGGTTCACAACCCAGCCAAGAAGAATTTAAATGGTTGTATTTTAACCTTTTTAAAAGAAATTCCACTAAATGCACAATCTTATTTATATTACAACGAGACAATAACAAAAATTATTAATGAATTGTTTTTTTTTTAAAAGAAAAAACTCATTTATTGATTTATTTATTCGCAAAAAACACAGCCCAATTGATAACAAAAATTACAATTCATTATAGAATTTGTTATAAGTTATCAGGAATATACTTAACTAACATTCTCAACAAAAAGAAATACTTATAACTTAAAATTGTTAGTCCTCACACAAGAAGCTAAGAAAACCGAATTACGTATAGAGTCGATAACAGTTTCATTTTCCGATAAAAAAAATTCAAGAGCATTAGACGAAAAATGAAGACACTATAAGCTCTCTAGCTAAATCATTCATCAGCAGGTTTTAAAAGAAAATAATCACCTTTAAACAAATCATGATCTAGGCCAAGTTGAGATCCACCTTGAACTAGATTATATCCTTTGAACAAAGAATTCAAGTTTTTTTTTTTGTTTACGAGATGTTCCAGATGATATATAGACATATAATAATCCCATTTCCCCATCTTCAAAGCAGAAAGAATGTATAAACTAGAATATGTTAAGATTGCTACTTTATTTATAGACGAGAATGATGATAAGGACTTCAACTGCATAGCTGGATCTACATAGGAGTTGTACTAGCTGAGTCCAACAATTTTTATTTTATTACCTACTAAATTTGTATATATTACAACCTTTTTGTATGATTAGAATTAAGTATAAGATGAATTGGTCTCTAGTTCACTAAAATGTCCTATCGTCTTTTAAAATGTATATATAGTATCTAAAGTGGCATATTCATCATGTGAAAAAAATTATTGAGAACATTTTTCGTTTACTGTACGCGATGGTTTTCCACCCCTTCCAAGGAAGATGGATGTTGTGAAGTGAGTGTTTTGCAGTTGCCTTCCAGAGACACTATTTGCAGAGATGTCGACATAATCAATGACATGTATGACTATCACGCTCGTGGTTTTACTTATCGTATGAAATATATATATATATATATATATATATAAATGTTATATTTGAGAAAAGTTCTCATAGTATATTGTTATCCTTAGTGACAAATAAAGTGTCTTTGTTGAACTGGGATGCAATGCAATACGATACGATGGAGGGATGAATAAGTTTCGTGTGGAGTCGTTATTCTCTTTTCGATAATTTTTTTTTCCGATTGTGTTATGCTAAGTGAAATTTTGAGAGTTTAGGATTCCCACTTAAATCTCTTTTTCGAGTGGAGAAATGATGAGAATCTAAAGTATTCAAATTAAATATAATGAATCATGTCCTTAACACAATAAATTTAAAATATGATAATTGTAATATTTTTTTATTAGTCTAGTATTAAGCTATTGTATTGTAATTGTTAAATTAATTAGTATTGAGTAGTATTTATGAAAGGACTAAATCAATATTTATTATAAATAATAATTTATATATATATATAATATAAATAATTAAATTTAAAATGTATTTAATAATGAGTTATAATGTTAATAAAAATATTAAATGTTTATATATATATATATACATTTAAATTATTATATTTACATAATATAATGAACTTGACAGTATTTGTTAGGGGTAAATTATTTGGGTGGCACTCGAATTATTTCGATCGCTCACTTTTAGCTCTTAAATTAATTTTTGAAATAAATCGTACCTTCAACTTTTAGAAAGGTCACCACCAATGGCCCTTCCGTAACTTTTTTTTGTTAAACATAACGGCTTAAACTTAATATATATATATATATATATATATTATATATTATCTTTAATCTTATTTTTTATATTTATATATATAATTATTAAATCTCTTATATATAATATTATATATATTTTATTATTAATTTATATAATTATTAAATCTCTTATATATATATATTATTTACTTTTATTTATATATATATAATATTATATATAAGCGATTTAATAATATATATATAAATATAAAATACAAGATTAAAGATAATATATATTTCAATCCGTATTGTTTAACTAAAAAGTTGATGGAAGGCGATTGGTGATCTTTATAAAAGTTGAAGGGGCGATTTATTTCAAAAATTAATTTGAAGGCCAAAAGTGAACGTTCAAAATAATTAAAAGGCCCTCAAAGTAATTTTTCTTATTTACAATAGTTTTATATATATTCCAACATTTATACCAACTAAAATTTGAACTATGGTCTATTCAGTAATATTACACCATTCACAAATCATTCCTTAAAACATAATTCTCAATATGAATCGTTCAATCTTTTACGCCTTCGTTAGCTCAGCATTAGGCCTACCTAGTATCGACACGATAATACACGTTTAGTATAGTCAACAAACGTCAATCTTCTTCCTATCCAAAATAACTTGTTCGGCCTCCAAATTTAAAGTAACATAATACCAACTAATGTAAAATGATCCAAATTAGTAATTCACAATTAATAACATAAACAATAAAGTTAGTTATCTAACCCATATTTGAAGGCGGTGTGGTGGTTAACTATCAATGCAATGCTTAAAAAGTGTATAACTACCATTTTTCGTGGGGTTGTTCTAATCATCGTCCTATCCTTATTGAGCGGAGGGATGTGGTTCTAACTAGTTGGTCTTTCAGATTCGAGAACAAGTGGTTGACTAGAGATGGTTTTATCTCGAAAGTGGAAGGGTGATGGGCGAGTGAGGTCGTGTTTGGCTCCCCGTCATCTAGACTATTTATTAAGCTTAAAAATCTACGGAAGTTGCTTAAAAGTTGGTTTATGGGGGACCGTGCATTGTTTTTCACCAAGGTTGAGGTTTTAAGTCGTGAAATTTTAACAATTGATGGTGTAGAGGAAGTTCGTGATCTCTCTATTACGGAAATTTCTACACGGATTCATCTAGTGAGTAAGTTGCTTGAACTATGTAAAGTGGAAAAACTTTGGGGCAAGATAATGCAATAGAGCGATTTGGTTGCGGGAAGGAGATAAAAATACTAAGTATTTCCATGGAATCTCTACAACACAAGCGAGAAATAACACTACTAACTCGATATTCATTGATGGTGTCGTACATGAGAACACACCAACTATATCTAATAGTATATTTCAATTTTATAGAGATTTATTTCATGAACTATTTCGGGTTAGAGCAAAGCTAAATGACATCAGTTTTGCATCTATATATAAATGCAAATGAAAAATGCATGTTGGAAGTTCATTTCTCTATTGAGGAGGTGGAAGCGACAATAATGGATTGTGGTAGTGATAAGACTCCCGGGAGCAACGCTTTTACTTTTTTTTTTAAAAAGGCTTGGGAGTTCCTTAAGACTGATATCATGGCGGCTATGAATCATTTTTTTAATCAATTTTTATCTTTTGAAAAAAGTTGGAATTATATGTTGATTGTCATAATTCATAAGGCAACCAGTACTATCGACGTGAAGAGTTTCCGACCCATCAGTTTGATTACATCATTTTACAAGATAGTCTCAAAATATTTGGCAAACAAAATGCGTGGAGTTTTGGGTACGGTTATCTCTGACAATCAGATGACTTTCATCAAAGGCCGTCAAATTTTCGATGCGACACTAATCGCCAATGAGTGTATTGATTCATCTAACTCTAGAGGCGATAAATGTGCTTTTGTCAAACTCGATATCGAGAAAGCATATGATCATTTTAACTAGGAGTTCCTTTTTGATATTATGGGTAGAATGGGTATGTGAGAGAAATGGATCGGATGGATTAGATTTTGCGTATCGACGATCAAATTCTCTGTTATTGTGAATGGGAACTCTCATGGTTTCTTTGAGAGTTCAAGGGGTTTAAGACAAGGGGACCCGCTTTCCCCTTTATTAATTATTATTGTTATAGAATGTCTTTCTAGAATGATGTTGTGTGACAAAAATGCAGGTTTGTTTTGTGGGATGGAGTGCGGTTCGAGACAATCTCCATTCTCTATGTCTTATCTACTATTTGCATATGACACTCTTTGCATGATTCAGGCTACTGAGAGAAATGTCAAGCACTTGCGTGATATTTTATAGTTATTTGGATCGTGTTCGGGAATGCGTGTTAATTTGGGTAAGTCTGATATCTTCTTCTCTAATTCAGTTTCGTCTAGGAGAAAGATTAGATTGACATGTATTCTGTGATTTAAAATTGGGATTTTTCGTCTACGTATCTCGGGCTCCCTCTAGGGGCTAAAGCTAGCTCCAAAGCTTCTTGGGACCCGATCATCAGTAAAATGGAGAGGAAACTTCCCATTTAGAAAACTAAGATGATTTCTAAGGGAGGTCTTTTAGTCCTTATTGAGAGCGCTCTTTCTTCAATTCCAACTTATACAATATCTATATTTGTCCTCCAAAGTGTGTGGCCGTGAAAATGGAGAGAATTATGTATAAATTCTTATGGGGATTGTCTGATTCCTCATTTTCTCATTTAGTGAGTTGGGATAATGTTAAATTAATAAGAGAGCAGGGGAACTAGAAATGTGCAATCTTGTTTATTTTAATAAAGCCTTATTATTATCCAAATGGTGTAGTAGATTTGCATATGAGCAATAGAGTATTTGGGTCAAATTGATTAAATGTAAATATGGTCAGGATAAGTCTGGTTGGTTCACCAAGAATTCTTATAAACTCGTGGGATGCAACATTTGGGGTGGTATTTATGCCACGTGGAAGATTTATCATGAGCATTCAATTTTAATTGTGGGTGATGGAAGTTCGATTAGTTTTTGGGACGACACTTGGTATGGTGGTAAATGTTTGGTGAAGGTTTTCCCCCAGCTTGCTTCTATTTTTATTTGTAGAGTTGCATCGTTCAAAAATATGTTTGACATTCGGTCTAATGGTTTTGCTAACCGTATCAGATATAGAAGAAGATTGAACAGTGAAGAAAACATGTCCAATGGTAGACTTTTGTTCATGGTTAGAAATAAGAGGTTAAACTCGTCTTCTCGGGATTATATGCAATGACGTGATTTGAATAACTTTAATGTGAGACATTGTTACACTTTGTTAAATAAAGTTAGTCTGATAGATCTTGGTTGAGAAATTTATGGGAGTCTAAGATGCCTACCAATATTTCCTTTTTTAGTTGTAGTGTATTCACGGCGGAATTTTCACAAACGATTAATGTATGAAAAAATGTATGATTATTGTGAGTCGTTGTCATATGTGTTACAAAAAGGTTGAGACAACTTCTCATCTACTTTTACATTGTCACGTTGTTGCAAGTATATGAAGTCTTTTTTTGGAATTTGATTGGAATACAATGGGTTATGCTGGAAACTGTTAGTGGCTATTGGGAGGCATTGATTGTGGCGACTAATAATGTGAGACTTAGAAGATGGGTCTTTATCCCTATAATTTTCTGGTGGACTATCTGGCTGGAAAGAAATCAAAGAACTTTTAACAATAAAAGTAGGTCATTAAAGATTATTCACAATGCCATTATCTGGAAAACCTGTGGATTCGTGTAAAGATTTTATTGTGTTTCTTGAAGATCTTCGAGCTAATTAATTATTATAATATTGTATTTAATTTGTACATAATTTTTTATGTTATGTGTTTATTGTTGTGCTTAAACGAATTTTTAATTAAATGAACAATTTCAAAAATAAATTATAATATTCATAAATATATATTTACAAAAAATTTTAAACTATAAAATAAATTAAAAATAGATTTAACCAAATATGTTATGTTCTAAGTAATTTTAAAAGTTATTTTAGATTTATTTATTATAATAAAAAAATAAAATGAGACATTGTTAGGATCGGGATGGCCGATAGGGGACCGGGGTCCGGATAATCGGTAATCACTTACAACACAACACACAACACAGACTGGAACTAATCCGGTTAAAGATTAGAACTGCTCTTAACACAACACAGATTGTCACAGACTCCTGAACTGGGTTAAGGGGCAGAAATGTCTGTTTCAATCTGAAGCAACGTATGCGATTTGGTTTGGAAGATATTTATGAGAAATCGGTTTAAGGAGGAAGCCGGTTTGGTTAAGGAAGTTATGAATTAGTTCGGTTGAGATATTTAGGTGTTTCGGTTCGGTTGATGGTAGTAAACCAGAAAAATAAAGAGTAAGAACACAAGACACAAATTTTTATGGATGTTCGGAGCAAACTCTCCTACGTCACCCCTTCTTCTCAAACAATGAGAAGGATATTCACTAAGGAATATTCAACAACACAATACGATCGAGTCTTATTTACTGCTCGTCGTTCACTTTACAATACTCACACAGTATTTGTAATACACTTTTACAGATTTGTAAATACACATAATGCAAGACAATTTCGGAAATTTCAATCACTATTCAAGGTCGCGCGTAAGATTTCTTTTTCACTATTGCTCTCTTTCTTGTCTCTCTTGGGAGACGCTTCGACTTCCTTTTATAGTGAAAGGATGACAACGATCATCTTTTCTCTCCAGGAGATTGGTCACTGGAAGTCGTGCCGGTTTAGAAAGATTGCGTGCACGCCTTGCCATTTTGGACATTTGGCAGACATGCATTAGGCCGGCCGCCTGAATCGGATGTTGCTTGCAAACTTAGGTAAATTAGTCATCATTGCTTTCGTTGCATGCTTCTGATCCGGATCTTTCTTCTTGCATGTTTCCAAGAGATATCATATTACGTCATCTTCACAGATTCATCATTTGACATAATTTTCCATTTAGCATTATGATCCTCAATATTTTGAGTCAGCCGGATAATGACGTTCTTGTTTTTCAGCCGATTCGGTTAGAGGGGTTCAACCGACCTTTCTTGATCATGACCGGATTTTTGAACAAGAGCTTCAACCGGTCTGATGCGGCTTGAGCTGTACCTGCACATGGAAGTTAAGACTGATTAAGTTCTTTGGCCGGATTAAAATTAACTTACTTAATTTTTCTAACAGACATTATAGGTTTAAAATAATATTTTAGAATTGAACGGAAAATTTGAAAAAAATAATCAATTACCATATTTTTATATTTTTAATTAATATAATTAGAGGAAATTTTGTATCATATGTTAAAACTTTATTTGTAACTTTCTTTTACAATATACATATATCCTACTAGTTAGAATATTGTAGGAAAGCGACAAGTGATCTGTAACTTGATATTTTAATGGGGAAAACCATTGATATTTTAATAGGTTGCTATCATCTTCTTTCTCATTATTATTTAATATACTCATTTATTAATCCATTAATGCTGATGAGAAAAAGACAAAAATATATAATTTATAAGAGTGGACACATTTGAACAAAGATTCTTTAAAGGATGGGACAGAAAATCTTTATTCACCTCTCCATGGAGGGATGGTTATCATGTGCCCTTGTTCTTCTATACTCTTCTATACTGCTGGCCCATTTTTATACCACACAAAATACACCAATTAATAATCACTTTTTTATTAACCTCCATCATTTTTGTAAAGTTTGTCGAATCACAATCGCGTTCCAATACTATAGATAGAGGAAGAAAATGGGGTTCATCAAACGAGAAATGATAGGGTTGGGGAAGGGGATTACAAGTTGTTATTAGTCAAGTTGAAAGGTTTTTGTATTGGAAGTTATTTTTTTTTTAATAAATAGTTATTGAAATTATTTTATATTTATTTTTTCATAATTTGTATGAATTTCTACTATTGAAATTATATATGTAGACGAGGAATGACAATTTTGAGTTTTGCTTACAAACCCTTTTTAACAAATAGAATGATATTGAATATTTTTCATTATTTTTTTTTATATAATTTGCATCTAATTCATTAATTGTTTATTTTAATTTTATAATGTTATTTTGTATTTTTTATAATTAATTTAATTTGATGACAATTAATTTTTTAAATAAAATAAAAATAAAAGCCTCTACTATGAAGGGCGGTACACCATTTTGTCGGGATGTTACTTCTCTAACCGCTAGTTCTTTCAATAATAGCACACAAAATAAATAATAGAAATGATAGGTGGTGCGACTCCTCACGTGGCATGTCACGTGATTTTTTTTTTTTTGAAATTTGTTTTTACAAAAATAACGCACTCTTCCTCTTCCCACCTATGACCCCCTATCCCCACAATCGCCCCTATCATTTCTCGTTTGATGAAACCACATTTTCTTCATGTATCTCCTTCCCATTCCCCTTCGATTTCGCCTCTATCTCGCCTCTTCCTCTTTGCATGATTAGGAATCTTCATTCTCCATTTGACTATATCATTTTCTGTTTGACTATCGTTCTTTAATCTCTGTTCGACTATACTTCTCTGTTCTACTATAGTTGTCATGTTGTATAAATTGTGTTGTCATGTTCTGAAAACATCGATGTAATGTGGTAAGACGTCTTAGGTTAGTTGTTTTCTCGTGTTGTATAAACTGTCATGTTTTGAATATTGTATTGTCATGTTGTATAAATTGCGTTGTCATATTCTAAAAATGTCTGGAGTATTGTGTATCATACATTTTGATATTGTTTTATTAAATTTCTAACTATCATTAGCTTAAGACTAGAATATCATGTTCTCAAAACTATATTGTCATATTTTCAAAATTGGAATGTCATTCTCAACTGGAATGTCATGTCTTTTCATAATTATATGATGATGTCTAACTGTGTAAATCTTTTTTTAGGGTAAAGGTATCTAAGAGATAACTTTTCCACCCCGCTTCTTCCAAGAAACAAAAACTAAGAAAACCAACCATTATAAACATCCAAACTTCGTCATGCACTCAAAGAGCAACCATCTCAAACTATCTCCAAAATGAAATGTCATTATTTCTTAAACTGGAATGTTATATTTATTAAGTTGAAATGCCATGGTTATTAAACTAGAATGTCATGTTTCTTAAAATAAAACGTCATGTTTATTAAACTGAAATGTTATGTTTATTAAACTGAAATGTTATGTTTATTAAACTAGAATGTCATGTTTCTTAAACTGACATATAAACTGAAATATGTTTATTAAACTGAATTCTCATGGTTATTAAACTAGAATGTCATTTTCTTAAATTGGAATGTTATGTTATTTAATTGGAATGTCATGTTTATTAGACTGAAATGTCATGTTTCTAAAACAAGAATGTCATGTTTATTAAATTAAAATGTCACGTTTCTTAAACTGATTTGTTAAACTAAAATGTGATGTTTCTTAAATTGAAATGTCATTTTATTAAATTGGATTGTCATTTTATTACACAAGAATGTCATGTTCGTAAAATGGATTGTTAAGTTTATTAAACTGGAATGTCATGTTTACTACACTGAAATGTCATATTTATTAAACTGGAATATCATATTTCTTAAACTGAAATGTCATGGTTATTAAACTGAAATGTAATGTTTCTTAAATTAAAATGTCTTATTTTTTAAATTGAAATGTCATTTTATTAAACTGAAATGTCATGTTTATTAAAATGGAATGTCATGTTTCTTAAACTGAAATATCATGCTTCTTAAACTGGAATGTAATGTTTCTTAAACTGGAATGTCATATTTTTAAACTGAAATATCATGTTTATTAAACTAGAATGTCATGTTTTTAAACTAGAAAGTCATTTTATTAAACTGAAATGTCATGTTTATTAAATAGAAATGTCATATTTCTTAAACTGAAATGCTGTTTTATTAAACTAGAATGTCATTTTTTTAAACTAAAATGTCATTTTTATTAAACTAAAATTTAATGTTTCTTTAACTGAAATGTCATGTTTCTTAAACTTAAATGTCATATTTATTAAACTTAAATGTCATGTTTCTTAAACTTAAATGTCATGTTTCTTAAATTGGAATGTCATGTTTATTAAACTGAAATGTCATATTTTTCTTAAATTGAAATGTAATGTTTTTTAAACTAAAATGTCATGTTTATTAAATTAAAATGTTATATATTTCTTAAACTAAAATGTCATTTCAACATGTAACTTTATAACACTTTACAAATATCCAAATATATTACAATATACAACATGGTCATACAACTACTATATTATACTATCTTTGTTGTTGAATATTGTCCCCATAGGTATTATCTTCGGAAAATATTGTAATGACTACATGAGAAAGTTGAGAAGACAAAAGTGATGTAAAGGAAAGTTGAGTCGAGACTGAATCATTCAATTATTATTGCATTGATATTAGATCATGCACTATTGCGGTTTTTGTCACTAAATTTTTTTCATAAAACAAAATAACGACAATTCAATTATAAGCACAACATGACAATGTAGTATAAACAATATGACAATTCAGTATAAAAAACATGACAATTCAGTACAAACAACATGACAATGAAATATTTGTACCTTTACAATTCAATTTATACAATATGACAATGTAGAATAAACAAAATGACAATGCAATTTGAGAAACATGACAATGAAGTATAAAATAAATGACAATGTAGAAAGTTTTACATTGTCATGTATAAATTACATGACAATTTATGTTAAGATGACATGCTAGTTTTGCTAACATGACAACGTTGTCTTGAGAATATGACATGAACGTTTTAAGTTTAAGCAACATATTAACTTACATAAACACTTTCAAAATGTTTCCAGAAAAACATCTAACATTTCTAACACACAAATTGTCAATTTCTAAATTAAATGTCTACGTTTTTTAAAAATTTTGAACAATAAATGACTATATTCCAACATACTTGTTAACGTATCAAATGTCCTATTTCTTCGGTGTCTTTAAAGGTTAAAGGAAGGGTAGTCTTCTTCACTTTGACAAAGATTTCTTCGGTGTCTTTAAAGGTTAAAGAAAGGGTAGTCTTCTTCACTTTGACAAAGATGGTGAATATGGAGCCAGATAACTCAGGAGACGACTTTGCCGAGATGGTGAAAACAAAAGCTTGCGATATTTTTTTTAGAAATCTGTATCAAATCGCAGGTGAGAAGTGGAAGGGAAAAGGAAGAGGCGAGATAGAGAGAAGGCTAATGTTTGATTTTGCGGGAAAGAGGCGCGCAAGCTATCTTTGGAATTTTTTTTTTTATAATTTCGCTTGGGGAGTTGCTCCATATCATTTCTCAATAATAAATAATAAATTTTCTATTCACTTTCATAAAATTTGTGCTATCATCATCTAACTCAACATAATGGACTCCACCTACAATTGTACTCCCCCAATGTGTAGGTATTCCTTTTATTTGATTTTATTTTATAACAATCAATACACCTTTACAAATTTTAATAGTTTCTCGGTCCTCATTTGATTTATGAGAATACCCATTTTCATGTAAAATACCTAACATGATCAGATTCTTCTTTACTTCAAGTATATGCATAACATTACAAAGAGTTCTAATAGTACCATCATAAATATTAATTTTGACTTCACTCATGCCAATAATACTACAACATTTATTGTCACCTAAGTGAATAGAATCAAAATTACCTAACTTGTATGAACTAAATCACTCTTTGTTAGGCGTTATGTGATGAGAACATCCTAAATCAAGAATTCATGCATCCTTAAATTGACTGTTTGTAATTGAAAGTACATCACCATCATTATGCTCCGAGTCATTTTTCTAGACAATGTTCACCGACTTAGAAGATTCAGCATGATTAATCGTCTTTGGACAACTTTTCTTTATATGTCACGTCTCCCTACAATTATAACAATGAAACATTTTTTTTCTCTTTAACTTGGATCTAGATTTTCCTCTTCCATAATGCTCTTTTTCTTGATTCTTCCACGACATTGATTTCCTGTAACAAATAAACTGTCGGATTGAGAATTTTCCCCTATATTCTGTTTCCGTTAGTTTTAGACCAACAATGTTGTAGTTATTTCTTCAACTTTCATAGTTTTCTGTTTCATATGTCAGAGTAGTCACCAAGTGCTCATAGGAAGACGGTAATGAACACAAAAGAATCATTTCTCTATCTTCACCATCGATATTCACACCAAGCTTCGCTAGATCCGTGATTATCTAATTGAAGACATTCACATGTTGAGCCAAATCTAAATCTTCGTGCATCTTCAGCCCAAATAACCTTTACTTTAGATACAACTTCGTTGTCAACAATCTGGACATAAACTGACATTCTAATTTTTTCATATCTAAATTAGAGATTGCAGATTCATCACATGATACCTGATTTCATCTACCAAATAAAGTTGTATGGTCCTCGATACCCATTGTTACAACTCTTCCCAATCTTTTTCCTCCAATCATGTTGACTCTTCAGCACGCAAGGCTTTCAATATTCATTGTTGCGTCAATAGATCTTTAACACTCGTTTTCCACAAATCGAAATTATCCGTACTATTGAACTTTTCAATTTCAAATCTGGTACTAGAAGACATCTCAACAAACTCCAATACAAATCAAACAAGTTCAAAACTAAAGCTAAACAAAGTCTCAAGAGCTTGTTGAAATATGAAATCAAATAAGCCTTTTACTTATTTTGACAAATGAATAGGACCTAAATCAAGGAAGCCCTAAATTTTCTAATTTGTTTTTCTCTTCTACCGTAAGTTGCTGCTACTATTTTCTCTCTCATTTTTTAAAAATATATCTTCAGATCTCTATTTTCCACAGATTGAAAAATCATATATGAAAATCTTCCTCTTTCCTTCAGATTCTACTCATCTATTTCCAATAATAGAGAGAAAATCGAAAACCTTGTTTTTCAACTTTTCACGGACTAAAGAAGAGGCATAATTATTGTTACAGCAACTGAAATCCATCTCCGTCTGGAAGTTACGATTATTCAAGCAAGCTTCACCCTTTTTCTCCACCACTGTTGTCGATATGTTCTGAGAATCAGAACCCGAACGCTGAACACAACATATTTCACTTTAATTAGTTTAGGTTAAATTTTAACGATGTTCTAAGACCAATTGTTGATTCGAGTAACCACATAAACTAATAACAACAGCGAAAGTAAAAGTAAAATAAAGAAAACAAAATATAACAAGGTTCAACTAAAATGTTATCTTCGAGAGTGTCGTCAAATATATTATTTCACTCTTAGAGTTAAAACTCTATATTATATGATATTTTTTTTTGGGAAAAACGACTTAGCGTCATTTCATTAAAAATTCTCAAAAACGAAAAAAACCCACGAGTTTAAGAGATCATTCTAGACAGACCTAGAATGATTTTAAAGTCGTAACATTCTGAATAAAAGCTAAAAAGCTAAAAATGTAAATGAATTATCTGATTACAATACTTTCAATTCTAGTGAGTTCAAAAAACGGTAAATTTCAGTTCCTACAGATATTCCAGTTCTGTTCCGTGCTTGGAATTCTTCTCCACGTTCCCGCGAGGGCGCTGCAATCCGATACAATATCTTTCCATAACTCTTAAATGCTAATGCGGGCTATTCCATATACCCTTGCATTCCGTTCTTGCTAAATGTTATACACCACTGCTCCTAAGCCACACTTGAACACGCTTGTTGTAAATCTATTTCCCTTGGCTTTGAGTAGTGTCGC
This sequence comes from Impatiens glandulifera, assembly GCF_907164915.1. NCBI lineage: Eukaryota > Viridiplantae > Streptophyta > Magnoliopsida > Ericales > Balsaminaceae > Impatiens > Impatiens glandulifera. The sequence goes on along the minus strand of NC_061868.1, from coordinate 41,097,730 downwards.
TTCTTTGATTTCATTCCATTCGCTCGGGAAACTGATCAGCTCCATACTTTTATAGAATCTATCCCAAAACTCCGAAGCAATACATCAGCTCCCGAATATGTGATCAATGGTTTCTTCATTTCCGCTGCATATAAGACAGCTCGCGTCCGGGATGCTCATATACTTGCTGATACGATCACGAGTTCTGAGTCTTTCCAAGAAAGCGAGCCATATGATGAACTGGTGTTGAGGGATAATCTTTGTTGACCATACAAGAGAAGCCCATTCTACTTTCTATGCTTTTTCCCGGGTTACCTCTCATATTTTCTTCGATACCAGCTTCCCATTGTCCTCAACTTTCCATTCATGAATATCCGGTCTGTTGTGTAGTTGTATGTTACTTATATGATCAAATATCCTCTGTCCTTCTGGATTTCTACTTAGTAGTGAGTCCCAATTCTCGTCTTTAATGTCTCTGATTTTCACTTCTGCGTAGTCCCTGATATGGGTATTTTGAAACTCCTCCTTGTGGATGATAGGCTAGTTTTCGAACTAGAGGTCGTGCCAGAATAGTGTGCTTTTCTCGTCTCCTAGTCGGATGTCATAAAGATATGCAATATTGCTTCTTAGTTTAAGAATCTTTTTCAAAGACCAGCTCATACCTTCATGAATTTTGCAAGTCCAGATGCTGGTTTCGTATTTCATAAACCTCGTATGCACCCATTTGATTCATAGTGACTCTTGATTGCGCTCTAAAGCCCGTAGATGCTTGAAGGTGGTCAATTCACTTTTAGGAGAAGTAATGACAATGAATGTCACGCTCATTCTCATATCGACAAATTTCTAATTAGTGAATCAATTTTTCGAGGATTTTCTAATATATTTCAAAAGGTTCTTCTATGGAGTTGTTTAGATCACCGACCAATCTTGATAGAACGCCGAAAGATGGAGAGAACATGTCAACCATTTAAATTCAAAAATAAATGATTGATCAAAGAGAACTTTATACCGCATGTGTAAACATGGTGGGTGAATCAGTCATCGGTTGGTTCTCCGTCAAGTAATCTCTTTGTGAATTTAAGAAATCTACATAAGATTCTCAAAAGTTGGTTCGTGGAAGATCGTGCTTTATTTTGTGCTAAAATCAATTACTTGTATAATGAAATTAATGTCATTAACGGGAATGAGGAGATTTGTGAACTCTCCGCTGAGGAGGTTAGTTCTCAAATTCACATTTTAGCAAGTTACTCGATATGCGTAAGGAATAAGAAACTGGGGCACGCCAGCAAAGTAGAGCTACACGGGATCTCTAACGCGCAAGCAATAAATAATGAGATAAATTCTATCTCGATTGAGGGGGGAGTTTATGATTGTGAACTTAAAATATCTACGAGTATTGTCAAATTCTATAAGGGTTTGTTTAAGGAGCCATTTAAGGTTTGACCTAAATTGAACGGTATAACTTTTGATTCAATTAGTATAATATAAGAAGATACGTTGGAGGCTCGTTTTACGTTGGAGAAGGTTGAGGAGGCCATTAAGGGGCGTGAAAGTGATAAAGTGACAGAATACGGTGGTTTACTTTTGCTTTTTTTTAAGAAGGCGTGGCCTTTCCTTAGAATTGAAATTATGGAAGTAGTTGATTTTTTTTACCGATTTTTATCATTTTATAAGAGTTGGAAATATACTTTGATATGTCTCATTCGTAAAGTTTTAGGAACTATTGATGTGAAGAATTTTATGCATATCAGTATCGTTTCGTCATTCTATAATATTGTCGCAAAATGTTTAGTCAACAGGTTGCGAATGGTGTTAGAGACGGTCATATTTAATAATCAGATGACGTTCATCAAAGGTCGTCAAATCTATAATGTCGTATTAATAACCAATGAGTGCATTAACTTAGCTAATTCAAGAGGTGAAAAATATAGTTTTGTCAAATTAGACATCGAAAAAAGCTTATGATTGTTTTAATTTGATGTAATGAACAAAATGAGAATGAGTGCGAAATGGATTGGTTGAATTAGATTTTGCCTCTTGATGATTAAGTTTGTTGTCATTATTAATGGAAGTTCTCAGGTATTTTTCGAGAGCTCTAGAGGGATCATATAAGGTGATCCACTTTCTCCTTTTTTGTTCTTCATTATTATAGAAGCTCTCTAAAAAATGATGGTTTTCGCAAAAAAAAAACTCAAGACTCATCCGTGGAGTGAGTTGTGAGTCAAGAAGATTTCATTTCACCATATCACATTTGTTTTTCGTTGATGACATGCTCTGCATGGTTTAGGCTACTTATAGGAATTTTAAACACCTTTGAGATATTTTATGGTTATTCGGTGCATGTTTCGGTCTTCGAGTTAATCTTAATAAGTTAGACATCTTTTTTTCAAATTCTGTTTCGAAGAGAAGAAGGATAAGGTTGGTAAATGTGTTGAGGTTCAGAATTGGTGATCTTCCGTCAACCTATTTTGGTATGCCATTAGGTGCTAAATTACGATTCAAGGCCTCTTGGAACCCGATTATCACTAAAGTAGAATGTAAATTGTCTAGATGGAAAAGTTAAATAATCTCAAAAGGGGGTCTTATAATCCTCATTAAGAGTGTGTTGTCATATATGGCCACATATATGATATCATTATTAATTCTCTCCAAGAGTGTGCGGTGAAAATGGAGAGAATAATGTGTATATTTCTATGGTGTCTTCGAACTCATCGTTTCGTCATCTAGTTAGTTGGGACAAGGTTAAATGTTTTAAAGATCAAGGAGGTCTAGATATTCGAGATCTTATTTCTTTTAATAAATCTCTTCTATCGAAATGGTGTAGTAGATTTGTAATGGAGCCAAATAGTCTTTGAGCATTGATAATCATATGTAAAAATAGTAATGATTGGTCTGGTTGGTTCACCAAAATGTCTAATTATCTAGCGAGGTGTATCATTTGGAGGGGAATTTATCCTATGTGGAAAAGTTTTCATGAACACTCTAAATTTATTGTGGGGATGGTTCTTCGATTAGATTTTGGGACGACATTTAGTGTGGTGTCAAAAGTCATGTCACAACGTATCTTGAGCTTGCTTCTATTGTTATATGTAGAAATGACACAATGAAGGACATGTTTGATCATCGGTCTAGTGATTTTGCTAGCCAAATTAGATATAGAATGAGATTAAATATTATGGAGACTTCGTCTCATAATAGAGTTTTACTTTTGGTAGTACGCAAACAAGTATCACCGTCTAAAAAAGACATTATGCGTAGGCAAGATGTTAATAGTTTTCATGTAGGGCATTGCTACAAGTTATTCGCTAAGATGATTCCATATAATTTTTATTGGAAAAAACTTTGGGAGTCAAAAATTTCATCCAAGATCTCGTTCTTTGGATGAAGTGTTATTCATGGTGGAATTTTAACAAATGATATGTGCATTAAAAAAAGTTGTATTATGGGTAGTCGTATGTGTCAAGAAGAGGTTGAATCGGCAACTCACTTACTTTTACATTTTCGAGGGGTGACTAGTATTTGGAGCATTTTGTAGAGTATTACTGAGATTCATTGGGTGATGCCCGAGTCTTTAGGTAGTTATTGGAAAGTTTGGATTGATGCGGCTGATATGGCAGACCTAAATATTTAGGTTATCATCCCAATTATTCTTTGGTGGACTATCTGGTTGGAGAGAAATTGTCGAACTTTCAATGATCGTAGTCGTACGATGTGTATCATTCATAATACTATTATTATAATGTTTCTAAGATTCGTTCAGGAAAGCCAGTAGAGTCTGTCGGAGGATTAATCGTTCTTCTCGAAAATTTACGAGTTCGATAACTTATTAAGTATTATTTTTTATTTAAATGTCATGTTTTGTCGTTATGTTTAAACAATTTTTTTTTCATTTTTAATATACATGGACATATTTCAAAAAAAATAATATCGATAATAATAATGAAATAAAAAACACCACTAAAATAAAAATGAAAACACATCCACCAACCTATACATTTAATGAGATGAGCGTATTTATGGATAATGTTTTATTGTAGGATGGGAGTATTTATTGATGGGCGGGTCTTTGATATTGGGGAGGGTACATTTAAGCATTCTTCACAATTATAAATGCGTGAAGAAGTAAGGAATTAAGATTTTTGAGATATCAAAAAGCTTTGAGAAAGAGGAGCATATGGGTACCCAAACCGTCCTTCATATGAATCAAGGTCATGGAGAGAATAGCTACGCCATGAATTCAAGTCTACAGGTTTCTTTCTCCCTCACTTTCACACCTTTACATTAAGTTACAAAATATTTTCTTTGTGTCGGTAAAAAACATGTTTTTTTTGGGGGGAGAGGTACTATTTCACCATAAAGACAATAAAGTTTTTTTTTTCAAAAATTGAAGCAATTATATATACACAATGGAAAATGAATTTACTAGAGCGGTTAGATTGTGGTGGAAGAATCTCAAAGTTTATGAAACCCACCTCAATTATAAAATAATAGGTTGATTTTATAAAAAAAAAGATATCTAAGAGGTAATAGGTATAATATTTGGTATATTTAATTAAGTTCTTTATACATGATTTTGTTTAAAATTACTTTTTATATATTTAATTTTGTTTGAAATTACTCATTATACATTTATTTATTTTTGAAATAATTAGATTTTTCAATCCGTACAAAATGAAAAAATTTAACCCCAAGTAATTCTTATTATAAACCCAAGCAATTTTCATTATACCGTTGATTTCAAATCATCTTGGTAGCTAATTTAAAATTAAAGATCACTTAATTTTTTAGTTAGATTGTATTTCTCATATTTGGATTAGAGTTTATTTTAACTAATAAACTCATTTCGTTTTCAAATCAAATTACATTCATTCTCATTAAGAAGATAACCATAATTTTCGTGTAAGTCTTGTCTAGTCGGCCGATTCAAACATATTACGAATTTTATATATTACTATATCTATTTTATATTTCATAATTTCTATCATATTGTTTACATTTGAACTATATGACTATCGAATATTTTCCCTCCTTCAACATCAATATGTTTTATTGCTTATTGATGATTTTTTGAGTACAACACAAACACACAAAACATTTAAATATAGAAGAGACAAATGAGTAACAACTTCGTTGTCGCCTTAGTTTGTAACATCGTTGTCTGGAAATGTAACAAAACAGATGCATCTTCGTTTAAAAATGAAGTTGATGAAGAACTAATTAATTTTAAGACGAAGATAAAAACATTGCTCGTAGTAGTTGTTAGAAAAATAAAAAATAAATATATCACATATAAGAGGAATTTGTGCTTATTTTCAACACAAATTAATAGTTTATAATATTTTAAATAGTTTCAGATATTTATGATGTAAATTCAAACAAAAATAAATGTACATGAGCAATTTTAAACAAAATAATGTATAAAAGTATATTTAAAACTTAGTTAAATATATATGAAGCATTATACCTATTACATTTTTTTTATAATAAATAAACTATTTAAAAAAATAAAAAATATAAACAAATATATTAGTAATTTTAAAATGTAACTATATATGTGATATTATAAATTAAAATAATAAATGTATAAAAAATATATATTACTATAACTTATTTTGTTTGATGTTTGAATATATATTGTAACGTAAAATATTGACCCTTTTCGAAAAAAGATTTTTGATATTCGATAGTCACGTCTCATAACTCACATTCTTTTTGTGGCTAGATGAGAAACTAAATTGGTAGGCGCAACCAGAGTACATAAAAACATCAATTTAGACTATCTTTAATTTTTTGAGTCGTTATCTATTTTTCTCCTCGAGAAATTAGGAAAGAAAAATATTTTGCATGTTTAAACATATTTTAGAGATTTTATTCTTAGTTTAGTGTTTGGTTACACGTGAGAAAGGACATTCGCGCTATGTCTCACGTGCCTGTCAAATGCGGTCTCTATTTTTGGTCATTTAAAAGAATATTTTTACATCTTATTTGTTTTTCTAATCCTATGACATGCGTATAAAGGTAATCCAGACCTAAACATGTGTCTACTTTTGTATCATTTGTTCATAAAACAAGCGTCTATGTCATTAGTCATAAATCTAAAAATAAATAAGAAATTTACTAGTACAGGGAGACGAGCAACGAAGGTTCGAGAAACAAATATACAAAGTATTTTTCCAATCTTTTGCGATTCACATCTGTTCACCCCTCCTTTTTCCCTGAGAAAAGCTCTCTCGTCTTCCCTTAGAGCCAACCCTCTTCGCCCAAAAGAAAAAGTCGCTCTTTTCATTCTTCTTCTACTTTCTTTTTGTAAGCCTCCAACTGCTTCTCAGCCTCGAGTTGTCTTCTTTTCCGTCTCAAGTCCTTATATATAATTAATTAGATATGAGGATGAATTCCTTATACTATTTTCCATTTTTAATAATCTAATTGTGAATATTCGAACTTTTAACGATGAGTACATAATTTAACCTTATATCATCATTGTATTATTAGTCTTTCACGTGTCTTTATTTTGTTTTCAAAGTGATATATATTTGAGATTTTAAAACAAACTCAATATTTCTAATAGTATAGGTATAGTACAAACTAACAAGCAAAAGAGAACAAGCTTAAAGACAATCTAACAAGCAAAATATTTTATTGTCTTCTTTCCAATGTATTTAGATGAAGGTGATGAATAAGACACTGCCCATTATGAAGGACATCATCAAAGACATGTTCCTCAATCAAACACCATTTGATATGATAGAGACTTTTAGGATTGCAGATCTTGGATGTGCTTCAGGGCCCAACACCCTTTTATTCGTGTCCGAGATTATCGACACCGTCTACAAGCTGTCTAACCAGAATATCAATAACAAAATCCCAGAGATATTAGTCGTGTTGAACGATCTACACAAAAATGACTTCAATAACATATTTATTGTACTACCATATTTCTACGAGCAATTAAAAGAAAAATATGGATATGAATTTAGCCAAAAGTGTTTTATCTCTGGTGTGCCAGCATCTTTTTATGGAAGGATTTTTCCAAGAAAAAGTTTGCACTTTGTACACTCTTCTTATAGCATTCATTGGATCTCCCAGGTTTGTTTGTTTTTTTATCGAAATTAATTATTGTTTCATTGTTTATCGAAAGTTTATAACCAACTGTTATTATTTTTCCATAATTTGTTACTGATTATTAAAGGTCCCAGAAAATCTTGACAACAAAGGGCATATTTACATGGAGAAAACGAGCCATCCTAATGTGTTCAATGTATACAAGAAACAATTTTACAAGGACTTCTCATCTTTCCTTACTCATAGGTCACATGAGATTCTGCCTAAGGGTAGAATGGTCCTTACTCTTATTGGAAGAAACATGCTTGATCATGATCCATCTGAAAATGATATTTGGTGCATTTATGAACTATTAGCCCAATCACTTCTTGATGCAGTTTCTCAGGTTTAAACTTTTGTTTAAAAATATGATTTATAACTCTTTTATAAGAAGATATTAGTCCATTTACTAATATATTCATTTATAATATTTGTGGCAGGGGCTTATTAAACAATCAGAGGTGGATTCATTTAATTTGCCTGTCTACCATCCTTATAAAGATGAAGTAATGACAATCATTCAAGAGGAGAACTCTTTTGATCTTGAAAAGTTACAAGATTTTGATTGTGACTGGGATTCTGATGATAAAAACTATGATTGCAATGACAAATTATATAAAAAAGGAAGTGGAGAATATTTAACAAATTGCATCAGATCGATTACAGAGCCTATGTTGGTGAGACATTTCGGAGAGCTTGACTTGGATTATGTGTTCGAGAGATACAAAGAACATGCAGCTAATAATCTCGAAATGATTAAGACAAATTATATCAATCTCATAATTTGTCTAAGTAAGAAATAAAATGTATGTTCCATCTATATTTATTTATACTATTTAGAATTTGTTTGATCTTGAATTATAAAAATATTTGGATTATAGATTAAAAATCTTGTTTGAATAAATGTAATCTATTTGAGTTAGGTTATAATATTTTTTTTTAAGAAAACAGCATAGTGTCATTTTATTAAAAAACCAAAAAAAAAAAAAAATACAAAAGTTTAAGATCAGATCTAGACAATTTTTAGATTTGACAATGAAACAACGATTGAATTACAAACAACAATAACAATCAATTAATTCTTATAGCGTTTTTACTTTGATTCTATTTATGAATTTCCTAAATGAAATATCTCATATTTGGCAGAGCTTTCTATTTTTTTTCATTCTTTTCAATTCCTCTCTAGGATTGAATGAGTGCATTTCCATCTGAAGTTATATCTCCCCAAATATTTTCAGCAGTTCTACTTCTTCCACTTTGAGTTCTTGAATTTATTTATTTCCAGATATTGTAGATTACTACTCCAAATTAGCATTTCAGCATACTTACATAGAAGGATTTTCCTTTTGCTTTATTCTTCATCCACTCTTAGATTTATTCTCATGTTCCTAGAAAGTTGATGATGTTCAAGTTTGCAGCATACCTCCTTCAAATTTGTATTACAAAAGAGAATTCCCCAAATAAATGGTTTATACTTTCCTCAACTCCCGAACGTAGGACACAATTGATATCAGGATGTTTATGTATTTTTAAATTATCTTTTGTTGTCAACCTTTTTCTGTATTCTATCTAGAGAATAAATTGATGACGATGAATAATCTTTGGAACCATACCACATTATGTCAATCTACCTCATGTCCTCTTGTTCTAACCATTTCTCATGTCTGTCCTGTAATGAACTTCTTGTTGCTTTATATTTCCAACATATTTCATCATTTCTTTCATTGAGTTGCTTCTGCCTCATTAGGTTTAGGATTTTATCACCTTTTGGAATACGCCTCAGAAGTGAATCACATTTAACTTCATAGACGTCTCTAAATGAGTACTTGATGCATTCTTTTCTAACTCTGCTTCCTTGCATTTCTTCTTTGAATATAATGGGAATATTATTCAGCCAAGGATCATGCCAGAATAGTACCCCTCTTTCATTTCCAATTGTGGTTCGCACCATTTGAAAGGCATATTTTCTTGTTTTTAGGATCTTCTTCAATGACCATGTCATTCTTTCATTGATGCTTCATGTCTAGATATTCTACTATTCTTTCATAACTCTTGTATTCACCCATTTGACCCAAAGGGAGTCCGCTTTCTGCTCCAACTCCTATAAGTTTCTGATGGTGAGGTTTTGTTTCATTCAACACAACTTTTTATTCCTAGCCTGCTTTCTTCTATAGGAGTGCAAACATCCTCCCATTTGACTTTTTTGTCTCATCTGCCTTGTGTTCCCCAGATGTAATCTCTCATGATTCTATCGAGTTCAGTCATTATTTTCTTTGGGATGACTATCTGTTGTGCCCAGTAGCCAATAATTTTAAAGATGACTCTTTTAACGAACTCGATTATACCTGCATAAGACAATTTTTTTGTAGCCCAACCCAAGACATAATTTTTAACCTTTTCTATCAGTAATCTGAAGTGATTATATCGGAGTTATTTTGATGACAAGGGTACTCCAAGGTATTTCACTACTAGTTCACCTTCCTCGATTCCCATAATATTGAATATGTTTTCCTTCTTTTCTTCATTAACCCCTCCATAGAAAGCCTGACTTTTGTTCTCATTGATGTATAAGCTTGTAATACTCGAAAAGATTGTTAAAGCTTCTTTGATTCTACTAACAGATTCAACATCCGCATAAGCCACACAAAATAGATCATCTGCAAAACATATATGGGTTATTGCTTCTTCTTTGCAGTACGAGTAAAATTTGAAATAATGACTTCTTAGAAGCATTTTAAAAATGCAATCAAGAATTTCTATTGTTAAGACGAATATGTAAGGAGATATAGGGTCTCCTTGCCTTACTCCCCTTTCACCCTTGAGAAAGCCTCCATTAATACCATTCACGCTCACAACAAAAGTGAGGAGTGGAAACACATTGCATAATCCAATCAATGAAAATGATTGGAAAATCTGCAGTAAGGAGGAATTCGTGGATTGATCCTCATCTGATCGAGTCAAAAGCTTTTCTAATGTCAATTTTGAAAGTCACACGTGACGATACGTTTTTCTTGCAATATCCATTCAATAAACTCTACATGAGTAGAATGTTATGGAAAATAGAGCGTTTAGGAATAAATGTTGATTTCCATAATCCTACAAGCTTATCAATAATTGTTTTCAAACGTTGCGTAAAAAAAATTTGAAATAATTTTGTAAATAACATTGCATGAATTGTTTTTGAAATTTAATTTTTAGGAATCAAATTCAACATTGTGATGTTCCATTGCTTCAATATTTTTCTATTTTGGAAGAATTCCAAAACTCCTTCGCTTACATTTTTACCCACTATTTCCCAGTTTTCTTTGAAAAAGTTCGCGTTGAAACCATCTGGTCTAGGCTTTTATCCCCTTTCATCGAAAACACTGCTTTTTTGACTTCTTCCATACTGATACTTGTAATCAATTGGTTACCACTTTCTTTACTGATTTTCCTTTTCACAATCTGTTGAAGCAATCTTCGGTTGTCCTCTATTATTGTGCTCGTTTCTGTTCCAATCATCATTTTATATAAATTTATTGTTTCCTCATAAACTGCTTTTTTACCCTATAAAACTTAGGTTATAATATATATTATATTTATATAAAAGTTTTTCTTATAAAAAATAAAATAGGAGTGTTTTGATGTTTTAATTAATGAATTTAATGATTCAATTAATTAAAAGGAGATGTGATATAATTGTTTTAAAATAAATCAAATAGCTATAGATTAAAGAAGCTAATTGAGATGGAAACCAAAATAACATATATTTATGTTGGAAGGTAAAACAAATATTAATATTATATTATTTATTTTGAATCTCACAACAATGCTAATTGCGTGTGGTTTGGGTTATATATAACATATAAAAGCTTGATTGATTTGGATTTTTTTATGAGATTTTAATCTAAAATTTAATATAAGTTTTAAATTATTAAATCACTAAATTTAGTAATTAAAAATACACTTAATTTATTTTTATAAAATTTTATTTCTAATTAAAAAAAATAACAATATAATAATTGAACCAATTAAAATATCAAATAATTAAACAAGATCCTTAATAAAAACCAATTAAAACACTCAAATAACCAACATATAACAAACTTAGTAACAATGTTGTTGGTTGGGCCATTTGAATGTTTTTAGTCTTTTTATTTATTTGTTACTTTATTTATTTATTTTAATAGCTTGTTTTATTAATTAGAGACTTTGACATTTATAATGTTATCTATAATCTGTACATTGTTCCTTTCCTAATACTTTATTATATAAATGTCCTTTCTGAATAATAACATCTTTTTCTTTTAAAAAAATATTAACATGCTCAAATATGAATAAGTTTCTCATATAGATGTATTTTTCTTCCAAATATCAATCTCAAGGAAACACTTATCCAGGCCCACCAATAAGTTGGATTGATATTGGTTATTTCAAGAGTTTTTTATGGTTTTATTAAAAAAAAAGTCTTGTTTGATAAGAAAATATATATCAAATGCAAATAACCTTTGAACAAATCATAATCAAAGCCGAGTTCAAATTCACCTAGAACTAAACTAAATTCTATCATTTGAACAAATAATTCAAGTTTTGTTTACTAATAACTTATTGCTGATGAAATATTAAGCACAAATAATCTCAAATCACCAAGAGTGTATAAAATTGGATGTGTCAAGATTGATATTGAATTGACTGTTGAGATTGATTATGAAGATTTCAGACCAAGTTGTTTTTGTAATAAAGATAAACATGCAATGTCATTGTTTAATAATTTGCAAATTTTTATTAGTTATAAAGTAAGCGTAATCACTGTTTAAAAACACATCATTCTAAATCGAATCTCATATGGTATTGAATGGCTAATGATTGATATTGAGCTATATTAACCACATCTGACATTAGTTGACAGGCCATCCTTATGTGTTGTAAAAAAGGAAAGCGAAAAAGAAAAATATTAACTGTTTTATTTTTGTATGTGGTTGTCATTGCTCAAAATTGCAACTATGTTGGTATTGGTATTGGTCAATATCAAACTTACAGAAATTTGGTTGATGTTGAGTATACCAATAATTGTATAAGTTGTTGACATTGCCCAATATCAAACTTTTTTTTACTAACAGCGGATAAGACAATTAGCTTTAACTCTAATTTAAAAAATATACAAAAACATCCTTTTTCAACTTCAAATCACCGCCTTCTTAATTTCATTAAACAAACCATTTTTAAACATCTTTATAACATAATCAATCAACAATTTTTTCTATCTACAAACAATAATATTTCAACATTTAAAAAAAATCATTCCTAACAAAATTCTCAATGCAAAATAATAAGCCCTCAATCTTCTAGGCCTTTGTCATCAAGAATATACAATATCATCGACAAATTTATAACGGGTATCCTACTCGTCGAGTAGTGAAGTACTCATCCCCGAACCCATATTTTATTTACTACTCGACCCCGAATCCAAACCCAATGAGTATTTCTATTTTTATCCACATTCCCGATTCGTCGAGTACCCGATCCCTGATTAAATTGTATACCTCTTATAGCCTAGCAACAAAAGAAGGTGGATACCCTGGGTCACAAGCCTCTCTAAGGTTCTGGGTTCGAGCCCATTAGACGACAAATTTTTCTCGTCTAGTTAATTTAATTGATGGATTTGCGGAGTATATACTTAACCCGCGAGAATTAGTCGCACTACGATAGAGAAACGAAACCCAACGTTCTATAAAAAAGATTGTAAAATTTGAAAAAGAATAAATATAACTTTATTAAATAATAAATAACTTCAAAACAAAAATGATCAAAAGTCATTCCCCCTCCCCCTCCGTCTAGTCAGTCTTCTCTCTTGAGGAGAAAGCCTTATTGGCAGCTGGCTTAAAAGAACTTGATTGAACTAGCTTGATCACTGAAAAGAAAAGAGATTTCTCGTCAAGGAAATGGGAAGTGAGCTCAACCAGAGTCTAGAAGGAATATCAAAACTTTATTCTTCAACGGGATCCGGGAATCATTTTTTTTCTCAATCAATCATGCCTCAACTAGAGCCTTTGTTCGGTAGGGCTGGACGACTTTCTTTGTCCCAACTTGGCGAATCGTATCCCCACGCAACGACTAGCATGTGGAAATCTGAAAGTCCATTGCAATCTTGATTGGGCATCTATTCGAAATGTCGGAGGGAGAACAAATGGGCTTAGTTCAAATATCCTTACCTAGTTTGAAAAAAAATAGAAACATTACTTACCTACATACTTATTGTAGTGGTGTAAAGTAATAGTTGAAAAAATATAACAATTTTGTTGTTATTATTATTAGAATTTAAAAAAAAAATTTAGAAGAAATAAATGTTTAAGTAACAAATTAAAAAATAATGTTGAGATGAAGAGTAAGGAGAAAAATGTTTAAGTTGAAGAGTGAGGAGAGAAAAATAACATTTTGTTAATAAAAAAACTAGTAAGATTTTCGTGTGATGCATACGAATAAAAATATAAATAAAATAAATTTAATAAAAAAATATATAATAATGTGTATTTTAATGTTTAAAATTCTTAATAAATCACGAATAATATATTAAAATAAAAAATAGAACACTTCTCATTCCATATTTTATTCACTTCGGTAAAATAACTCATCTTCTCACATGTTTCATCACATATTTTTTCTCAATGAACCTCTTATCTTGTGACCTTACATTTTTACTTTGGTCAAATCAAAAATCTCAAACATTACCAATTTCTTCTTTACCCTCACTTTAGCCCATTAATGCTCAATCCATCTCCTCACATATTTTACAATAAACAACCCGACCTACTTATCCTCACTTCGACTGACCAACCCATCTCATTTCACATTTATCCACCTTAATTGGACATCTCATACAATGACCTTAAACTTTTACTTTGGTACATTACCAATCTCTTTTACCCTCACTTTGACACACTAATCCCCAATTGACCTCTCATCGCGTGACATACTCACTTTGACTAACCAACCATCTCATTCCATATTTTTATCCACCTCAATTGACCCTTTAGTCGACCTTTCATTGTGTGACATACTCACTTCGACTAATCAACCATCTCATTCCATATTTTATCACCTTAATTGACCTCTAATTTTATGACATTACACTTTCACTTTGGTTAAATCAATAAACAACAAACCATCTCCTTTCATATAGTGAATGTCATTTACCCAATCACCAACTTCATCGCATATTTTAACCATCCATTCCAATTGACCTCTAATTTTGTGAATGTCATTTACCCACCCACCAATTTTATCGCAAATTTTAACCAATATCATTTGCATCCAACCATCTCCTCATTTCAATAAACCAACGTTTTTATTTCACATATTAACCATCAATATTTTTTAATAGTTTAAAAATTGTGCCTAATAGGATTTGAACTATGGTCTTCATTATGTAACATTAACACTTCAACCACTAAACTACTTAAAATTGTTGATTTTATATTTATAATTTAGTGTATACATATATAATTTATACGACTAACAAATATAGAAGATTGAATTCTAAGAATTTCATATAAGGAAAAAGCCTACCAAATATAGAAGATTAGATTCTAGGAAATCCTTAAATTTAGGATGATTGCAATCAACATTATTATAAAGATCTTAGAAGATCTCGTAACTTCTATATAGAGGGGTCTTGTCCCTCCATTGTAATTAAAAGGGGTATTTTAAAGTAAAAAATTTTTCCTCGTGCTCTTGAAAAAATACGATGAAATCATCCAATATTGCACTTTTTCTCTCTCTAGTGGACCTTCGCAGAGACACTTGTTTCTAAATTTGAGGTTGTTGAGTTTCAACTATAGGAAGAATTACTTATTCCTAAATAAAGGGAAGTTTGATATTGTCCATGTGAGGATTCAGAATCGCTTCTTGAACAAGGACAAGTATGAAAATCTACACATCGCTAAGAGAAGTTAACTCAGTCGAAGACTAAGTCAAAGATTCCTCCTCCTCGAAACCAATGTCCCTTATATTATTTATCCCCTTAAACTGTACATCCTCAAAAAATATTGCATCTCCTGTTTCAAAAATTTTCTTTAGTATGGAATCGTAAAACTTATAGCCCCTTGATCGCTCAAAATAACCAATAAAGTAGTTACTTAATGTCTTGGGACGATACCAGATTCCTCTAGAAATTTAGCAAACGGTACTGAATGTTGTTCACCTAAACCGTCATATATACCGTAGTATTCACCACCACAATCAGATCTTACACATTTATTGCTTTGGTTGAGCTGTTTCTCAACTTTAGCCTTAAACAACTTAAAAACGTCCACGGACTTTGACTTTTCATGAATGAGGTTTAGGTATCCAAATCTGGAATAGTCATCAATGAATGATATAAAATATTGTTGTCCGTTCCAAGAAGTCAAAGGAAATGGACCGCAAATATCTGTATGAATCAATTCCAAAACTTCCGATGAGCTATTGACACCTAACCTTTTTGATTTAGTCTATTTTCCCTTTACACATTTAATACAGACATCAAAGTCTGTAAAATCAAGGGAATCCAAAATTCTACTAGACACAAGTCTTTCAACTCTATTTTTAGAGATGTAACATAACCTTCTGTACATAATGTTGCCGAATTTTCTTTATTAATTTTTTATTTTAGTATCGCGTGATTCCACGTGTAGGGTTTCATTATAAGATGAAATAGTTTCAAGCAAGTATAAATTATCGTAAGTATTTAATCAACCATTACCAACAATATTTGAATTTAAAGATAAACTTAAATTTGAATTTTCAAATGAACAAAAATAACTAGATTTGTCCAAAACTGAAGAAGAAATCAAATTGCGTCTAAAAGACGATATAAAAAATGTATTCTTTAAATTCAAATAAAAAACAGTTTTTAACAATAATTTAAAATTCCCTATTGCCTTCACGAGCATCGTTTTCCCGTTGTCCACATAGATGAATCTTTCAGCATCACTTGGCAACCGATGACTCAGACAACCCTACATAGAAACACTTGTATGAGTAGTAGCACCGAAATCTATCCACCAAGTATTTCTAGGTATTGAAGCTAAATTAATCTCTAAATAGACTAAATTAAGAAATGTACCATTTATATATTCTTGGAAAACTAAACACGATACTTGTTACATTCTTTCTTCATATGTCTTGCATTACTGTAAAAGTAACAATTTTTATATTATACCTCCGATATGACTTGTTTCTTTGGCTCGGGACCCTTAACAACTTTCTTATTCTTTCTCTTTAGGTTATTAACCTTATTAATCTTCGGAGCAGTAACTATATGAGCATTTTTTTGTCTTGTCCAGTTTCAACATTTCCTCCTCTTGTCCACAATAAAAAATGAGCTAAGAGACAATTTCTTCTTTTGACAATTATAGCTCACTTTAAACTAGTTATAGTGAGTTGGTAGCGAGAGAAGTATCAGATGTACAAAAAGATCTTCAGAAAGATCAAGTTTAAGTTCATTTAGCCTTGAAACTATATGGGACATTTCCAAGATGTGCTCCCTTATATTACTATTGCCTTTATACTTTAAGGTAATAAGGCGCTAAAATTGCGCCCGTTTCCGCCTTATCATTCCTTACAAATAGTTTTTTGATTTCCGTAAAGAACACATTTGCATTGGTAATATCCTTAGATATTGCACCCCTGAATGTCTCTAGAATGACACGCTTTATGATCATGAGACACATGCGATTTGACCTTTCCCACTTCTCATAGTTAGCCTTGTCACCGACAAAACTATTTTCCAGAAGGGTCGTGGAGATATCAATCATTAACGCAAGGTATAGATCAATGTAGCCTAGAACAATATAAATATTCTCCTTCTAATCCTTAAAGTTCGTCCCATTTAGAATGGAAATGGAGTTCATGTTAGTAGATATCGTAATATTAGATGAAAAATAGAACGAAACATAATTAGTTAATGCTCAAAATTAAAACCATTAAACAAAAATCAAATATTGGCAAAATCCTATCTCAAGACACCGGTGCAGCATTAATATCAAGTCTTTGAACATTAATATTAATTGTAATAGTAATCTTGGTGTAGTGATCAAACATTGACAATAAGTGTTGTCAAATAATAGGCCTATCTTTGGATCAATGTATTATTCACATGCTTACTTTATAATTGTCACATATTTACTACCACAAGTGTGTATATAAACTTAAACAAATATTAACCTTCCTTTTGGCCAATTAATATTCATTAGTGTTTATACACACTAACATTTAATACTCTTCTTAGAATTTTCCACAAAACTTTGGTGACATCATGCTTCAATGTCTCTTTTGAATATTAGACAACTTAAAAACAAGTCTAGATGTAACAAATATTCAATGTTTATTGATTTTCCGCATTAGAATGCACTTTATATTAAAAAAAATATTGACTTTAAAATACCTTTTTTCTATTACAATGGAGTTTATATAGAAGTTACGAGATCTTATAAGATTTTTCTAATAATGATGATTGCAATCATCCTAAATTTAGGGATTTCCTAGAATCCAATCTTCTATATTTGGTAGGTTTTTTTCCTTATATGGAATTCCTAAAATCTAATCTTCTATATCTGGTAGGCTTTTTCCTTATATGAAATTTCTAGAATCCAAACTTCTATATTTCGTATCATTTTATTTTAAAACTTTAATTCACAATAAAACCTAATATCACTTTTTATGATAAATGCATAATATAATCAACCAATCATATAATGCATCAACCAACATGCATCAAAAACAACAAAAACTAGGGTTTTTGAAAAAAACAAATTGAATTATCAATTTCTTGAGAATCAATGGACGGTAGGCTCTGATACTAATTGTTAGATTTTATAAATCAAATCTAATAATACTTTATATTAACTATAGATATCCATCAAATGATAAACAAGGGATTTGAGATGATAGATCAATTCAACTACTAGAAGCGGAACATTCATTTAGCATCAATTGTTCTTGATTGTCCTTGAGATGAATTTTGGTTGATGGATCTTCCAATCTAGCACACAGCCATTAACTTCACTTTGGGATTTCTCACTCTGTGAATCCTCACTATCGATGGGGAGACAAGAGAAATGTCTTACCTACTGAATATCGTAACCCTACTAATATCAATCGACAAGTATTAAGTCCAATGGTCTGATCTAGTGCAGCGCTGTTAGATTGTGGATCATAACCATTTATTTTTTAGATTTTGGTTATTTATAAATTAGTCCCTCATAGATATTTAAATAACAATTTGGTCTCTACGCATTTATTCCATAACATACGTACCCCATAAGCCTCATTAATACCGTATTTGATCACTTTAGTTTAAGTTTATTACATAATAGCTCAATACTATAAATATTACATTAAATTCCCAATAATTATTTAATTAATTATAAATTAATCCAACAACATTTACCACTATTATAATGTTCATAACTATAAAATAATTGATCATCAATCCATAATATTTTATATATGAGTTGACTCATGACCAATTTTAATGTCATTTCATTAGTGGCATTACACAAACATGAGTAATTAATTTTTATTTTAATTTGATATGTATATACTTTCTAATTTGATCACTTTGTTGACTGACAAATTATTCATACTATAGATATCAAAATTAAAATAATATGATGATTTACAATGAATATATAAGTCTTATGGTCCTGTCACTTTGGTGCCTAACCAACCATAATAGTTATATTTATTTAAAATTTTATAAATTTTAAATAAGGATTCTTTATTTCAAAATGAAAAAGAGACATAATGTTATTCTTTTTATTGTTAATTTGATATCTATAAAGATTTTAATTCGGTCACTTTAGTGACTAACGGATTATTCATACTATAGATATCATATTAACAATAATTTATAATTAATATAAATCAACTAATATTCATTAAATTTAAACGTTATGAAGATTAATTTTTCAAATAGACCTTTCATAATAATCAAAGATCTTATCTTTTATATTTCATAGTAATCATTGTTTGATAATATTCTACCATTTATAGGCAGTAGGTAAATAAATAAAATATTTTTGTTTTATTTATCAAACTGTCTAAACCTCTTCTGTATTCTTCTTTCTTAAATAATCAACAAACATAATGTTTAATAATTTTTCATAAATTAATTAAATAGATCCTTCATTTTTTTAAATATAAGAATTAGTTTGATCTATTGGCTCCTTCATTAATAATTAAGATATATATTTTAATAATAAAATAATCTTAATTAAGTCTGAGCTGACGTCTAAAATGACAAGGATCATTTATATATTAATACATAATATATTAATATTTCATCCTTATCAACATTTCTTAAGTAAGAAGACAGAAGCCACGTCATGACTCATCAGGCAAACATTAATTATTAATATATATTAATATATTAATATATATATTGCCACGTCAATCTCTCAATTAGAAAGAAAACAAAAGTATGAGATGGAGTAAAAATTAACTATAGCAACTTGCTTATAATTATGACTCACATTAATTTAACTAGCATCTATCTTTCCATTTGCACGACTAATAATATAAAAAACTGGGAAAAATTATTACGGTAAAAATTTAATGGACGAGTCAACTACAATCCAACCCAAGTATTTATTTACTCTTACGTATATCCAAATTAACCACAGCTCTCGACCCGGCAATCCGGACACTTTAAAAATTAAGCATCATTATATATATATAGATTAGTTAGTTAAAAAGTTGAACTTATATTGTTAAAATGTCACGCGTTTATCAAATTTTGGGTTGAACTTAAAATATAAATTGTTATTAGCCTAATTGGTTAAAAGGTTGTACTTTTTTTATTAAGTTATAAGTTCAAACCATACCTATAGCATTTTTAATTTTATTTTTAACCGTTTTAAGTTTATGGCGGGTCAACCCACAATCCGACCCAAGTATCCATTTACTCTCACATACATCCAAATTAACCACCGCTCTCGACCCGGCAATCCGGACACTTTAAAAATTAAGCATCATTATATATATATATAGATTAATTAATTAAAAAGTTAAACTTATATTGTTAAAATGTCACGCGTTTATCAAATTTTGGGTTTAATTTAAAATATAAAGTATTATTAGCCTAGTAGGTTACAAGATTGTACTTGTTTTGTTAGGTTGTAAGTTCGAATCATACCTATAGCATTTTTTATTTTATTTTTAACCGTTTTAATTAAGTTTATGGGCGGGTCAACCCACAATTCGACCCAAGTATACATTTACTCTCACATACATCCAAATTAACCACAGCTCTCGACCCGGCAATCCGGACACTTTAAAAATTAAGCATCATTATATATATAGATAATAATAATAATTTATAATTTAATTATTATTAATTCATTTCATTCCTTATTCATTCGAATATTTGTTTTCCGACTTTTTATTTTGGTTTTTAATTAATTCAAACAAAATTAAATATTATAATAAATCACTTAAATCATTAACCAAAATACTAAAATAAATTTTATTTTATTTATATATATATATATATATATATATACCTTTTAAATTTTTTTCAAAAATAATTATTATCTCCTAAAAAACATCGACCATCATTATTTTTTTTCACTTTAAGTTTTTAAAAATAAGATATTCTTCGTACTTTCATTCTATATATATATATATATATATATATATATATATATATATATATATATATATATATATATATATATATATAAACTTCAATTTATATATATATAATCATTTTACAGTTCTTAAACTTCTTGGTTGAACTTCTTAAACCAAGGCTCTAATACCACACGTTAGAAAACATGAAACTTAAGTTTGTATGCCAATAATTTTCGAACATTATGATTTTCACCGATCATATAGCAGTAATACATATATAGACTCAAAGTTTTGCGGATCTTTAGCTTATTGGTCCGAAGGTTGAGTAAACTTTCTGGTTTTTTTAATAGACAGAAAAAAGCCATTAATTAATTATAGAGTGAGTCAATATTTTATATAGTAAAACAAATGCCATCCATCAAATATTTGTGGATCATGCTTTTAATTAAAATGTCATAACAGTCCAACCCATATGAATTATGTATCTTATCATATATTAAGGGAGAGAAGGGGGCCTTTGATTCTCATTTTCGAGATGTGATTTTCAAGAAGAGAAGAGGTTATATCAGTTAATCACCATCCCTTCCTCTAATTCATTAGATTCAATCTGCCGGTCCATCCCAAGGGCCAGCAATCCCCGTGACGAAAAAAGCTGCATCGTTGACTCCAGAGAAGAGAAGTAAGCGAACGTCGGTAAGCAGCATATGTTGACCTTGACTTGACAGATTCATCCAATTGAACCCACACGGAGGACCTCGGAGCTCGACGAAACAGAAAGTATCAGCAGGAAGCAAAAAGAAAAAGAGAGAGCCCGACATTCTTTTCTTCATTCATATGAATAGCTGAGTCTACTAAAAGGCTTACAACCAATACATTTTAAAGTATTTATTTTAAATGATACATGAAGAATAAAAATATAAGAGTTGTTAATAACAGCCACATTACTAATGAAATTAAAAAAAAAAACTCCAAATAAAAAGAATAAAAACAAAAACACACCCATCAACCTATACATTTAATCAGATGGTATTTATGAACAATGTTTTATTGTTGGGCTGTTCCTCTCATATGGAGGAGTAAAATTGGAATATTTAAATAAATAAATAAATTATTTTGCCCCTCTTCCTATGAGAGGGAATAGATAGAGCAGGGGTATATTAGTAATAGATGATCCAATCTGTGTATGAAGAACCAGCCTATTTTATTTGAAAATGTTTTAAGCAGTGATAAGATGTTTTAACAATATTGTTGGGTGGGTCTTTGATGTTACTGAGGTTGTCTGCTCCCGAAATTTCTCTGCTACCCTCTTTCCTCTCACAATATAGGTTAGAGTAAGCATTCTTCACTATTATAAATGTGAAAAGAAGGGAATTAAGATTTTTGAGATATCAAAAAGCTTTGAGAAAGAGAAGCATATGGGTACCCAAACCGTCCTTCATATGAATCAAGGTCATGGGGAGAATAGCTACGCCAAGAATTCAAGTCTACAGGTTTCTTTCTCCCTCACTGTCACACCTTTATATTAAGATATTTGAGATCAAGACACTAAAGAGTTTTGCTAAACAAGTAAAGAAGTTATGACACTAAATTTTGAGTCATTATATAATTTTGTAAGAAAAATATTTTACGTGTTTAAATATATTTTAGTAATTTTATTTTTAGTTCAGTGTTTGGTTACACGTGAGAAGGGACATCGACATTATGTCTCACGTGCCTGTCAAATGACGGTCTCTATTTTAAAGTTTTGGCGATATTAAATAATATTATTTTACACCTTATTTATTTATTCAATCCTTGGGTATGCGTTAAAGGTAATTCAGACTTAAACATGTGTCTATTTTTGTATATCGGTCTATTCTTGTATCATTTTGTTCATAAGAGCTCTCTCGTCTTCCCTTAGAGCCAACCCTCCTCGCCCAAAAGAAAAAGTCGCTCTTTCCATTTTTCTTCTACTTTCTTTTTGTAAACCTCCAACTGTCTTCTTTTCCGTCTTCAGACCGTATATATAATTAATTAGATATGAGGATGAATTCCTTATACTATTTTCCATTTTTAATAATCTAATTGTGAATATTCGAACTCTTAACAATGAGTACATAATTTAACCTTATATCATCATTGTATTATGAGTCTTTCACTTGTCTTTAATTTGTTTTCAAAGTAATATATATTTGAGAATTTAAAACAAACTCAATATTTCTAATAGTCTAGGTATATTACAAACTAACAAGCAAAAGAGAACAAGCTTAAAGACAATTTAACAAACAACAACAAATAAACTAACAAGCAAAATATTTTATTGTCTTCTTTCCAATGTATTTATTTAGATGAAGGTGATGAATAAGGCACTGCCCATTATGAAGGACATCATCAAAGACATGTTCCTCAATCAAACACCATTTGAGATGATAGAGACTTTTAGGTTTGCAGATCTTGGATGTGCTTCAGGGCCCAACACCCTTTTATTCGTGTCCGAGATTATCGACACCGTCTACAAGCTGTCTAACCAGATCAATAACAAAATCCCAGAGATATTAGTCGTGTTGAACGATCTACACAAAAATGACTTCAATAACATATTTATTGTACTGCCATCTTTCTACGAGCAATTAAAAGAAAAATATGGATATGAATTTAGTCAAAAGTGTTTATTCTCCGGTGTGCCAGCATCTTTTTATGAAAGGATTTTTCCAAGAAAAAGTTTGCACTTTGTACACTCTTCTTATAGCATTCATTGGATCTCCCAGGTTTGTTTGTTTTTTTTTATCGAAATTAATTATTGTTTCAATGTTTAACAAAGTGTGTATATAACTAACTGTTATTATTTTCCCATAATTTGTTACTGATTATTAAAGGTCCCAGAAAATCTTGACAACAAAGGGCATATTTACATGGAGAAAACATGCCATCCTAATGTGTTCAATGTATACAAGAAACAATTTTACAAGGACTTCTCATCTTTCCTTACTCATAGGTCACATGAGATTCTGCCTAAGGGTAGAATGGTCCTTACTCTTATTGGAAGAAACATGCTTGATCATGATCCATCTGAAAATGATATTTGGTGCATTTATGAACTGTTAGCCCAATCACTTCTTGATGCAGTTTCTCAGGTTTAAACTTTTGTTTAAAATTATGATTTATAACTCTTATATAATAATATATTCATTTAAAATATTTGTGACAGGGGCTTATTAAACAATCAGAGGTGGATTCATTCAATTTGCCTGTCTACCATCCTTATAAAGATGAAGTAATGACAATCATTGAAGAGGAGAACTCTTTTTATCTTGAAAAGTTACAAGATTTTGATTGTGAATGGGATCCTGATGACAAATTATATAAAAAAGGAAGTGGAGAATATTTAACAAATTGCATCCGATCGATTAGTGAGCCTATGTTGGTGAGTCATTTCGGAGAGCTTGACTTGGACTATGTGTTCGAGAGATACAAAGAGCATGCAGCTAATAATCTCAAATCAAATAAGACAAATTATATCAATCTCATAATTTGTCTGTGTAAGAAATAAAATGTTTGTTCCATCTGTATTTATCTAAACTATTTAGAATTTGTTTGATCTTGAGTTATTTGTAAAAATATTTGGATTATAAATTAAAAATCTTGTTTGATTAAATGTAAATTATTTGAGTTAGTTATAATATATATATATATTATATAAAAGTTTTTTTTATAAAAATAAATTTGGAGTGTTTTGATGTTTTAATTAATTAATTTAATGATTCAATTAATTAAAAGAGATGTGATATAATTGTTTTAAAATAAATCAAATAATTCAAGATTAAAGAAGCTCTTAGTTATTTAATGTGCAATGGAAACCAAATATATATATATATATATATATATATATATAGGCTTATTTCAAATTATTTGGATTGTCAGGTCGAAAGCGGTAGTTAATTTGAATATATATATGAGAGTAAATAGATACTTGGGTCAGATTATAGGTTGATCGGCCCATAAACTTAAAACGGTTAAAAATAAAATTAAAAATGGTATATGTATGTTTTGAACTTGCAACCTAACAAAAACAAGTACAACATTTTAATCAGTTTGATGAACGCGGGACGTTTTAACAATATAAGTTCAACTTTTTAACTAACTAATCTATATAAATATAATGATGCTTAATTTTTAAAGTGTACGGATTGTCGGGTCGAGAGATGTGGTTAATTTGGATATATACGTGAGAGTAAATGGATACTTAGGTCGGATTGTGGGTTGACCAGCCCATAAACTTAAAACGTTTAAAAATAAAATTAAAAATGTTATATGTATGTTTCAAACTCGTAAACTAACAAAAACAAATACAACCATTTAACCAACTATGTTAATAAGATTTTATATTTTAGATTCAACACCAAATTTTATAAACACGCAACGTTTTAACAATATAAGTCCAACACATTTTCACCGTAATTTTTTCTCGATTTTTATATTATTACTCGTGCAAATGCACGAGGCTATATAACTAGTAACATATTTTTTAAGGTAAAACAAATATTAGTATTATATTTATTTTGATTCTCACAACAATAATAATTGTGTGTGGTTTGGGTTATATAAAATATATATAAGCTTGATTGATTTGGATTTTTTTAAGAGATTTTTATCCAAAATTTAATCATTTTAATATATTTTTTAAATTATTAAATTACTCAATTTATTAATTAAAAATATACTTAATTTATTTTTATAAAATTTTAATTCTAATTACAAAAAAGAACAATATAATAATTGAACCAATTAAAATAACAAATAATTAAAAAAGATCCTTAATAAAAACATATTAAAACACTCAAATAACCAACATATTACAAACTAAGTAACAATGTTGTTGGTTGGGCCATTTGAAAGTTTTTATTATTTTTATTTATTATTTTAATAGCTTGTTTTATTAATTAGACTTTGACATTTATAAGGTGATCTATAATCTGTGCATTGTCCCTTTCCTAATACTTTATTATATAAATGTTCTTTCTGAATAACAACATTTTTTTCTTTTAAAAAAACATTAAGATGCTCAAATATGAATAAGTTTCTCATATAGATGTATTTTTCTTCCAAATATCAATCTCAAGGAAATACTTATCCATAAACCAATTAGCCCAGCAGATAAGTAGTGTGACTAGTGTCTACAAGTCCAGGCCCACCAATTAGTTGGATTGATATTGGTTATTTGAAGAATTTTTTATGGTTTTATTAAAAAAAATCTTGTTTGATAAGAAAATATATATCATATGCAAATAACCTTTGAACAAATCATAATCAAAGCCAAGTTAAAATTCACCTTGAACTAAACTAAATTCTATCATATGAACAGATAATTCAAGTTTTGTTTACGAAGATAACTTATTGCTGATGAAATACTAAGCACAAATAATCTCATTATTCACTACTCCATCTTCAAATCACCAAGACTGTATAAACTTGGATGTGTCAAGATTGATATTGTATTGACTGTTGAGATTTATTATGAAGATTTCAGGCCAAGTTGTTTTGTAATAAAGATAAACATGCAATGTCAATGTTTAAAAGATAATTTTCAAATTTTATTAGATATAAAGTAAGTGTAACTACTAACTAAAGACACATCATTCTAAATCGGATCTCCTATATGGTATTGAGTGGGAAATTATTGGTATTGAACTATATTAACCGCATCTGTGCAGATTCACAACAGTTGACGTTGCATTTATAAGTGTTGCGGAAATGGAAAATACCAAATATTTTGTATGTGGTTGTCATTGCTCAAAATTGCAACTAGGTTGGTAATGTTCAACGTCAACTCGAAAAAATTTGGTTGATGTTTAGCATACCAATAATATTATAAGTTGTTGACATTATTTTTTTACAAACTGCCAACAAAACTATTAGCTTTAATTCAAATTTAAAAAATATATAAAAACAGTCTTTTCAAACTTCAAATCACCCCTTCTTAATTTCATTGAGCAAATAATTTTTAAACATCTTCACAACATTGTCAATTACAAGAAATAATCAATCTACAAACAATAGTATTTCAACGTTTACAAAATCATTATTAAAAAAAAAATTCCGAATATAAAATAAAAATTCCTGTCTTCCACATTTAGTATTCATGAACGCTAGATTCCATATTTAGTATTAATTATTTTATTTCTTATTTATTTATTCTATTAATGATGACATGGATATAGTGTATTTGTGAGTTGATGGATCCATACATGCCACCATTTTCTTCTCTCACCATAACCGACTAACACTCACTTTTCAATTATGTAATACGGACATAAAAAGTTGATCCAAAAACTCGAAAATGCTTCAGACTTGGCTTAAAATCAAAAAGCATCTTGAATGAAGATTTGAAATCATTTGAGCTAAGAAGACTTCGATTGATGACATTGACATCACAACTTATGCCTTCCGCTCATAACTACTTTGGTATTTTCTTCATATGCAGGCATAACTTACAAGTCTCTATAAGGTGTCGAATCTTTCTTTCGGCAATCCCATTTTGTTGTGAGGTCTCTAGATAGGAGAGTTCTCTTTTTATGTCATTTTGCATACAAAACTTCAAACTCTTTAGAGTAAAATTCTCCACCATTGTATGTCCGCAATACTTGAATTTTCCTATCTTGTTTCTCCTTCTATCGTCTCCTTGAACTCAAGAAATTTAGAGAACACTTCGGACTTCTCTTTCACGAAGTACATCCAAGTGAACTAGGAAAATTAGTCATCCAAAATAACAACATATATTTATTTCTCGAGTATGAGGCAGTCCGAGTTGGTCCCATCAAGTCACTATGAACTCAATCCAAAAGACTTTTGCTTCTTCATACAGAGTTGTCGAATGGAAGTCGATGAGTCTTCCCATATTGACATTATTTACACACACTACCCTTCTCGATCCTCATATATTCAAGTAGACCTTCGACAAGATTCTTTCGAGACATAACACTAAACTTAGTTCCCAAGCCTTGCATGCCATAGAAATGAGGTGTTTTTGTCGTTCACCTTTTCAAAGTACGAATTTGATGTTGAAAGGACAAAGAGATCATTTACTCGAGTTCTAGTGTTAACCACATCTGCCTTGATTTCTTTCACGTTCCTTAAAATCTCCATATTGTGTGGACCGAACAACACAAAATTTTCGGCGCCTACAACATTTACGACAGAGAAAAGGTTCTTCCGAATTCCTGGAACGTGATAGACATTCTTTAGAGTAATAGGTTCTTCATTGCCGCTATTAATGACAATGGATCCTTCCTTTTTAACTTCATGAACCGAGTTATCTACTGTGATAATGTCACCTCCATTATGAATTCGACTTGAAGAAAACACATAATCATCTCTAGTAACATGATGTTTGCACCCTCAATCAACAATTCACCTTTGATCGATCTCATTTTTACCACGAGACGCCTCTATTTGATTTTCCTTCAAAATCATCATATCGATATGAAAAGCCTTGTCTCAGTCCTCCTCAACACGCTGGCCAGATTTTTCTATGAGATTTAAACTAGAAAAATTTTCATCCAAATTTACTCGACAATTTCTCTTGAAGGGTTTAGTCTTGCCGCACCTAAAACACTTAAGGGGATTTTTAGGAATATTTGAAGAATCCTGACATGTTTCTTCATTCTTCAACTTTCACTTCTTCCAGCTCGATTTCTCCACGAACAACGCACTGTTCGACACCTCCTTTATACTCGTTCCAACCATTTGTGTAGCTAACAACTCTTGAGATGACAAGAGATTTTCGAACTCCTCAAGTGAAGGTTGTTGAGCCCAACCTTGAATCGAGGTGATGAATGGCGTATACTCGGATCGAAGTCCTCGAACAATATGACTCTTAGTTCGAGCCTCTGAAATTTTCTCATCTAGGTTTAATAAAGAAATTTATGAACATATGTTCTTTACCTTAAGAAGAACTTTGAGACATATTTGATTTTCTTCGCAGCTGCCAACTCGTTTTCAAGCAACTAGAGACGAACCTCGTTCTTTTTGTTGAAAAGACGATCAAACGTTTCCCAGATTTCACGAGCAGATCCACAACCGATGATGTGCTCAAACAAATTGTGGGAGGTTAACCTCTTCAACACAAATTATGCTTCCGCGTTGAGTTTCTTCCACTTCTTCGATGCTTTCGCATTTTTAGCGACATCCTCAAAAGTTACATCATTGTCGTCTACGACGACGTCCCACAAATCTTCCCCAACCAGGTACGATTCCATACAAGTTTTCCATATCCGGGAGTTTGACTAGTTTAACAACTTCAAATCGAGTTCAACTACACGACCACCACTTTCCATATCAAATAACTACAATACCTTCTTCATGAATGTAACCAAAGCTCTAATACCATGTAACGAAATCACAAACAGGACTTCGATGATCGAACCGTGAAGAAATTTATTAGAAAGGTGAATAAAGACTTTGCATAGAAACAAACTTGATTGAAATTCTTTGAATTTATTGAAATAAGAACATGATTACAACTTATATAGTTAAACAAAATTTAAACATTAAAATAAGAGACTTGTCTCATAAACTAGAGATAATTACAACTTATATAGTTAAACAAAATTTAAACATTAAAATAAGAGACTTAAAGAGTCTCATAAACTAGAGATAATTTCAATAGACTTGGATAATCAGTCTCTTGAATAACACTTTATTATTATTATCACTTTAATTTCTAACCACGCTGGCATAAAATAGATCATTATTTAAATTTTTTATTTATACTTTTCCTTAGATTATATTTTAAATTAAACACATTTTATAAAAAAAATATATTTAATTAAATTAACTTTAAAAATGAAATATGAACCCTTAAATTTGTAGATAACTTATAATTTATATTTTTATGTATTGATATATATTTTATAAATAAAATTTTGAGAAGTGAGAATTGATTTACGAACTAGCTATATGTATTCATTTATATATATATATATATATATATATATATATATCATAAATAATAAATAATAAATTTAAATTTTGTTTGTTTATATATTTGTCTCATATTATAATATAAAACTACACATTTTAGTATCTTTAAAAAGGGAAAATAAATTAAAATGGTTAGAATGGAATAACATATAAAATTGTCTTTATACAACAATTAATATTACAAATTAAAACTATTACAATTGAATTATTAAAAAATATTTAAAACTTTATATATAATAAATTTAAAAATAAAATGATTAGAATTGAATTATGACAAAAGTATTTATTTAAATTAAATCTATATTGGTAGAGGGAATTTTAAAGGGAATTACGTGGCGCATTTTGGCCCAAAAAATAACAAAATTTTAAAGGAAATGATGTGACGCATTTTAATTGCCAAAAAATAACAAAATTTCTCTTTCTTCTCTCTCTTCACACTTTATCTTTTTTTCAACTAGTGATATATTGAGACATTATTTTCTCTCCATTTCCTTTCCCAAATTCCCTCTCTTGTCCCTCCTCTTTTAAAAAATAAAATAATATATGTCTTTAATTATATACAAATATAAATATTATTTACATATTGATTCACGGGTCTTATATTCAATATTAATCATTCTCTTTCTTATTTATTTTATTAAAAATAGATTCATGAAACTTGTTCGTTTTTGTAGTGAGTATTTCTTCATTCGTTATGTATGAATGAATGGTGGCTATTTATGGTTTTATTAATTCAAAGATTAAATATTAAAGGAAATGCATGCATCTATCTCTCATTTTGAAACAAAGAGTAAATATGGAGTAAATATGAAGGTTGCCTAAAGGTTGTTATGCGATTAAGATGAAAAATAGAAACTGTCATGCCATAATAGTTTTGGTCCAATGAAAGGCAATTATTCTCTGATTTGACCGATAGTTGATCGGGATGGTATTTGTGTTCCCCGTCCCGACTTGTCCCGATCTCATTTTGATTCTGCTCCAAACACTAACACAATTAAATATATAAAATTACAAATATATTTATTTATTTATTTATTATATTTTATAAGAATTTTAAATTTATTTTATTATAATAATATAAATTTACAATATTTACAATATACACTATATTAAAAATTGTAGAGAATATATATAAAAGTGTCCCGAGGGAGTTCTGTCTCAGAAACCACACCCTATATAGGATGTCTACATAATAAGGGAAAGTGACAAATTAAGTTAGAAGAGCCAATTCTTGATTCAATGTTACACATTTTGTGTTTAATTACTCCTTCAAATCTCTATAAGCATTGTATCAACACCAACCCTCTCACATTTTGTGAATTCCCAAAAACCAAAAATAATATTTTACTAGAATTGTTTATCAAAATATTCATTGTTACAAAGTTAATTAAAATGGTAATTAAAACTTATTAAGCTAACTTAAGTTGCAAGAATAATTCTTAAGATACCAAAGGGGACGACTTAAATTATGGAGGATGGTACTAACTTTCTACGTTTAAACAAAAAAATATATGAAAATAATAATTTTATAATTATATTTAATTCTCATTAAGTACCTTCTCATCTCATCTAAAATATATTAACTAGGAAGGATTGTATTTTTTTCAAAACAAAAAAAAATAAGGATAAAGATGATAAGGAATTGGTGTTAGAATTTAAAAATGCATTTTACATTTAATTAAGGAAGTCATGACCCCAAACTAATTTATGAGAAATGATTGAGAGAGGAAATTTGAAGGAGCGAATGATGTGGCGCAATTTGATTAGCCAAAAAAATAACAAAATTTCTCTTTTCTCTCTTCTCTCTTCTCTCTTTCCTCATATTTTATCTTTTTTCCAACAGGTGATTAGTGACACATCATTTCCTTCCACATTCCTCAATCAAATTCTCTCCCCTGTCCCTTCCTAATTTAATATGTGATTCTAAATTTAATAAGTATTTTGGTTAGAAACTATTTTGGATGGAATGGACTTGTTTTATTAAAAAAACAAAATGGTTGATAAAGAATGATATAAGTCTTCAAGTTTGTCGCAAACAACATTTTGGTTAATACATGAAAGCCACTAATTTTGTGAAGTAATTCATATTTCATTTTAACCCTAACTATCTGGGCTTGGGCTTGGGCTTGGGCTTGGGCTTAACCTGTTGGGCTAAGACTTAATGTTTTCTGCTCACTTTCATAATTTATGTGATGTTTCTGAACCACCACTAGCCCATATCTATAAATACTGACTTGGAGGGTTAATGATAGTTGGGGGATGATAATGAAATTTTTGTTTTTATAATTCTTTTTAATATAATAAATTACAGAGATATATAATATTTTAATATTAAAAAATAATTTAGTGTAATTGTTTTAACTATTTTCTTTATAAACTTTGATCTTGATATTATTCAAACATTAAGATAAATATATTTATTTATTTATTTTCTTTTAGTGAATATAAATTGCATCATGATGGGGCCATGTCTTTAGTTTATTATTTAAATAAAAATTCATTCTAACTAGCCTAATAAATTTCATATTATTTTATATTTTCACTTTAAACAACATTTTTTATTAAGAATTTAAGTTTGGCTTTATTTCAATTTATGAATGGTTTGATTATTAACCTATCATGGATAGCTTAAATAATATAATTGTACTTAACAAATCAGATTTGTTTATCATTAAAATCGTTATTGATTTAAAGAAGAGGTAGGAGAGTTATTTATTATCAATAATATGTATGATACATTTCAGTTCAAGACATTTTTTTTTAAGTATAAATCAATCTCGAAAAATTTTGATCTCTTAGTAAATACCCGTGTTTCTTGAACTATCTAACTATGATTTATTATCTAGATTAACGTTTTTTATTATTTAATTGAATGACACATAAAATTCTTTTTCATTTTTTATTATATTTATTTTTCTATTCTCAATAAGATGTACTCTTTACTTTGATCTTTCAATCGTTCAAAATATGAAAAGTGTACATCCATTAGAAAATATGCTTTCATATTCATGCATATTTCAAACTTTAACATAAATTCAAATTAACAAGATGTACCATCATATGTAGTAGGCAACTATGCTTTTCAAAGTATTTGATGTCAGATGTTATACTGACTACAATACATCAAATGTCTCTATTATTCACCACCAATTTTACTATGAATGCATTTAATTTTCTTTTATAGAATGATCATGAATAAACCTTACAAAGTGAAGACCACGACTAATAGTTTGCACGACTAAATGAATAGAACATCTGAATGCACAAACTGTTGGGTTTTGCAACAGCAAAACTATGGATCTTCTTAGAAATCAAAACCTGTAACAAATCAGATTCCAAATCGTCTATGACAATAAACAGATTACCAAGAACTGAAATAGCACAAAGCAATAAACGACAACACAATATACGTGGTTCGGTCAAAATCGACCTACGTCCACGGGAGGGATAAGTTTCACTAAATCAAACAAATGTAAATAGTAGAAACTTACATGCCCTGCTCTCAAATGAAAGAAGTGATTACACTAGGAATGATTGGACTACTCCACAATCAAAAGCTCCCCCAATCTCTCACTCTAGATCAGCCAAAGAACAAGAAGAAGAAGGAAACCTGAAACCCTAGATCTGTAATTCACTCTCTCTCTCTATTTGCTCTGTTATGAGAAAAATACCCAAAAAAAGTATTTATACTCTAACCCGTTTTCTAAAAGAAAACCCTGACCCGTTTACACGGAATTTAAAACCCGCCCGCAATGGCAAGGAACACCTCAACAATTCTCCCCCTTCCGAGCCATGGGAGAATGTTGCTATAAACATTCATCATCGTGACGCTCCTGCCAGAACCATTCCGGCTTTGGCACAACATATCTCATGCTTTCCTCTTGGCAAGCCCTTTGTCATCATATCTGACCCGTTCTCATCTGTGTGCACTTTCTCCAAGTATAACTCCTTCTTCTCGAGCACTTCACGGATCCAATGGTACCTTCTTTGGATGTGTTTTGAACGTGAATGGAAACTTGGATTCTTGCTCACATGTATAGCACTCTGTGAGTCACTAAACACCACAAATCTGTCTTGTGCAATGCCAATTTCTTTCAACAATTCTTTCATCCATCTCATTTCTTTACAACATTCAGTAATGGCAATATATTCAGCTTCTGTAGTAGACAAAGCAACACATTTCTGTAGACGAGACTGCCATGATACAGCTCCTCCTCCAAAAGTAAACAAATACCCTGAAGTTGATCTCATTGTGTCAATATCACCACTCATATCTGAATCAGAAAACCCTTCAACATGTGACTTTCCAGTACCATAACACAAAGCGTATTTGGAGGTCCCTCAAAGATATCTCATTAGCTACATAACCGCTTCCTAATGTGTCTTACCAGGATTTGAAAGAAAACGACTAAGTACTCCAACCACATGAGCTATATCTGGTCTTGTACAGACCATTGCATACATCAGACTGCCTATTGCTGAAGCATATGGAACACTGCACATTTCTTGTCTTTCCTCTTCATCCTTGGGAGACATTGTCTTGTTTATTTTCAAGTGTGTAGCCAATGGACAAGCAACTGGCTTTGCCTTGTCCATACAGAATCGTTTTAGAATCTTCTCAATATATCTCTCTTGAGATAACCATAGTCTTTTCTTCACCCGATCACGAATGACCTGCATTTCAAGAATTTGTCTTGCTTGACCCAAGTCTTTCATCTCAAAAAACTTAGCCAAATCCTTTTTCAACTTGGCAATCTTGAGCTTGTCTCTCCCAACAATCAGCATGTCATCAACATATAGGAGAAGTATAATAAAATCATTAGAAGCAAGCTTTTGCACAAAGACACAGTGATCTGTAGACGTCTTCATGTACCCATGGATGGTCATGAACGACTCAAACTTAAGATACCACTGCCTTGGTGCTTGCTTCAAACCGTACAGACTTTGACAAGTTTGCACACCTTGCTTTCCTCACCTTTCTTATTATAACCTTCAGGTTGCTCCATATAAACATCTTCATCCAAATCACCATGGAGAAATGCAGTCTTGACATCAAGTTGTTTAACATCAAGATCCATACAAGCAGCTAGACTTAACACCACCCGGATAGAAGTCATCTTCACTACCGGTGAGAAAATCTCATCATAATCGATTCCATGCCTCTGGACAAAACCTTTGACAACCAGCCTAGCCTTGTATCTTGTCTTGCTATCATCACCTTCTTGCTTGATCTTGTACACCCATTTATTTTGTAATACTTTTCTGTTCTCTGGTCTTTCAACTAGATCATATGTGCCATTTTTCAGCAATGACTTCATCTCTTCATCCATGGCAGCTAGCTATTCTTTCTTATGAGCATCCTCAAGAGCCTCCTTATAGCATATAGGCTCCCCACAATCAGTTAGAAGAACATACTCTGTAGCAGGATACTTAGAACTTGATCTTTTCTCCCTAGTAGACCTCTGAAGTACATCTGTTTGTTGATTCTGTTGATTTCCATCTTCTTGTTGAACTTCAAAATCAACCTCAACATTATCACCAAGATCAGTTTCAGTATTAGTATCATTTCCATGGCCTACAGCTTGACCCTGAGGAACATCATCATCACTATCTGAGTCTGAAGCTACATGTGGCTTTGTCTCCTCAACATCATGAGACAACTCAAGACCAGAAAGGTCACGTATGTATGCATCAAGCTTTTCACCATCTTCAAAATTCTCAATAGTCTGATCTTCAAGGAATACCACATCCCGACTTCTCAAAACCTTCTTATCAACTGGGTCATAACACCTGTATCCCCACTTTTCATCACCATACCCCAAAATATGCATTGTCTGGTTTTTGCATCTAGCTTAGACCTCTCATCTTTTGGAACATGCACAAAAGCTCTACAACCAAAAACACGTAAATAGTCATAATTAACATCTTTACCTGACCAGACGCTTTCTGCACACTTATTATTCAATGGCTTGGAGGGAGAACGGTTGATCACATACACTGCAGTGCTCATGGCTTCAGCCCATAAATGCTTAGCCAACCTGGCATGGGAGAGCATACTCCTCATCCGTTCCAACATTATTCTGTTCATCCTCTTTGTCACACCATTTTGTTGTGGAGTCTTGGGCACAGTCTGTTCATGTCGAATACCCTGCTCTTTGCAATAATCATCAAATGAGCCAATGTACTCTCCCCCATTATCTGACCGCACCCTCATTAGTTTTCTTCCTGTCTCTCTTTCAACCAGCTTGTGAAAGACCTCAAACATTGCTGCAACCTCATCCTTGGACTTTATAGCATAAGCCCAAACCTTCCTAGATGCATCGTCTATGAAGGTTACAAAATAGGAAGCACCGCCTATAGATTTAATCTTCATAGGACCACAAATATCTGTATGGACCAATTCAAGGACATTCTTTTTCAGTTCAACTTTTGACTTACTGAAAGAGACTCTGTTCTGCTTACCCTTCAAGCAATGCTCACAATTTTCAAGATGAGCATCCTTGAGATTCAGCAACTCATTTCTCTTGATCAAAACATTTAGCCCCTTTTCACTAATGTGACCTAATCTCTTGTGCCACAACTCAGAGGATGACTCCATTAAAACAGAATATGCTGCATCATAGACAATTTTCAAATTTGTCTTGTATAATGAACAACATTTCTTACCTCGTGCAATAACCAATGAACCCTTGCTTAGCTTCCATGCTCCACCACTGAAAACATTATGGTAGCCTCCATCATCGAGCTTACCTGCTGAAATCAAATTCATTCTCAAATCAGGAACATGTCTTACATCTCTAAATGTCAGGAAGCAGCCCATGTTTGTCTCAATTCTAACATCACCCAGACCAACTATCTTGGACACACCACTGTTACCCATGCGAACCTCACCATAATCACCAGCTTTGTAGGAATGGAAGTAACCTTTGTGTGGAGTTATATGGAATGAGGCACCTGTGTCAACAATCCATGCTGTTTCATTTGAAGATGTGCTAAGATAGGAGTCTTGACAGTTAGAAGCATATGTCAGTTCACCATCTGAAGCATAAGCAGATGTATCTGCACTCTGTTCTTTCTTTTCTCTGGGCTTCACTGTACCCTTCGCTTTATCATTTTTAAATTTCCAGCACTCATTTTTCCAGTGACCCATTTTGCCACAGTAACGGCAAGCACCATCCTTCTTTGGAGCTCTAGACTTGCTTCTAGACTTTCCCCTGCTCGAACCACTTCTATTATCTTTTGATCTTTCTCTATCAGCCACCAACATATCAGACTTAGAGGGTTTATCCCCCTTTCGATTCTCCTCATCAAGTAAGGAACTGGTGACAAATGCCATGTTGACTTTACCATTTGGTGCTGAGTTGTTGAGAGTGATAATAAGTGTCTCCCAACTTGCAGGCAAAGATCCAAGGACTAAAAGTGCTTGCACCTCATCATCAAAGTTTATCTTCATACTACTCAGTTGATTCAAAATATTTTGAAATTCATTCAAGTGCTCAGCAATTGATTTATTATCAATGTAATTTAGATTCACCAGTCTTCGTACCAGTGCTGATTTATTCCCTGCTGACCTCCCAGCATAGAGAGCTTCAAGTTTGCTCCACACACCATACGCTGTAGTCTCATTCTCAACATGGTGCACAACATTTATACCAACCCAGGAACGAATAAAGCTGCAGGCCTTTCTATCTATCTTTTTCCAATTAGTCTCTTTTGTAGTCTCAGGTCTAACACCCTCATTTTCAATTGCTTCATTCAAATCATCTGAAACTAACAGATCACTGATCATCAGTTTCCATTGCCTGTAGTTTGTACCATTCAGACTCACCATATCAGGTCTAGATTTCCCCATTATTACTGCCTTAACAACTGACAAAAACACCAGCAAAGAAACCAGTTGATCTCTTCTATGAATTTCGCCAAATAACCAGCAAAGAACTCTGCTCCAATGTTAAAACAGATAACCAATTAATACTGCTCTGATACCACCGTTGGGTTTTGCAACAGCAAAACTATGGATCTTCTTAGAAATCAAAACCTGTAGCAAATCAGATTCCAAATCGTCTATGACGATAAACAGATTACCAATAACTGAAATAGCACAAAGCAATAAACGACAACACAATATACGTGGTTCGGTCAAAATCGACCTACGTCCACGGGAGGGATAAGTTTCACTAAATCAAACAAATGTCAATAGTAGAAACTTACATGCCCTGCTCTCAAATGAAAAAAGTGATTACACTAGGAATGATTGGACTACTCCACAATCAAAAGCTCCCCAATCTCTCACTCTAGATCAGCCAAAGAACAAGAAGAAGAAGAAGGAAACCTGAAATCCTAGATCTGTAATTCACTCTCTCTCTATTTGCTCTGTTATGAGAAAAATACTCAAAAAAAGTATTTATACTCTAACCCGTTTTATAAAAGAAAACCCTGACCCGTTTACCCGGAATTTAAAACCCGCTCGCAATGGCAAGTAACACCTCAACACAAACTCTAAAAGATTTAAATTTTTTGAAAAAAAACACTGTTCTTGAATGATAATGTGAGACTCCTATGTTATTTTTAATAATTTGTTAGGACTATGTTTTGATAGAAGAAATTGTGGGAGCTTAAAGTTCTCACTAAAATATCTATTTTGAGGGTAAAGTGCGATTCATGTTGAGATTTTTACTCATGATAGATAATTGTGCAAGGGTCTTATTTGACTAGTCGATGTCTTATGTGTTGCAATGAGGTGGAGACAACCACTTATTTTCTTTTGTATTGTAATTTTTGAAGTCTTCTTTAGAGCATAACTGATATTCAGAAGTCATGGATGAGTGTTGAAAATTGTGAATTGAGTCCTCTAGACTTGCGGAACTAAGACAATGAGATGATATTCTTATTATATTTTAGTGGATAATTAAAGTTTTGTTTACGAGATAATTTATTGCTGATGAAATACTAAGCACAAATAATCACATTACTCCATCTTCAAATCACCAATATAAACTTGGATGTGTCAAGATTGATATTGTATTGAGTACTTTTGAGATTTATTATGAAGATTTCAGGGCAAGTTGTTTTGTAATAAAGATAAACATGCAATGTCATTGTTTAAAAGATAATTTGCAAATTTTATTAGATATAAAGTAAGTGTAACTGCTAACTAAAAACACATCATTCTAAATCGGATCTCCTATATGGTATTGAGTGGGAAATGATTGGTATTGAACTATATTAACCGCATCTATGCATATTCACAACCGTTGACTGAGCATCCATAAGTGTTACGGAAATGAAAAATACCAAATGTTTTGTATGTGGTTGTCATTGCTCAAAATTGCAACTAAGTTGGTATTGTCCAACGTCAACTCGAAAAAATTTGGTGATGTTTAGCATACCAATAATATTTAGGTTGTTGATATTGCCCAGTATCAAACTTTTTTTTTTACAAACTGCCGACAAAACGATTAAACGATTAGCTTTAATTCGAATTTAAAAAATATATAAAAAAAGCTTTTTCAAACTTAAAATCACCACTTCTTAATTTCATTGAGCAAACAATTTTTAAACATTATCAACAATTTTTTCAATATACAAACAATAATATTTTAACATTTACAAAATCATTATTAGAAAAAATAATTCCAAATACAAAATAAAAATCCCTCTATTTTCTCGATTCCACATTTAGTATTCATGAACGCTAGTATTAATTATTTTATTTCTTATTTATATATTCTTTTACTAAAAATAAATCAATAAAATTATGTGAAGTGAGTAATATGAGATACAATGTATATTTTAGACATTTCTGTTTTCTGTGAGATTTTTGTGTCTATATAAGGAGGTTGGTTCATTGTATGAGAATGTGCATATAAAAAAAAAATACATTGATAGTAATTGGAGCTGAACCTTTGAACATGGCGATCAACAAAGCTGAACCCTCTGAACATGGCGATTCATGTGGTAAGGAGAATAGTGTGCTTCAGAGGAATGTGCATGGATCGCGTCTCGCAATCACTGAGCCGAATATGGACCACAAGGAGGATATAAAAGCTTACATGGCCAGAACCTTAAACAGATATAGGGAAACTCTGGCTAATAGGGCTCTATATCACATAGGTACATTATACATACGTACATTGATTTCAAAACTACAGGAAATGGTAAACTTGATTATCTTTTTAATTTATTATCATGTTAGTTGTTTTGATGCATAATCTATTCATTGCAGGTTATCCAGCCAATCTGGACTTTGATTATGGAGCTCTAGCACAGTTGCAAGCTTTTTCCCTAAACAACATTGGGGATCCATTCATTGAAGGAAACTATAGAATGCATTCGCGAGAGTTTGAAATTGCGGTTTTGGATTGGTTTGCCAATCTATGGGAAATTCAGAACACTGATTATTGGGGATATGTTACAAACGGTGGCACGGAAGGAAATCTTCATGGCATTCTAGTTGGGTATGTAATAACTTAATTAACTTCATGGTTTCTAGTTGTTTTCAATATAATCAAAGATTATGCATGTTATGTTTATATAGGCGAGAACTTCTTCCAGATGGGATACTATACACATCAAGAGATTCACATTACTCCGTCTTCAAAGCAACGAGAATGTATAAAATGGAGTGTGTCAAGGTTGATACTTTATTCACGGGTGAGATGGATTATGAGGATTTCAGGGCCAAGTTGCTTCTTAATAAGGATAAGCCGGCCATCATCAATGTCAATATAGGTGTGATATTGTTTAAAATGAGATTTAAAGTAGTATTGTGTTTACTTGTTAATATATTATATTATTGCAGGAACAACTATGAAAGGAGCCGTTGATAATGTTGACACTATTATACAAATTTTAGAAGAATGTGGATTTTCAGAGGATAGATTCTATATCCATTGTGACGGAGCTTTATTTGGAATTATGATTCCTTTTGTTAAGCATGTGAGTTTGTGATCATTAATTAATTTCTAAAGTAATCTTGTAAATTTATAACAATTTTTATGGTTGTGTTAAAATTTTCTTAAATAGTCCCTTCAAGTTTCTTTTAAGAAGCCAATTGGAAGTATTACTATTTCCGGACACAAGTTTGTGGGATGTCCAGCGCCTTGTGGAGTTTATATAACAAGGAAGCAATACATTCATACTATCTCAACAAATATCGAGTTTTTGTGCTCTCTAGACACCACAATAATGGGAAGTAGGAGCGGTCATGCTCCAATCTTCTTGTGGTACGCCTTAAACATGAATAGTCATATAGGATTTGAGAAACAAGTTGAAAAGTGCCTTACAAATGCTCGTTACTTGAAAGATCGGCTTAAGGAAGAAGGGATAAGTGTCATGCTCAATGATTTGAGTAGCACCGTGGTGTTTGAACGGCCTCTAGAAGATGACTTTGTCAATCGCTGGCAACTCGCTTGTCAGGGAAGCATTGCGCATGTAGTTGTCATGCCCAGTGTCACTATTCAAAAGCTTAAAGAATTCTTGGATGAGTTGTTAAAGAAACGAAAAGACTGGTACAAAGATGGAGGAGTTCAACCTCCTTGTCTTGCAGATGACATAGGGGGAGACAATTGTCTTTGTCCTTTTCACAAGTAGCATATTATTGCAATCCATCATTAATTTATCTTAATTCTATCTATATGATTTTAATTAATCATCTAATAAGGATAAGCTTCTTAGAGAATCTTATAACGACTTAAGTTGTATAGAAAATAATGACTTACGAGTTCGATTTTTATTTACAACGACTTAAGTTGGATTGAAAATAATGACTATAGAAGATAATGCTAACTTTTTACATTTAAACCAAAAAATATATATTAAAATGATAATTTTATGATATAAACTATTGTAACACAACTCAAATGTTAAAAATCTTATCAAATTATGTTTGATTCTCACGGTGTACTATTCAAATTTAAAAATAGATTATGACTACGAAGGATTTTATACTAGTCATATCTGAAAATAAATCTATGTAAAAAAAAGTTTCTTAAAGATAATAAAGAATGGGAAGAATGTCAATTTTATTTATAAAGTTGGAATGAGTTGACAAATTTATTTACAAAGTTATAAAATTATATTTATGTATATAAACTTGTCAAAATGTGTCAGAATTATTTAACATAATGGAATGCTTCAAATGACATTAGATTTTTATCCACGTAAATATTTATTTTATATATTTTTTTAATCTATTTTTTACATTTCAAACAGACCTTCTCTTTCTATTTAATATATAAAATTAAATAAATAAAAGTTTCCTTCTTCTTTCCTTCACTGTACCTAATCCACCAGCAGGGGCTCACCATCATCTTCATCCCCTCTCTTTCACCGGCAGACGCCGTCGCAATCAATTCAATCACATTCAAGAACTCAACAAACGAATCTCAATCTTCAGATAATGTCGCAGGCCGTTTTTGCTATTCCTTTGTTTAATTAGATCATTCATAAACTTTGATATTGCTGCCAGGCCTGATAATAAGACTTGTTTCGTGATCTGACCATCGGATGGATCAGTTTCGATCAAACAATATAAAATCTGTAATAAACCTCGTTTATCTGCGATTGAAATCTGTGATTAAGGATCTAACTAAATGAATTCCAAAACCCTAGCTGAAACAATCTTGGACTAGTTTTTCCTTTTCTAAGAACAATGAGAAACAAGGACAAACCGGTGACATATCACATTTAACTTATCAACTCCAACTTCGATTATAATCATAGCTTGAATCTCAGTATCACATGTGACATATCACATTTAACTGCTAAAAACTCATTGTTCTGATCCGCCTAGCGAAATCAGAAATTGCAGGCAAATTATTCAAACGAAATCCAGAATTTCTAGTATCGATGTTTCGCATTGAATATATAACCTATT
Source organism: Impatiens glandulifera (assembly GCF_907164915.1). Classification (NCBI taxonomy): domain Eukaryota; kingdom Viridiplantae; phylum Streptophyta; class Magnoliopsida; order Ericales; family Balsaminaceae; genus Impatiens; species Impatiens glandulifera. The sequence continues at coordinate 41,055,225 of NC_061868.1, read as the reverse complement.
GCCTTGAAATTAATTTAGAAAAACATAGAGTGAGTTTCCTCGTTTCTTTGGAAGCTGCTAATTCAAAATTGTTATATGAGGAAACTTGCAACAACTATGGGTTTTTGTAAACTTATTAAATGACGCATGATCCAAAAAGTATCTAGCAATATGTTTTTGTTAAGAATATAATGGGAAAGAAATGCAAAAATCTTTTAGTCTTAATGGATTAGACAGACAAATGAACAAATTTGATGAGATTCGAATTGATATGAATGACATCACTCGCACACGAAGAAAAGTTTAGATAATCTTATCTTACATAAAATATTAATGTCTAAGGATCTTATCTACAAGAAAACGTGGAAGTAAAAAGAATTTTCGATTGACAAAAATGACTGGAGATGAAGAAAAGATACATGTTATCTAGAAAAACTTTAGGAGTCAAAGATTTCATTTTTGAATGAAACGTTATTCACAGTTAATTTTTTACGGATGATATTTGCATGAAAATGTTATATTATGGTTAGTCGTATGTGTCGCAAAAAGATTAAATCGGCAACTCACTTACTTTTGTATTGTCATAACTTTTATTAGAAACTTAAACAAACACTCATTCTTTTGTATTTTGTAATACAGCTTGCAAGAAATGCATGTAAGAATGAGTGTTTGTTTAAGTTTCTAATAAAACTTTTATCTATCAAAAGACAGTTTGGCCGAGCGGTCTAAGGCGCCAGATTTAGGCTCTGGTCCGAAAGGGCGTGGGTTCAAATCCCACAGCTGTCAATAAATTTTTTATTTATTTATGCATTTTCTTGATATTAAGTAATGTTTAAGGATCTTCTATAAATTTTTTACATTTAAAAAAATCTAAAAGAATTGCATGTAAGAGTAAGTAAATTATCAAAATATTGGCATTTAATATATCTTTAATGAAAACATACTAGTTTTGATAGATAAAAAAAAAAAAAAAACCTTACTGATTTTAATAGTATAACAAACCAAGGTTTCAAAGCCAATAAAAAATCAGAGCATCAGATTTTAAAATTAGAGTAATTGTTTAAAAACAATTTCATTTTGAAAATTATAGTTTTTTTACACAACCATATTATATTTTAAAATAAATAAAAATGTACTACGTACATCAAAATGATAAAAAGAAATTAATGTGTAGGAACTTGTTTGATGTTGGGTTATTTAAAATATTTATTAAGTATTTTAAAATAAAATTCTTGTTTAATAAGAAAATAAGTTATTTAAATTTTTAATTGGTTTGAATTATTATAATACTTTTTTATTTATTTAAATTTTAATTTATAAAAATAAAATAAAGGTGTTTTAATATTTTAATTAATTATATGATTGAAAACAAATAAAACAATAACATATTAATTTTTAGTAAAAAAAAAATTCAGATGTTTTTAGAGACAAATAAACATAAAAGTCAACAAAAGTAAGTCATTCAAAAAATTGGTTTTCCTACCACCGTATCATCGTTTATATATAACAAAATAAAAAAAAAATAATAAAAACTTGAATAAGCTACCTAAAAATTCCCACCATTTCTAACGGTTAAAAGGGAAACAAAGATGTCAACCTTCCTATATTGGGTATTTGCGGATTTACTTAGGATAATAAAGATTTTGTGTTTTTGTTTTCAGTTACAACAACTAGTTCAGTAAAAATAACTTTAAAAATGTTGAAGGAAAACAAGAACATATTTGATCTTGTGATTAGTGATGTTCATATGCCAAATTCTACTTATAATCTTGTCTTCCCAATTTCCAATTCTCAAGAAATTACCATTCTTTGTTTGAATTACAACGTTGTCGGTTTACAGTGACACCAGTTTGGTGATGAAAGGGATTACTCACGGTGCTTGGAACAGTTTGTGTGAAATTGTTTTCAATGCTGAAGATATTGATATATATTTATTATTCAACAAATTGGATAGTGCACTTAAGGTGGTTGACAAAATGCCAAATAGGGATATAATATATTGGAACGGTGCATCAGATTTGTTATATAATTTGGGGAGTTTTGTATTCTTGTGGAGACTTAGTTGTAGTTGAAGAATGTAAAATTCATTATTGATTGAGAAGATACAAATTAAAATTGATTTTTCCTTAATAGTGTTTTCAGGTTTTATTTTATAGCAGATTTTTAAAATCGATCAAACCGAATAAGTCATCCAAACCGATCGTCAAACCGATGAAACCGAACCGATCAATAAACCGAAACCGACAGATAATGATTTAGGCAAACCGACGCCTACGGTTTGGTTGTACATTTTAGTCTATAAACCGACTGAACCGAATCGTTTACAGGCCTACTTCCAAAGGGTAAATTGTGTTTTGATTTCGGATTATTTAAATAATAATACTCCCTCTCTCCCTGACGTTTTAACGATATAAGTTTAACTTTTTAACTAACTAATCTATATATATTTATATATATATATATATAATATATAATGATGCTAATCTATATCTATATAATGATGCTTAATTTTGAAAGTGTATGGATTGTCGGGTCAAAAATTATAGTTAATTTGGATTTATATGTGAGAGTAAATTAAAAATGTTATCACATTTTTACCATAATTTGTTTTTCTCGATTTTTATATCATTACTTGTGCAAATTGTCACGGCCCACTTGTCTTCCTAACCCAAGAGGCTTAATCATTCATGGAGGCCCAACCAAGGAACCTTCTAGAAGCCTTGTAAGAAAATATGTCATTCTCTATATTAATGGGCCATTTAATGTAGTGGTTGGTTAGTAAACTATTAAGGTGGTGGTTGGGTAGTAAGCCATCAATGTAGTAGTTGGTTAGCACACAACTAATGGGGTAGTTGGATGTTATATAATTAATATAGTAGTTGGGGATAACCCTATAAATACCTTTGATATATTCCTTTGTAGAGTACCAAGTATTTAAGTGAGATAATATTAATATTCTTTGTAAGAGTTTACTCTCTCTCTAGAATTCTTGTGTCAATTCTATTAAACGTCGAGTGTTGCGTCGAGAAAGGCTGACTAGTTACTCGTTCTTGCGAAGATCATAACTAGTGCCGCACGGATCGTCAGTGGAAAGACTGAGCCCGTGACAATTGGTATCAGAGCTGAAATGACGAAGTGATCGGATGAAAGTTCAAAGGTCGTGGATGAAGTAGAGAATCTTCCCCATGGGACCGGAGAAGATGGTAGGATCTCCCGCAAAGTTCAAACGGGAGGATCCAAAGCTACCAAAGAAAGAGAGAGATCAAAGGATGCTATCGTTGACATTCTCGCCAAACTGGAGAAGGTAGAACTCACTATGGCATACGGACAAGATAATGTCGGGGACTTAGAGGAACGCATTGCCGAGCTCGAGAAAGAGAGAGACGAGCTCCGAGAAGGAATGCAAGGTGCCTTGAACGAGGTCTTGTCCAAATGTCAAGAGCAAACTCAGATCATGGAGCAGACCCTACTTGGCGAAATCAGTACCTTGACCGAGAAACTCGAGGTAATGTCATCTAAATTACAAGCCACTAAAGAGAATGTGGTGTTACTCAAGAAGGAGGTTGCGCAAGAGTGCGGACGTGCGCCTGTAGGAATCCCAAATCCGTCAAGGATAGATGTTCCAAGGCCTAAAGCGTATTTAGGCGAGAGGAATGCGAAGGAGATTGATAACTTCTTATGGGGACTGACCAGTACTTCAAAGCACTCGGCCTGGTAGAAGAGGCGAGGAAGATAGATACTGCCACGACATACTTAGAAGACACCGCAATGTTGTGGTGGAGGCGAAGGAGTGGCGACATAGAAAGAGGTACGTGTTCTATTAACACTTGGACCGAATTCAAGGAAGAGCTCAAGAGGCAGTTTTACCCTGAAAATGCTATTCGAGAGGCAAGAGCCAAGTTGCGGAGACTCTCACAAAGGGGGAGTATCAAGGAGTATGTCAAGGAGTTCATCGCTACTCTCCTTGAGATCCCTAACTACTCAGACGACGAAGCCTTGTTTGCTTTCACAGATGGCCTACAAATGTGGGCAAAGCTTGAGTTGGAACGGCGTGGTGTCCAAGATCTAAACACCGCAATCGCTGTTGCTGAATCTCTTGTCGAAATGAGAAGACAAGAGAAATCAAAGTCGACTTATGAGAGGAATGACGAGGGGGAAAATGGTGGAGACCATTTTTACAGCAATGAAGACCCAACTAAGAGGACGAAGCCCAATGGTAGAGGAGATCGGGACGAGAAACGTGGAGAGAGACCCCGGATAAAGTGTTTCTTTTGTGAAGGGCCGCATAAAGCAAGAGAGTGCCCTATGAAGAACAAACTATCCCCTTTGATGGAGGAGCAAGAAGGCCTTCACGATGAAGCTCGATTGGGGTCGTTAAATCTCCTTAGTGTCGTTAAAGCAAAGTTTGAAGGGCCAAAGACCGCGAAGAAAGGACGATTATTCGTGGAAACAAAAGTAAAAAGCCATATGGTTAAAGCTTTGTTGGATACGGGAGCCAACAACAACTTTCTAGAGGTAAAAGAGGCGGAAAGACTAGGGATTAGGTACACCAAAGAAAAGGGGTGGCTTAAAGCAGTCAACTCGGCACCAAGTGCAACTTATGGAGTTGCTCGTAATGTAAAAGTCAACTTGGGGGAGTGGACTGGCCTTCTGGATTTCTCCATTATTGACATGGACGACTACAAAATGGTTCTTGGAATAGAGCTCCTAGACAAGGTAAATGCATTTATACTCCCTTCTGCTAATGCTATGTACATTCTAGAGCAAGGCAATACTTGCACAATACATTTAACACGAGAAGGCAATAGAGAAACTAGGCACCTCTCTGCCATGCAACTCTCAAAAGGTATAAAGGAGGACTATTCATCATCTTTTGTTACTTTGAAAGAAGATGAGAAAACCGTGGTCCAAGAGAAGACACCTCCGAAAATTACAACTGTCCTAGAGAAAGTTCAAGATGTAATGTCCGCCGATTTTCCAAAGAAACTCCACCATGAGAGAGAGGTGGACCATAGAGAAGAGTTAGTCAATGGTACTAAACCATCGGCGATAATCATTTATCGCATTGAATCTCCCAAATTGGAGGGATTGAAGAGACAATCGGAGGAGTTGCTCTTCAAGAAAGGGAAGTGCGAAATTGACAAGACCGCCAAGAGAATGAAGAAATGGGAGAACAAGAAGAGAAGACACTTGGAGTTCGGAGGAAACCGAGTGGTAGTAAAACTTCTCCTCTATCAAGAGAGACGATTTTCCAAAGTTCATAAGGGGTCTGTGAGGCGATACGAAGGTCCTTTCTTAGAGAAGAAACGGGTTGGAAAGCTAACATATCGCTCAAAACTTTTGTCGCATTTGGAGACATCATTGAGACCTACAAAGAGGATGCGATGAGGACGTCGCCGGAATGAGTGGGGGAGAATGTCACGGCCCACTTGTCTTCCTAACCCAAGAGGCTTAATCATTCATGGAGGCCCAACCAAGGAACCTTCTAGAAGCCTTGTAAGAAAATATGTCATTCTCTACATTAATGGGCCATTTAATGTAGTGGTTGGTTAGTGAACTATTAAGTTGGTGGTTGGGTAGTAAGCCATCAATGTAGTAGTTGGTTAGCATACAATTAATGGGGTAGTTGGGTGTTATGTAATTAATATAGTAGTTGGGGATAGCCATATTCCTTTGTAGAGTACCAAGTATTCAAGTGAGATAATATTAATATTCTTTGTAAGAGTTTACTCTCTCTCTAGAATTCTTGTGTCAATTCTATTAAACGTCGAGTGTTGCGTCGAGAAAGGCTGACTAGTTACTCGTTCTTGCGAAGATCATAACTAGTGCCGCACAGATCGTCAGTGGAAAGACTGAGCCCGTGACAAAATGCACGGGCTACATGCTAGTAATAATAATTTGTGATAATTTTGAGCATGAGTATTTTTTTTTAAATTAAAATTATTAATATATAATTATAAAATCAAAATTAATAATTTAAAATAAAAGCATGATAAATTAAAATAATGTTTGATTGGGTTGGGTTTAGGGATAACAATAGTGTGTGGTTCAATGAGAGCGAATTGCATTACCATTCCTACCCTGAATCTACCAGCCCGTCCTGATTCCGACGAAAATTTTAAATATAAACAATCCTCGTCCCGATCGGGAACGAAATTTTTCCTGGGTGCACCAAAACCTAAAAATAATTTAAGTTTAAATATAAATAATAACATAATTTATATAATTATAATTAAATTATAAAAATATCAATTATTTATAATTATAATGATTATATTATTAAATAAGAGAAGATAAAAAAAAAATTAAGTGAAAAACAAAATTACCATCGTATTAAATAAGTATATATATTAATTATTTTAAATAACTATCATTAATTCTTTTATTTTTTTATTTTTTTTTTTTTTTTTTTGTATAATTGTATTTTATTTTATTTTTTTGGGAATCAATGCGGAACAATAATACAATCCCGGTCCGAGTCCCGATTCCCGATCAATATATTTTTGGATTTTCTTCTATCCGTCCCAATCAATATTTAGACATGCAATCAATTCATTTAAAATAAAAAAAAAATGAGTTAACTAAAATGGAGGTCTATTTATTACTCCATTAATGCTATGAGAAAAAAGACAATTTATTAGAGGGCACATTTGAAAATGCCTCTTGTTCAAAGGGATGGTTAACATGCCTTCTTCTTGGACCCTTTCTATACCACAAAAATAACTATTTTTTTATTCTAGTACATAGATTTTTGTGAAGTTTCTAGAACCAAATATTCTCTATATAATTATTTGTAATAATGGATGTATCATTTAACGAGTGAATTCAAAATATAATAGGAAAACGAATTTTTAAATTTTTTATTTTGTTCGTGAAATAAAAAAAAATAAATGAAAATAAAGTAACTATACATGTCAAAACACACACCTTCTAATAGTGTCATTAGTTGAGCCCAAAATCTTTAATGATATTCATTTTTACATTTGGTATAATATTGTAGATATCATATCATTCTTTAAACAACTTTTATATTAACAAATTAGGGTTTATTGTTATTTATTTGAATAAATTTTAGATTATTTTAAAAAAAGTAATATTATCATAATTTTGATAAATATCTTCTTTTTTAGTAAAAAAATCAAAAGTTATTCATGTACATAAATTCACACAAATCCTAATTTTCTAAATAACTTATTTAAATTTACTCGTCATTATCATTCAAATTTTATAACATTCTTAAATTTACACTAGTTAGGATTTCAATCATATTCTTTACCGTGAAATGTGAACAATATATATTTTAACTATTAAATCATCTGTTATTAATATATAAAATTTAAATAATTAAAAATAAATTAGAATATATTTTATTATTTTAATTAATTAATGAAGTGATTTAATACATTATTATGATGATGGATGGATGTTATTTGATTATATATGAATTTATAGAAAAACAAATATATGAAATAAGGCCTAAGTTTGGGTTTATTTGATTTTAAGAATAACCCTTCTATCTTGATTATCAAACTTTCCATATCAGATTTTACTAGGTTTATTGGCCAAGATTATTGACATTATTATAAAGATATATGGCAATTTTTTAAATTTTAGTTGTTTCAATCACCACTAATTAAAAAACACGTCATTCTAAATTAGATCTTAATATTGGTATTGTGTGGAACCTCATTCTAAATTAGATCTTAATATTTATTGAGTGGGAAATGATTGTTATTGAGTTATATTTACCACATCCAAATTGACAACAGTTGAAGAAACATTCATAAGTTCACAAGTGTTCCGTAAGTGGAAAATATCAAATGTTTTTGTACGTGGTTGTCATTGCTCTAAATTGCATGCGAAAATGGAAAATATCAAAAGTTTTGTGTATGTGGTTGTCATTGCTCTAGATTGATTAGGTTAGTTCAATTGATTAGGTTGGTTCAATGTCAACTAGGTTATTATAGGTTGTTGACATTGCTCAATATTAGACTTTATTTTTTACAAACTGCCGACCAAACAATTAGTTGTAACTCGAAATTTAAAAAATATATAATAAACATCCATTTCAAACTCCAAATCACCACTTTCTTAATTTCATTGAGTAGACAATTTTTAAACACCTTTACCACATTGGTGATCAACAATTTTTTCAATCTACAAACAATAATATTTCAACATTTACAAAATAATTTCTAAAAAAAGGTATTCCAAATACAAAATAAGAATCCCTCAATCTTCTATGCCTTTGTCAACAAGCCTACATATAATATCATCATCAAATTTATAAATTAATATTATACTTTTTAGACAAATGCACAATAATCCATGTTTATTTGTCTAAAACATTATCAACACTTTCCTGTCAATATATTTTTCACTCTCTATCATTACTCATATTTTTTATAGTTTATTAAAATGATAGATATTTTTAAGCGTAATATAAATTTTATTTAAAAAACTATAAACCATGGGAAATGAGAATGAATATATACAAAATTTAATTACATTTTTTTTTCCTATTATTTTTTATAAACGCTAGATTTCACATTATGAAAAGCATGGAGTGAACACTTTTATTATTATAATAGATATCATGGTTATTTTAGACATTTCCGTTTTCTGTGTGATTTGTGTGCTTATATAAGGAGGTTGGTTCACTTTATACAAATGTGCATTCTTTCTTGTATGAAAAAAAACATTGATTTCATAGTACATTGGATCTGAAAACCTTTGAAAATGGCGATGAACAAATCTGGACCCTTTGAAGATGGCGATTCATGTGATCAGGAGAATAGTGTGCTTCAGAAGAATGTGCATGGATCGCGTCTCGCAATCACTGAGCCGAATATGGACCACAAGGAGGATATAAAAGCTTACATGGCCAGAACCTTAAACAGATATAAGGAGACTCTGGCTAAGAGGGCTCTATATCACATAGGTACTACATTGATTTCAAAACTAAAGGAATTGGTAAACTTGATTATTACTTTGGTTTTTATTATATTTGTTGTTTTCATGCATAATCTATTAATTACAGGTTATCCGGCCAATCTGGACTTTGATTATGGAGCTCTAGCCCAGCTGCAAGCTTTCTCACTAAACAACATTGGGGATCCATTCATTGAAGGCAACTATAGAATGCATTCTCGAGAGTTCGAAGTTGCTGTTTTGGATTGGTTTGCCAATCTATGGGAAATTCAGAAGAATGGTTATTGGGGATATGTTACAAATGGTGGCACTGAAGGAAATCTTCATGGCATTCTAGTTGGGTATGTAATAACTTAACTAACTTCATGGTTTCTAGTTGTTTTCAATATAATCGGAAGATCATGCATGTTATGCTCATGTAGGAGAGAACTTCTTCCAGATGGGATACTATACACTTCAAGAGATTCACATTACTCCATCTTCAAAGCAACTAGAATGTATAAAATGGAGTGTGTCAAGGTTGATACTTTATTCACGGGTGAGATGGATTATGAGGATTTCAGGGCCAAGTTGCTTCTTAATAAGGATAAGCCGGCCATCATCAATGTCAATATAGGTGTGATGTTGTTTAAAATGAGATTTAAAGTAGTATTGTGTTTACTTGTTAATATATTATATTATTGCAGGAACAACTATGAAAGGAGGTGTTGATAATGTTGACACTATTATACAAATTTTAGAAGAATGTGGATTTCCAGATGATAGATTCTATATACATTGTGACGGAGCTTTATTTGGAATTATGATGCCTTTTGTTAAGCATGTGAGTTTGTGATCTTTAATTAATTTCTTTAAGTAATCTTGTAAATTTATAACAATTTTTTTTTTATGGTTGTGTTAAAATTATCTTAAATAGTCTCTTCAAGTATCTTTCAAAAAGCAAATAGGAAGTATCACTATTTCCGGACACAAGTTTGTGGGATGTCCAGCGCCTTGTGGAGTTTATATAATAAGGAAGCAATACATTAATACTATCTCAACAAATATCGAGTTTTTGGGCTCTCTAGACACTACAATAATGGGAAGTAGGAGCGGTCATGCTCCAATCTTCTTGTGGTACGCCTTAAACATGAATGGTTATATAGGATTTGAGAAACAAGTCCAAAAGTGTCTTACAAATGCTCGTTACTTGAAAGACCGACTTGTGGAAGAAGGGATAAGTGTCATGCTCAATGAATTGAGCAGCACCGTGGTGTTTGAACGGCCTCTGAACGATGACTTTGTCAATCGATGGCAACTCGCTTGTCAGGGAAGCATGGCGCATGTAATTGTCATGCCCAGTGTCAGTATTGAAAAGCTTAAAGAATTCTTGGATGAGTTGTTAAAGAAACGAAAAGACTGGTACAAAGATGGAGGAGTTCAGCCTCCTTGTCTTGCAGATGACATAGGGGGAGACAATTGTCTTTGTCCTCTTCACAAGTAGCATATTATTATAATCCATCATTAATTTATCTTAATTCTATCTATATGATTTTAATTAATCATCTAATATGGAAAAGCTTCTTAATTATCATGATTGGTTTCTGTTATGTTATGTCATATATGAAGCTTTATGTTTGTTCTCATTAGTCATTAAAGTGATTTATTAGTATTAATTTGTCTATTTGTCATAATTATTAGTTGAGGGGTTCTCTCATAATTAATGTGTGAAGTAAAGTATGTATTTCAGTAGTTTCTTTATTTATTAATTTACATTATTTTATTATATGTGTCATGTCCCCAAACCAGTTATTTAAAAGGCACTCTCATAACTGCAAGAATACAAATTCATAATATACAATGTTCTATTCATATAATTTAAAATTTCACCATATCTTATATTCATAATATATATCTTATATTCATAATATAACACATTTGTTATATTTATAAATAATATCTATATTATTTCTAAAACAAAATCTATATGAATTGTACAGTCGGAGTAATACTTTTTTTCTTCACTTCTACGTGTTATTTATGATTTCACCAGTAAACTAGTTCAATAAGAAATACAATATATATTTATAGTTGAATCAAATAACCTATAAAATAGTCTCACAGTCAATTTCATCATTAAACCTAACTTTATATATATATATATATATTTTGATAAACCATCGTTAAAGACTTTCGATGATCCATCAATCAAGTCTAACGCTGACTCATAACCGTATAAGTTCACGGAGCATTGATAATTATTATCGTACAAATTAGTACATAATCATATTTAGAGTAATAAAAATAGTTTCACCATTTTCAATATTTCAACTTCATATGTAATATTGAATTATATAAAAAAAAGTTCTTACCAATTATCCCAATTTATTACTCTATCAAAATTCCAAATAAACTTTCATTTTCATCTTTCTGGTCTTGTGCGTAAGGAATGAAGTAGAGAGAGATGTGAAACAGAAGAAATAAATTAATTAGGGAAAAAGGAACGAACCAGCATAGGCAGTGGAAGTAATTAGTGGAGTGAGGAACTAATCAATAGAATATTAATTAATTAATTAATTAATTAATTAATATTCATATTAACGAGTCTTTTAAAAACAGACCACCTGCACATTCAGCATGCTGCCTGCTTTTACTTGTATATTATATTATACTTAATTATTACCCTTCATAGTAACTCTCGGTTGGTATGATTGCTCCGTTGAATATGAAAAAAAATTATTTAAACCTATATATTTATACATTTAATTTAGTTAGATGTATATTAATATTAATAAAAATATGTTATTATCAAAAATTTGACTTATTTAATATATATTTTTTTTTTTGAAAATAATGTTTTTTTTTTAAATTTATATATTTCTTAATTAAATATTTACTTTTTCTTTTTCTTTATTTTTATTAATTAATTAATTTCTCTCTCTATTTATTTATTTATTAATTAATTAATTTTTCTCTTTTTATTATTTTTTAATAATTTAAAAAAAAATTAATATAAACAAAAATAAATTTAATAGTCTTCTTATATTTAATTTTTTATTTAGGTTTATAATAATAGTAAACAAAATAATTGAGTTTTTTTTTTTTTTGTAAAATATTAATTATTATTTTTTTTTGTGTTGAATTGATTAATATTTATTATTATCCAAATGGTATTTTGTTGTTGAAGAGATTAGTCATTGTAATATTCAAATATTAGTCTAAGGAAAACGCCAAATAATTTTAAAATAATCAATATTGTTGATGTAGGAATAATGCAAATTAGTAAAATGAAATTAAAATAATTAAATATCAAATGCTAACGTATGAATAGATAATGAAGAAAAATAGATAAATGGAGAGAAGTTAATAAATAAAAAGATAAATTGATTAATTAAAGAAAAAAAAACTTCACAAAAATATTATAAAAACAAATAAAATAAAAGGAAAGAAAATTAATTAATTAATAAATAAAAAGATAAATAATTAATTAATAAAAAAGAGAAAAAATGAATATCTAATTTAAAAAAAAATATTTTAAGAAATAAATGAACTCTTAAGCTAAATGAGCCAATTTTTAATATTATATACGTTTAAATTTTTATTAATTTATACATTTAACTGAGCTAGTTGTAAAAATATATATGTATAAATAATTTTTTTTTATTTATATTCAGAAAGAAAATATCTCGTATGTTAAATATATTACGGGTTCCAATAGTTGATCACATGAAAGCATTATAAACATACTTCCTTAACATAAAAATATATAAAATATTATGAGTTACAATAGTTGATCACGTGATAGCATTATAACATACTTCCTTACCATAGATATATATAAAATATTATGTTTTCTACCATGGTGATGATAGAGATTGCAATAAGTATAAGGGTCCTACGGGGACTTAATTTCCCACGTTTCTTAAATCTTTCACAACTCGTATAGAAGACAGCTTTCTAACATTAAACTCTAACTTTTGTCTCTGATTGGCAACCTAACCTTTTTTTTCCTATACTGAGCAACCACTAGCTAGCATTTCACTAATTAAACGATTTTATCAACAGTTTATTTCATTATTTCTGGTCCCAACAATCTTTTTTCTCCTACATCATTCCAATATATTCCAACATTTCATATGTACGATGGACAGTAGTTATTATACGCAAATTCTAAAAAAAAAAAAAAAAAATGTTCATCCCACGATCCACTTAAATTTATAACATATATTTAGGGATGACAACGAGTACCCTACCCGTTGGGTAGTAAGGTACCAATCCCCAAACCCGACGGGTATCTCTATTTGTGTCCTCATTCTCAATTCGTCGGGTATCCGATCCCTGACGGGAGTACCCCATTACCTAATGATATAAAAAACAGAAACATTACTTACCTAGTGGTCGAAGAATATAACAACATTATTGCTTTTATAATTAAAAAAAGATACAGGAAAAATGATGTTGAAGAAACTAGAGAAATAATGTTGAAGAACTAGAGAGGATGGCGTTGAAGATGAAGAACGAAGGGAGGGAAATAACATCTTGTAAAAATATAAATATGTTGAAGATTAAGAATGAAGATAAGGAAAATAACACATGAATGAATAGTAATAAGTAATAAATATTTTGGTTCACTATGAAATGTTCGTGTATGTTAGAATTATAAATGATATATATTAATTATTAATAATTATAATGATTAAGAATGCGAAAATTCACATCTTTAACAAAATATATATATTATTAATTTAGTTGGGTATTGAGTTTCGAGTTTCGGTTTGGCATACTTTTCATCCTCGATTCCGAACTCAATCGGGTAACCTTCCACCCTTCTCATCCCCAACCCCAAACCTGAACCCAATTTAAAATATGTGACCCGATTATCGGATACCACGAGTATCGGGTATACGAGTACCCATTGTCATCTCTACACATATTCGTAACATATTCTTCTTAATCATGAAATATAGTGTTAAAATTTAATCTAGTACACCGATGTAAATTTTCTAAAAATGTTAGACAAATCTACTCTCTCTATCTGAAATAAAAGTCGTCGGTACCCCATGTAACCGCACTATATCTTTGATATAGAATCGTGCTAAATTGTTCAACGACAATCGAGTTGGAATTTCTAATAAATGAGCAGATTTTGTTAATTTATCAACAATCACCCACACACAGTTGTATTATCCCTTATTGTCTTTGGTAGTCTCGACACAAAATCCATTAAGTTGTTTTTCAATTTCCATTATGGAATGGGTAAAGGGTGTAGCATACTATCTAGTCTTTGATGTTCTGTTTTTACTTGTTGACATGTTAGACAATGAGACACAAACTAAACTATCTCTTTTTTCATGTTATTTCACCAATAACACTCACTTAAATCCCGATACATTTTAACCAAAATAAATTGTGTATCGTGATTTATGTGCCTCTTCTAATATTTTTTATTAACACCTCATTGTTAGGTACACACAATCTTTTACAGAAGTACATACTTCTCTTATCAAGATGAAATTATGTTTTTTCTCCTACTATTAGCACTCTCTTAATCTTTGAAATAAAAGAGTCAACTTGTTAAGAACTTTTTATTCATTTAACTAGATTAGAACGAATCATCAAATTTAAAATCAAAATATGCTCTTCTTTTATCGACTTCCTACTCAAAGTGTCAACCACAACATTAGCTTTTCTAGGATGATAATTTATAATCTAGTTATAATCCTAAATTAGATTATTGATCAGTAAAAATCTCAACTTTTGGTCCATATAGATAATGACTCCAAATTTTTTCAAGAAAACATTATTGTTGCAAGCTCCAAATTATAGGTTGGATAATTTCGTTCATGTGATTTCAATTGTAGAGATACATAAACAATTACGTGGTTATTCTAAATCAATACACAACTGTGTCATTTGTGTGAAGCATCGCAATATACAGTATAATCTTCACTTTTTTATGATATAACTAGCAATAGTGTTGTAATTATAGTCTTTTGAGTTCCTCAAAATTATCTTTACATTTTGCTGATCATTCAAATTTCACGTCTTTTGAGTTAGTCAGGGTCAGTGGTGATGCTATTTTAGAAAACCAGTTAATAAATCTCTTGTTAAAACTTGTCGGACCAAGGAAACTACGTATCTCTGTAACAGTAAATGGTCTAGATCAATCTGACACCGCTTCAACTTTCTTTGGGTCTATCGATATTCCATCTTTAGATATAATATGACCCCAAAATGAAATATTATTCAACTAAATTCACATTTTGAGAATTTAGCATTTACTATTTTTCTATCAAATTTTGTACTACTATTCTTAGACGATTCTCGTGCTTCTCCATAGTTTTAGATATACTAGTATGTCATCAATAAATATGGTCATGAATTCATCCAAAAATGATTCAAATACTTTATTCATAAGATTCATAAAAGCAATTGGGACATTAGTCAAACCAAATAGCGTTACCACGTATTCATAGTGTCCATACCTTGTTCGAAATGTTGTCTTAGCAATATCATCAAGTTTAATCTTCAATTGGTGATAGCCTGATCTTGCTCAAAATATTGTGCTCCTTTTAATTGGTTGAATAAATCATCAATTCTTGGTAACATATATTTATTCTTAATAGTTACCTTATTAAACACTCTGTACTCGGTAGTCAATTTAAAGACGTATTGTCCATATTTCTTCTTCACAAAAAGAAATGGAACTCCCAAGGGTAAGCACTTGGTCTGATGTACTCTTTTTCTAACCGTTCTTGTAACCTCTTATAAGGTTGCGTAGTTTTTTCAATTTTGTTGGAGCCATATAATAAGGAGTTTTTGTTATTGGTGACATTTTTCTAGGTGCTATATCAATTACAAATTGTATTTATCTATCATGACACAATCCTTATAAGTTATCTGGAAACACATTTGAATATTCAAGTATAATTAGAATATCTTCAATTGGTTGCTTATTCTCACAATACTCTATAACGCTACTAAATAACATTCACGACACTTTTTTATTATACGCTCCGCCTCTATAGAACAAATAAACTTTGTAGGGGTAATAATATTATTACCTTAAAAGTGAATGCAGGTTGGGAATTTGAATATTATTTCCTTTTTTTTGACAATCAATCGTGGTAAAATTTGTGGTTAACTAGTCCATTCTTAATGTAATATTAAAACTATGCATATTTAGTATGGTAAAATCAATTAATAACACATTATCTCCTATTTGAACTTCCCAAGACTTACAATAGCGTTATAACATTTATATTCACGTCTTGAGGTTCAGTCATGCTTGGTAAACTTGGATGTGTTAATATTGTTACTGTATTGACAGTATTGGCTGTTTGAGATTGATTATGAAGATTTCAGACCAAGTTGTTTCTTAATAAAGATAAAAATGCAATGTCATTGTTTAAAAAATAATTTGCAAATTTTATTAGATATAAAATAAGTGTTACCACTAATTAAAAACACATCATTCTATCTCTGATCTTCCATATGGTATTGAGTGGGAAAGGATTGGTATTGAGCTATATTAACTGCATCTAGCATTAGTTGACAGACCATCCTTAAGTGTTGCGGAAATGAAAAATACTAATTATTTTGTATGTTGTTGTCATTGTTCAAAATTGCAACTCAGTTGGTATTGTTCAATGTCAACTCGACTGTTTTCTAGGTGGCTGTCATTTTTCAAAATTGCAACTCAACTGGTAATGTTCAAGGTTAACTCCAAGAAATTTGGTTGATGTTGAGCATACCAATCATTGTGTAGGTTGTTGACATTGCCCAATATCAATTTTTTTTATACAAACTACGTACAAAACAATTAACTTTAACTCGAATTTAAAAAATATATAAAAACAGAATTTTCCAAACTTCAAATCACCTCCTTAAAATTAAGCAAACAATTTTTAATCATCTTTTCAACTTTATCAATCAACAATTTTTTCTATCTACAAACAATAATATTTCAACATTTACACAATCATTCCTAAAAAATGAATTCCCAATACAAAATAAGAATTCCCCAATCTTTTAGGCCTTGGTCAACAAGCATACCCAATATCATCATCAAATTTATAACTTAATATTATAAACTTTTTAGACCAATACACAATAATACATGTTTAGCCTAATCAGCAAACACCAACTAATATTATTCTTCATCCGAACTAATTTATTCTATCTTCAAATTCAACGTACCTATAAAACTATTTATAAGTAAAAAAATGATCAAAAATTAGTATTTTACGTTAACAATTAAAGTTAATAATCTAATATATATTAGAAGACGATACAATTGGTACCATCTATAGACTATGTAGATGCAGCGTTTACAAATTGTGTATATAGCGATCATTTTATTGTTTCATCTCTAGTTTTGTTTAATCTCGAGTCTTTCATTTCAACTATTATCTAATTTCTTAGTTTGAAAAAGTTCTATTTTTATTTAATAAGTTTTCTATTCTCTAATAATGTATTTTATTTTAATTTGTATTTAATTTTAATATTTATGCAATATATTTAATTTTAATGTATAATATTTAAGTTTAATATTTTAATTATTTAATTTAGTATGTTTATTTTTAATTTATAAATTGTATTTATAAAATTTTAAATAATTTATAAATTTAAAGAGAAGATGGATAGTTTGAAAATGATAATAAAAAGATGGTCAAGATTATTGATTTCCAATGCGGAAATAGTTTGCTCTTCATGTTGTCGGCTAGGGTAGGGTTTGTGTCCCCAACCCGACCCTTGAAGATAACAAAGGGACACTCACTAATTTCTATTCGGAGTTTTATTATTATGATGTATATTTTTATAATTTATTAATTTTATTTAAAAAATTATAAACCATGCCATGTTTAATGTGAGAATGAATGTATACAAAATTTTATTTACATATATTTTTTCCTCTTATTTATTCATGAACGCTAGATTCCACAATTAGTATTAATTATTTTATTTCTTGTTTATTTATTCTTTTACTAAAAATAAATCAATAATATTATGTGAAGTGAGTATAATATAAAAAGTATGGATGGAACACTTTTATGATTATAATATATATATATATATATATATATATATATATATATATATATATATATATATATATATATATATATATATATATAAAATGTATATTTTAAACATTTATGTTTTTTTTTTAGATTTATGCGCCTATATAAGGTGCAAATTTGATGAAATGACCTTAAAGATGCCTTTATTTGTATTCGTGGTCACCCATAATTTTTATTCACCTGGTGACCACTTTATTTTTTTTGACAAAAATACTTTCAATAAAGAACATACGCGAAGTGGATAGTTTTTTATATAAATACTTAAATTTTTTTATTTTGTTATTTTCCTTTCTCTCTCTTCTCTCTCTACTCATCTATCTCTCTTAGACGGTGAATACGGCGGCAGAAGAACCCTAATCGAACATATCATACAGATCGATACCAAAACCCTCGTTTTAATATCATGTGTTCATCACATGGATCGATTTATGTTCTTATTTCCATTATTTTCATCTTCAAACCCTAAACATGTTCTTATTGTTCATATTTTGTTCATCTTATTATTTATATTGGTTTTCATATTGGTTGTTCATATTGTCGATAATGATATTTGCAGATAATCTTCTATTTGATTCTATGGTGAATGTTTTTTGAAACTCAATTAGGTATCTCAAAGTGACGAGAATGATTATTAAGAGACCAATACTTACGAGTTCGATTTATATTTATAATGACTTGAGTTAAATTGAAATTAATGACTTTATAGGATAATGCTAACTTTTTACATTTAAACCAAAAAATACATATTAAAATGATGACTTTATGATATTAACTATTGTAACACAACTTAAGTGTTAAAAATCTTATCTGTTCGATTCTTACTATGTACTATTCAAATTTAAAAATATATTATGACTACGAGGATTATGCTAGTCATTTCCAAAAATAATTCGATGTACAAAAAAAAGTTTTTTTAAAGATAAAAAAGAATTCTTAAAGATAATAAAGAATTGGTATTAAAATTGTTTTCTACATTTAAAGGAAGTCATGATCCCAAATTCGTTTATTATGTGATTCTAAACATGGTAAATAATTTGTGTTAAGAAACTATTTTGGATGGTGGACTTCTTTTATTAAGAAAGTAAAATGGGTGATGAAGAATGATATAAGTCTTCAAATTTGTCACAAACAACATTTTGGTTTATACATGAAAGCCACTAAGGACCCCACAGTTATTCAAAATATTTGTTTAAGGTTTTTTAAATAAGATTATTAATTGATCATAATTACTCAAGACCCTTCTTCTAATTTAGTGATTTAATTCATATTTCATTTTTAAATCGAATTAAAAAACAAAAAAAATACAAGTTCGGATTATACGAACTTCTGCACCGATAAATCTTTCGAGAAAGCTTCAACCACCTTCTTCCGACCAGGACAGATTTATGTAGGAGCTCGTATTAATTATAGATTTTTTTTACGGTAAAAATTTTACATTACTCCCTAATTTCTTAAAAAAATTAATTTAATACTTTATTTTTTTTTTAAAAAAATACAAAACTTACATTTACCCACTCTCATTTATCTATAATTTCTCGCTTACTCAAAAAAAAAAAAAATCCAAGTTCACTCAAATTAACGGATCCCTAACTAGCTGGACTTTGGCTTGATCTTGATCCTGATAAGTTGGGCTAAGACTTGGTCCTGCTAACAATAGGGAACAAAATAATTATTATTAACTAAAAGAACACATATTGACATATATATACTCCACCTTTATAAAATGTTAATCCTATTAGGACACGAGACATTTCATTTAAAATTTTAGAATCTCCAACTCTTCTAGATGAGAGACGATATTGACCCAATCATTATCGACATTTTTATTTGAACGACTGAATAATGGTCTCATCTTCATCTCTACATGGTTAATATTAATTTATCAATAATATATACTATCATTAAACTTGTACAATGGAGTTTGTAATCTTCTCTAGCATAAAATATATTTTAATATTCTTTTGTTTGATTTTGCCCATATACAGTAAAAGCAATAGATAAAAATAAGAGTTTGATTATCATGGATTACATAAGAAATTCATCAAAAAAATTATGGATTTTATTCAAAATATTGTTGATTGAACCTTCCCCTTACTTATATATGAATGTCTTTAATTTTCAAGTATTTGAATATTGATACCAATATTTTTTATTATATATTAATTAATTATTGTCCAAAAACATGAATTTTGTATCTTTTATAGAAAAACAAATTGTATGAATGATAAAAGATAATTATAATTTTCAATCTAAAAAGAATTAAGAGAGAATAAGTATCTTAAATCTTCCAAACATATAAATTTTCACTTTGAGTTAACAATTTGCACTTTAAGTTTGATGATTTGATGTGAATTACACTAAGAAATTTACTCTCATGTATAACTAGTAATTATCTAGTAATTATTTAGGAAATTAGTGTAATTGTTATTTACAAATATTAATAATTTAAAAAAGAGAAAGAAAATGAGATTTTAAAAAAATGGAGACTAAGTTTCATAATTGAAATGGTGACTTTGTTTAAAAATTTATATTTTATTATAATTATAATTACAAGATAAAACATGTTTAGATGAAATACATATAAAAATAATATAAGGTAATCTCTAATAGACATCTTAATTTGCATGTAACAAATTCAATTCTCATCTAAAATGTTTTAATTTAAAATAAAAGTCATAACTATAATGTAGTTATATTAGATTTCTAACATAAAAAAATATAACAAATAAAATTATATTAATTTTTTTAAGTATCTTAGATTAATTTTTTCATTTTAATAAGTAGATCATGTTATATATATAATTAAAGAGTTACACAAAAAGTTGTTTCATTAGGCGTGGTGACAAGAAAGTCAAATTACTAGATATTTGTAAGTCAATAAAAGAGGGTGGAATTGGAAAAAAAAATATACTCAATTAAAATTCTTCACGTCAAATATTTGTGTATCATTAATAAGAAATAAACCTCTCTCAAGGTTAGTGATCATTTTGAATCCATTAACACAGTTCTGAGTGGGAAGGGTGCTCCCAAAAAAATTAATATGACGTCGTTAGACTACAATTAGGCATACTACTCTTGAATATTAAGTCTAAGCCTTTCCTCTCGGTGATATTAATATTCGAGAGCATTTTTTCGCTCTCAACTACAATTCTCGATAATTATTCTTACTTTACTAGTGTAATATTACAAAAATCATGAAACATGTGGGAAATTTGGAAACAATTAAAACAAATAAGTTAGACGAATGATACAACAAGATTAGGAGTGGATATTTAAACGTCACTACTTGTGACCGAGACTTTCAAGGTTACTCTTACATTAACTTTTTAGTATGTTATAACCGTTTTTATTTAAAATTATATTAATTACAGAAGAAAAAATAACTCAACAAGTTTAGAGAATAAAAAAAAATTAAAATACATTCACTTTGCTCCAGCAAACTTTCTCCCATTTACAACTTTTGCTTTATATTTTATTTATAAAAAAACATAAATTGATTTAATATACTTAGAAATTAAGAGATGAAAACCTCCTTTTCTTATGAAGAACTATTTCTTGCGACGCAGACAATGATGGACAATTGATTTCCAATATTGATTTAGTTGAAGAGGTTTTTGGCCCTCAAAATCATGGTATTGTGCTTGGGATGGGATCAGTGTCAACTACGCTAATTAGAGGTTGTATTCAATCGAAGAAAGAATTGCGCAAAAACAATATTGATCTACAAAATCAAATGCAATAATTAGTCGATAATCATGAAGATTACAAAGCAAGAGCTAAAACAACGAGATTAACAGATAAAGTAGAAGCTAAGAGATTAGAGGATCGAGCATAGACTGATGCTAAATTTGAGAAAACAATGTTTGGTATGATGTCAAACTTCTTTGTCAATCAATCTCCATCGGATCCATCTCTATCGATGTCACCCAATCAAGCTATGATGTCAAAGTTTAACGTCAATCCATCTTCATCAATATCACCTTCATCCTCGATTCATCCTACTACATCACCGGATAATATATGTGATAATAATACTATGAAATTTTTAATTTTATTGTCAATGTTATTAATAATTTTGTACATTTTAGAAATTTGAATTTGGGTCACGAGAAAAATAGTTTGAATGACAAAGAAGACGGAAATTAAACTTATATATTCTAAAACTATCTTCTAGTCTTTGATCATTTTCATTTTATAGATTTTGATTCTTTATTTTTGTCTGAAATATTAATTTTTTGTTTATTGTAATTTGTAGATTGCTCTTGTAAAATTTTGTAAATTTTTCTCGGAAAATTTTAAAAATGTTTATAAAGACTTTAAACGTAGTAATTATTTATCTTTTAAACAACTCGTTATATGTTTAACATTAAATATATTTTATAAAACTTGGAAACCTCTTGAATATTCAAATATTTGGAATTTTAAAATATGTTTTTAGATATTTTGTTAACTATAGGTTGGTATGAGTTATTTAAAAATATTTTCATAACAAGTTTAATTGTAATTTTAAATTAAAATATCAATATTTGTTTTTAAAGTAGGAATTCTGACTTTATGTCTTTGGGTATTAGTCGATATGTAAATACACACCAAAAATATTTGGATGAATATTAATCAAGGGGAGGATTGGTAGCACAGAAAGAACCCTCTTACCACAAGACAAAAAACTTCTCTCTCCACCTTAACATTTTAATGTTTTTTACCTTATGTTATAGGAAAGGATTAATGTTATGGTACAACAGATCCTCTCACATTAATCAATACACACCAAAAATATTTTAGTGGGTATTAATCAATACACTAAACATATTTTGGTGGGTATTAATCAATACACCAAAATATTTCAATGTGTATAGAACATATCCTCTCCTATTAATTAATACACATCAAAAATATTTTTGGTACGTATCAAATATCAATTCACAGTAAACATATTTTAGTAAACATATTTTGGTGAATATTAATCAATACACACCAAAATATTTCAGTGGGTATTAATGAATATATAAATAAATAAAAAATCCTTGAATATTATCAAATATACATCAAAAGTATTTCGATAGGTATTAATTAATACCTACCAAACATATATATATATATATATATATATATATCTCCGTGGATTTTAATAAATACCCACCAAACATATGTATAATTACTTATAGGTATAATTTATATTCTTGTAATTATAAGTATACTAATTATATTTTTATGATGGAATGAGTTTTACTTTTTCACGGTACATGCACACATAATTCGGATTGAATCATAATTTCAAGGTATGTCAAATCCACGAGTTTGTTCTTATCTCATAATAATGTATTAAAAAAAAATTGAAGTATATAATACTTTTTATTTATGAAATTAACTAGAAATTTAGGTTAATTCACTGTAAATTTTATAAGAATAATATGTATATTTACAAAAAATTGTATTTCGGTAATTCTTGTATTTTTACAAGAAAGTTGAACGGTTAACTTAATTTTTTTTAATTGTCGATGTGTGACTAGTGACTGAAATACTCTTTTGTATAGTATTATTTAAATTTATTGGTAATGTCTCACGTCACTTTTATTTTTAATTAAAACGTTTTAAGCAAAAATTACTTATATTATAAAATAAAATAATGAAATATTTTATTTTTATAATATTTTTACTTAATAACTTAAACTTTTCCAAATTTAGTGTGGGAGAGAAATTTTGGGCAATTCTTATCCTTGTTGGATTGGTATATAAAATGGGTTATTCTCTTTCTTTCTTTTCTCTCTCTCTTCTGTAATAGTGTCTGCAGTGAAGAACGGGTGCATGGCTTCCATGATGATGATGATTACAAGGAGGAGGTTTTGTCTTGGAGATTTGATCAAATCTTCATCTAAGGTTTGGTTTTATTGGATTATGTTTTCTGGGTTTTATTAAAAATATCAAATTTGAAGATCTTGAATCTTGATCATGCAATATTCATTCATGGGTTTGATCTTACCTATGTTCTTACTTACTTGTTTGGCTGTTTGTCTATTTTGGTTTTTGATTCATTATTCTCAGTTTCTGTCAACCTCTTTTTCCGCCATTTTTCTCTCTATCTTTCTTGTCACGTGTCTATCGTTCCTAAACGAGGAAGAAGAGATCAACTTTTCTATTATCATTGCTATTATATAATAGATTGAATAGTGTATATATAATTATTATAAAAAATTTATAGATAAATATGGAATTTGGTCAAAGAAAATATATGGGTTAAAGAAGATTTATGAAAATAGAGATTGTTATAATAGATAAAGTGAGAAATAAAAATTATGGGTTAGAGAAGATTTTTACAAATAGAGATTGTTATAATAGATAAAGTATGAAATCATACTAGTTAATGTGCATTTGTTTTATTTTATTTGAAGATAATGTTTTTAGATAAGTATTTGGTATACACAGATTATATACCTAATTAGGTATCGATCTTATCTATTGTAAATGCATTTAACTTGGTCTATTTCTATTAAAAGGAGCCAT
Organism: Impatiens glandulifera; assembly: GCF_907164915.1. Taxonomy (NCBI): domain Eukaryota; kingdom Viridiplantae; phylum Streptophyta; class Magnoliopsida; order Ericales; family Balsaminaceae; genus Impatiens; species Impatiens glandulifera. Next base: position 41,030,752 of record NC_061868.1, on the reverse strand, counting down.
ATATTGATGACAATGATTTTCATTAAATATTAAATTTGTGTAAATTAATTTTCTTTTTATGAATTTAAATAATTAAATGATATCTCGTAGAGTCATGTTTCTTTGTTCAACTTAATACATTTTTAGTAAAAAATGAATTTAATTTATTTGATTCTTATAGAGAATTTTATTATTTAAATTAATATTAAAAAAATTTCAATTGAATGGCACAATAGTTTCTTTTATTATTTTTTCTCTTTTAAAGGATTTTTCCATTTATAATAAATTGTATTGAAAAGGTATGTTGTTTGAACAGAACAACAATTGTAACAATATCAATTATAGTATTACCTAGGAAAATGCATCCTAATACACCAATGTAAGACAAAACCAATAAACTACTAGCTATATGAGAAGAATATTGATTAACAATTGTTTGCTACATTGTTCCAAGTTACTCTATAAATACACAATTCATCTTGATGAACACTAATTTCTTTTGTCCAACCTCGACAAGGCAATGAAAATGGGGTTCGTAATAGATTTCACCCGCTCTAATGTTAAAAATTTGCAGGTCGCAGGCATCCTCTGTAATTCATCCCGAGTTACATCATTTCACCAACAAGCTGCCGAAACATTAGCTTGCAGGTAGTTTTGTTAACTTTATTTGAAAATTATAAATTCAAATTTCTATAACTATTGGAAGTTTCAATATTTGCAATTGTCATCATCTTATATGTTAATTTGTTAACTTCATATCCCTTAATTTTATTTTTTTGATTAATTAAAAACATTGAAGTGACAATGAGCATAGTGAAGTGAATTGGGACAACCTCAAATTCCAGTTCATGCAGACAGATTACATGTACATATCAAAGTGCTCAGAAAATGGTGATTTTGAAACTGGCCAACTTACAAATTTCCAAGACATCCAATTGAGTCCTTCCTCTGGTGTACTCAACTACGGTCAGGTTGTTGATCGAGCTATCGATTTCACCTCCTCAAAACAAACAATAACATTAACATATATGGTTAATTTGGATCGATAAAATGATAGGCATTGTTTGAAGGAGCGAAAGCATATAGGAGGGCGTCGGATGGAAAATTACTCATGTTTCGCCCCGAAGAAAATGCAGCTAGAATGATGGTGGGAGCTGAAAGAATGTGCATGCCATGTCCTTCAACCGATCAATTTATCGACGCCATCAAACAAACTGTACTCGCGAATCGAAGATGGGTATGTCTTGATTATCTTTTTTAATAATCTATAAAATAAAATATCAAGGTGGTTTAGTGGAAAGAATTGACCTCTAAAAGTTCACGAGTTTGATTCACATTGGAAACGTTTTGAAAAGAAGTGGAGTGTCATGATTGTCGGGTGTAATCTACTACTGTGATTCATAAATAAATAATTCTTGATTTATTTTATTTTTTTTTTTTTTTTTTTTGTAAAGATACCTCCTTCAGGAAAAGGGTCATTGTATTTAAGACCTTTGTTATTTGGAAGTGGGGCAGTTCTTGGCTTGGCTCCAGCCCCTGAATACACATTTCTTGTTTTTGCCTCCCCTGTTGGAAATTACTTCAAGGTTAGTTAAGTTAGTTAGATTCTCATTTAATATATTAAATGGCCCCTCAATAGTAAGGTATCGTATAAATTTATCCCAAACTTATTTGTTCGATTTTAATTGGTTCGCAGGACGGTTTGGGCCCGTTGAATTTGTACGTTGAAGATGAATATCATCGCGCCACCATGGGAGGAGCCGGAGGCGTGAAGAGCATCACAAATTATTCACCGGTAATCACAAACATTTACATAAAAGACCTGATCAAAAAAACATGACCCCTTAATTGATTGGTTGATTGAAAAGGTATACAAAGCAATAAAGAGGGCAAAGAGTAGAGGATTTTCCGATGTTCTTTATCTTGACGCGGTAAATAAACGATACATAGAGGAAGTCAGCTCTTGCAACGTTTTTATCGTCAAGGTAATTAATTAAAATAACATTGTTATTGTTATTAAGTAATAACGTAGTTCTAATTGAGTGTTTGTTGTGTTAGGATGGTAAAATATCGACTCCATCGACAAAGGGAACAATCCTACCAGGAATAACCCGAAAAAGCATAATCGAGATGGCCCCCGATCTCGGCTTTGAAACAGAGGAGAAGTGTATTCCCATAGAAGAATTGTTGGAGGCTGACCAAGTTTTTTGTACCGGAACCGCGGTTGGAGTCGCAACTGTTGGAAGTGTTACTTATAAGGAAAAACGGTATTTATTTTATGTTACATGTCATTTATAAACCTTAATTACTAAAATATAAGATATGTTACCAATTGACAAAATATTAATTTGTGAACTATATGCAGTGTGGAGTATAAAAATGGGGAGGGGCTTGTCTGCGAGAAGCTGCACTCTGCGCTGCGTGGAATCCAAGAGGGGATGGTTCAGGACAACAGAGGTTGGGTGGTTGAGATTGATTCATAATTCTTTTGTTTTTTATTTTATTTTTTTTTACTTTTCATGTTAAATAATATTTTGTTTCAATAATATTACTTATAAATATTTGAATTTTGTATAACAAATAGTCATATAACTAAGAGCATCTTTATTAATAACTTTTTTTTTTATGACCACCATAGTCATAATCATGAAAAAAAATTTATGACTAAAATTTTAGTCATTTTACTTATTTATAATTAACAAAATCTTGATCATGAATTAAAAAATAATAAATAGTTTTTAAATATAATAATAATATTTAATTTCTAATTTTTATACATAATAATATTTGTTTTGTGCTCCGAAATATAGCAAGATTTGTCTCTATTTTAGATCTCGAAAAATTATGAATTTTGATATATTTTATTTCTATTTTTAAATTATAAATAATACTAAAATTGAGTTTTAAAGATAAAAGATAAAAAAAATCTAGGCAACCAATCAAATGCTTGACAAATGGCAGCATTTTATTAGATGGGTTTGGTTGTGATTTTTGTCAAAATTTGACAAAAACCAAGACCCGTTGATCTGATTGTGGTTTTGGTCATTGAATGATCAACCATTTGATCATGATAAATCCACAAAATCAACTATAACCATACCATTTTGGGTCATGGATAGCCATGCTCTAACTAAGTATAGTGAAGGTTATGTATGGAACAATGAAACAAAATTAAAATATAAAACAAAACAAAGAAACTCTCAATTCTTTCACAATTGAAGTTTCATATTCTCATTTGATAGAAGATAATTATCAAAAATTAAAATCAATCATTTTATTAGAAAAAGTTAATCAAAAAAATTCAATAACTTATCTTAAAAAATTACTTTTTTCATTCAGTTTTCATATAAAAAAAGTTGAATCAAATTAATTATATCTTCATATCAAATGAAAATAAAATTAACTCACTTTTGACAAAAAAAAAAAAAAAAAAAAAAAAAAAAAATATTAATTTTAATAAAATACTATGTTTTAAATAATTCCGCTCACATGTGAGATAGTTTGGCAATTAGAGAGTTGGACATTTATCAAATTATTTGTACTCCTGAATAGTGTACCAACCTAATTTCCTACTATCTAAATGATTGATAATATTTAAGGATTATGCATATGCTAAAAAAGAAAATCTTAATATCTCATCTTCCATTTTGACTTATCTCAAAAACAATATCTAATTTTGAAGTATGTATAAGTTTTGGTCGTCCTAAACCCTAAATAATGGTTTATTTCATATAAAATTTTGTTTATATATATTTATATATATATATATATATATATATATATATATATATATATATATATATATCAGAGAAATACTTATCCACAAAATAATTAGCCCGACAGATAAGTAGTGTCTACACGTCCTAGCCAGCAATTCTATTAGCCCAACAGATAAGTAGTGTCTATAAGTCCAGGCCCACCAATTCTAAATGTTATTTATTTTTATTTTTTTTGAAAAAAATGAATGTATATTAAAAGTAATAAAAATGGTTTAACCACGGCATGCAATGTATGAAAAGAAAACATAAATTAAAAAAAACAGTTATTTAATTGGTTATTGAGCTCGTAAGTACTCAAGAAAAACGAGTAACTCCCCGGTGAACTCTACCGACATTCCAGAATGAATCGCAGAAAGCGTCATAATAATATAATTGTGAATGATACAGATCGAACGGCTACCATCATTGAAAGTTCGACGATTTCTTTCCAACTAGATAGTAAATTTTTCATCTCAGTCGTATCAATTCAAACTTCTCAACAACTACCCAAAGATTCGGGCATCACCCAATGAATCTCAGTAATATTCTACAAAAAAAAACTCTAAATACTAGTCATCCCTTGACAATGCAAAAATAAGTGAGTTGTCGATTCAACCTTCTCATGACACATACAACGAACCATAATAATACAACGTTTTTCCATACACATATAATTCGTAAGAATTTTACCGTGAATAACGCTTCATCCAAAGAACGAGATCCTGGATAAAATCATTGACTCACAATGTTTCTCCAATAAAAATTATATATAATCATCTTAGCGAACAACTTGTAGTAATTTCTCGAATATAAATTATTAATGTAATGTCAATACATAACATCTTGTTCAGACGGGGATAATTGTTTGGGTCATACCATAAGTATACTCTATTATAGGATGAACTTTCTATAATATTTAATCTTCTAAATCTAATTAGGCTAGCAAAATCACTAAATCAAATATTAAACATGTCATTAACAATGCAAACAAGCTCAATTTAGGTTGAAATACCAATTCTAAATGTTAAAAGATAAACAAACACTTGCGGGTGTATGGTGTTTGATAATTATAAAAGTTATATAAAAATATAAATTGTAATAAGTATCATACATATATAGTATAATATAATATAATTGGTATAAGATATTCTTGTTTAATTTGAATTATAAAAAATGATAGTCTTATTATATGATTTATAATTGTATGTAGTATAAAAATTAAAAGACAATTTTAACTTTTTTAATTTATTAATTAATTAATTTAAAAGAAAATATAAATTTAAAATTATTTTTATATTATGAATATTTAATTATTATTATCATTCTCTCAATTTATTATATTATTATAAATTATTGTATTATTAATATTTAATACTGTAATTATTATATTTAATAATTAATATAATTTTAATTAAAATATAAACGATAAACTTTATTTATTTAATTTCAGTATTATTAATAATTGTAATAAATAAAAATAATATATAATAAATAATATGATTTATAATATAATTAAAATAAAAAATTATAATAAATATTATTATTATTAATAATAGAATTATAAATAAAAATATATATTTTAATTATAAAATTATAATATTGGACTATTTTTAAAATATAATATTATATTAAAATTATTATATATAATAATAATATTAAAATAAAATATAATTAATATATTATATAATAATAAGTTGTATATAATAATATTGTTAATAAAGATATAATGAGCTGTATAAAAAAATGTTATACTTAAGTGATTAGATACCAATTTTTTTTTATCAAATATGAGGATAATAAATTGTATATAGTTATAAATTTATAGTAAAATAAGAACCTAACCAATATTATATTAAAATAGTATGATTTACATTGTATTTATAATATTAACCAATTTATTTGATTCTGATAAAGAATTTTATTATCTAAATTAATGTTTAGATTTTTGAAATGAACGACACAATAACTCTTTTATTTTTCTAACTTTTTCTCTTTTAAATTTTATTTTTTCAATTATAACAAATTGTGTTGAAAAGGGTGTTGTTTGAACAAAACAACATTTGTAACAATATCAATTATAGTAACCTATTACCTAGGAAAATGCATCCAATGCACCAATGTAAGACAAACCAATAAACTAGCTATATGAGAAGAATATTGATTAACATTTGTTTGCTAGTCCAAGTTACTCATAAATACACGATTCATCTCGGTGAACACTAATTTCTATGGCCCTACCTCGACAAGGCAATGAAAATAGGGGTTGTAATAGATTTCACCCGCTTTTTTTTAATGTTAAAACTTTGCAAGTCGCGGGCGTCGTCTATATACATCCCGAGTTACATCGTGATACGTTTTTTAGAAGAAGATGAGAAGAGAAGACTATTTCACCTTAGCGATGAAGACCAAGGAGGGTTGATACATATTGGAAGATGAGAAATGCTCTTTCATTCAGAAAGTTACTTGATAAAAAAATCATGTAAGGGGTGACTGAGTATATATTCTCAGTATATTCCCTTTTGGTTACAACTAAATGACAGTTGGTCTAAGCGTAAGTGTTTGTTTGATTAGTTAAAAAGAATTGCATGTAAGAGTAAGTGTTTGTTTGATTATCTAACAAAACATTTATATCTTATAAGACAGTTTGGCCGAGCGGTCTAAGGCGTCAAATTTAGGCTCTGGTTCGAAAGGGCGTGGGTTCAAATCCCACAGCTGTCAATAATTTTTTTTTATTTTTTATAATTTTTTTTTCATTTATATATTTTCTTGTTGTGGTTGGTTGATATTAGGTAATGTTTAAGGATCTTGTATAAGTTTTTGTAATACATTTCAACATTTTTAAAAAAATCTAAAAGAATTGCATGTAAGAGTAAGTGCATGTTTAATTGGAAGCCCCAAATTATGGGATTTAATATATCTTTCAATGAAAACATACTAGTTTTGATAGTGAAAAAAAGAAGAAAAAAACATACTAGTTTTAATAGTATAACAAACCAAGGTTTCAAAGACAAAAAAAAAAAATCAGAGCATCAGATTTTTAAATTAGAGTAATTGTTTAATAACAATTTCATTTTGAAAATTATTGTTTTTTTTTTTGCACAACCATATAAATAAAAGTGTACTACTACTTACATCAAAATGATAAAAAGAAATTAATGTGTAGGAACTTGTTTGATGTTGGGTTATTTTAAATATTTATTAAGTATTTTAAAATAAAATTCTTGTTTAATAAGAAAATAAGTTTTTTAAATTTTTAATTGTTTTGAATTATCATAATACCTTTTTTATTTAAATTTAATTTATAAAAATAAAATAAAGATGCTTCAATACTTTAATCTATTATATAATTGAAAACAAATAAGACATATTAATTTTTAGTAAAAAGAAAGTTTCAAATGATTGATTTTTCTACTCCATATCATCATTTCTATAGATCAAAATCGAAAAATAATATAAACTTGAATAAGCTACCTAAAAATTCTCATCTTTGCAATAATCCCATCTTTATTGGTGTCCTTCTTGTATAAACAAGGCATACTAATTAATCACTCACAAAAAGCATAATTATATACTAATTTAGAATCAAGTTTGATCTTATTAACTCAAATTATCATCAATAATTATACACTAGTTATAGAACAATATTCTTAGTAAAAAATAAAAATTAAAAGAGCCTAGATCTTATTGTGAAGTTATATTGAAATAAAATAAATGAAACTGTTTAATGAGAAAATGGACTATTTGGGTCAAATGATCAAATATCCTTAGTAATTGATATTTTAAAATGTACAAAAGGTATTTTGGTATTTGAAATTTGATAATATGATGGAACAATTGATGAATTCAATTTAGTCCAAAATACCCACACCAAAACAAGCCTAAGAAACATCTTCAAGGAAACCCATTTTCTGAATCTGAATTTGGATTTGGACAAAAAAAAAATGTAAATGAATTTATGAATTCATGTCTAATCAGTTATGCTCAACAACTTAATTAATATCCGGACAAGAAACTTGATGATTTCAAATAAATTAGTGACATTTTCTTGTCCAAATCCAGCTTGAAATTTGTTAAAGAAAAAGAGTTGATATACCTTTCTTTCTACATGTTCAAACTTTCTATATGCTTAAGCTATTTTGGAGCATGTACAAATTTGTGTCATCCTAAACCCTAAATAATGGATTGCTCAGCAGAATAGTTATATTTTCTTAAAAAAATATTAACATATTAAAATCTCAATAAGGTACTCATATAGAATTTTGTTTTTCTTTTCAAACAAGTTGAGAAACAAAATAGCAAAGACAATCAATATATATATCAGAGAAATACATATCCATAAAATAATTAGCCCAATACCAGTCCAGGCCCACCAATTCTAAATGTTAAAAGGTAAACAAACACTTACCTCAATTATGGAGATATTTGTATGTAACTATGTACTAATTATGTAGTATGGATATGATGAATAAGAATAATGTTTGATTGGATTGAGTTTAGGAATGGAATGGAATGGAATGGAATGGAATGGAATGGAATGGAATGGAATGGAATGGAATGGAATGGAATGGAATGGAATGGTATGGTATGGTACATTCTCAACCTGAATTTATCGATTCCGTCGGGATTTTAAATATAAATCATCTTCTTCCCGATTAGGGTTGGAATGTTTCCAGAGTGCACCGAAATCAAAATATAATTTAAATTTAAAATATAAATAATAAAATAATTCTTATAATTATAATTATAAATTATAAAAATATAAATTATTTACATTAGTTAAATATGAGAAGATAAATAATTTTTAATGAAAAAAATAATAATAACTGTATTAAATAAGTATATATATTAATTATTTAAAAAATTGTATATTTTCGGTTAAGTTCGGTTCGGGAATCGGTGCAGAACATATAAATATTATCCCCGTCCCGAACACCGGTCAACATATTTTGACTTTTTTCTGATCCGTCCCGATCCTCGGTCAAAAAAGAGAAAAACTGCTTCAATCGGTTCGATTCAAAATCAGTTACCACGGACAATTTTAAATTGTAACCCTTAGTTGTGTTATTTAAATAATCCAACCCAACCGAATAAGGCCTTAATTTCTAACTAATAAATGTAAAATAAATCAATCAAGTTGAGTTTAATTAATGAGATATTGAGATCTAATATTTACACATGCAATGAATTAATTTAAAAAAAAAAATGAGTTAACAACTAAAATGGAGGTTTACATTTAATATTAAAGCAAACAGAAAAGACGGATACATGTAACTTGATATTTTAATGGGAAAACCATTGAAAAAGAGACAAGTAGGTTACTATCATCATCTTCTTCCTCATTATTATGGGACAACGGATCTATTTATTACTCCATTAATGCTGATGAGAAAAAAGACAAAATTTATTTGAAAAGACCTCTTGTTTAAAGGATACCAAAGTTCAAATGGATGGTTAACATGCCTTCTTCTTGGACCCTTTCTATACCACAAAAATAACTATTTTTTTATTCTAGTCCATAAATTTTGTGAACTTTCTACAACCACAATTCTCTATATTTGTTTAAGAATTTAGGTATTATTTAATTAATGAAATACAAATTAATAAAAAAAAAAAATTTATTTTATTCGTGAAATAAAAATAAAATAGGTGAAGAGAGCAAATCGAATAAATCAATTAAATGGCGTCGGAATAATCTAAACTCGAAATTCTAAGTGAAATAAAATTTATATTTTCTCGAAGATGGATAAATAACGTCTGAATTCTTTTTACCAAATGATAACCATATATTAAAAATTAAAATAGGGAGAATATAAATTTGCCTAAATTTAGGCCTAGAATTGCCCCCACACCCATAAGAATATAAATGATTTTATTTATTTTTAAAAATAACACTTTTTCTTAGAAGACAAATAAGCCTAATTAACCAATAAACAACAAACAAGACAAGTATTGTTGATAAACGAAATGTGTTAAAATATCCATTTTACTAATATTACACGTCAGTCTTTCTATTAGTTATTTTTGTTGTCACGAAATCAACAACCATTTCTATTATAACACAAGTCTAATTATAATATATCTTCAATTACTTTTTGTTTAAAATAAATTATTTAACAAAATAATATATTATTTGAAAATTTTCAAATAAATTTTATATTTAAACTTTAAATTTAATTAAATAATTTAACAAGAAATTCATTTCTCACATTAAGATAGAATACAAGTTTATGTATACAGTGATTTAAATCGAAGTAAAATAACAAATGACTATAGCAAACAAAACATTAGTGAATTCTGTGCACTTTTTTCTACATTTTTGTTTTGTTTTTGTAAATTTCATAAGCAAAATCATATCTTCTTCAATCCCACCTTAACTAGGGCCATTGATTCTTGCTTTATTGTCTTAATCCTCTAGTTATATTGCATTCAATGAACATGTGGAGCTCTGTAATATGCAGGAACCGTGGCTGGGAAGAACATCTGCCTAACTCCTTCAGCTTTAATAATTGGAAAGATTATTCCAGAAGCACCCTGTTAAGAACATTCAATGTTTAGTTTTAATCCATTGTTAAGAAGAAGAAAGAAAGAATGAAATTGATGATTTACAGACGCATACCAAAACCAGCCTAACACCAAGCCATATTCGTTTTGGAGATGGATAAGGCAAGCACAATCTGCCAACACCGTAAATTGCAACCGCGAAAAAATGAAGAAACAGGCTTATCGGTCGAGGGTTCAAACCAGATAACAAAGATACAGGCCCACTCGAACAGATTCCACCAAGGCTTAGATAATCGAAACAAGCTTCCCTCATTTCCTTCCTTGCTTCATCCGGTGAAGCACAGAATACCTTGTAAAGAGCACCCGCCAGTGTGTTTATCGTAGATGCCACCGGCTGTAACCCATAAAACAGTTTAGTCTAGAGGTATATTGTTTGGTTAATCATTTGAAAATGGTTTATTATATATACCTTTCGGAGAGTGTAGAAGGATTCTAGGTATTTGCATAAGGTGGTTGAATCGTTTAAGTCAGGTAATGATCGAAGAAGATTGCGAAGAAGAACAATGTCTGATAATGCAACTGTCATTCCTCCTCCAGTTAAAGGATGGCGCATGTTAAAGGCGTCTCCCATAAGTAAAGCACCAGGAGTTGGCTGAGGATTAGCAGGCATGATTCTGTTAGGCATTGTTCTTATGTTACCCTTTTCAATGGCGGCGATGAAAGCATCATACAGTTCAGGTGGAATCTGAGGAGCTACGGAATTCTTCAAATACGTTGCCATTTCACCAGATGAAATTGAGGGAACTTTTTGACCAGGAACATCGACTAGACAACGAACTTCTGAATTACTTATTGGGTAAAACAGTATTGGAGATGGATCTGCTAATATAACATGTCCATGGTTTGAATGTGGTAGGTTACAATTCTCCAACACCAAACCAACGAAACAAGAAGGATTTTCAACCTTGGGTGTACAAAGAGTTCTTCGCAGATTCGAAAAACAACCATCGCAAACTATTGTTAGAGGTGCGTAAGCAGTTAATTCATCCCCGTTCTTGTTCTTATACTGTACGCCTCTAATGGTACCCTTTTCTTCTAGTAGTGTGGTTACAGTTCCTTGCTCCAATCTAACATTTGGAAGGGAATTGGATTTCTCTCGCATTTTCTGAATGAATCTACCATTGTGGAAACTTCTACCGGAGATATCTGAATGGAACTTCTCTAGAGGATAAGCGAGACGAGTACTCTTCCCATCCTTGAAAAGAGCATATCCGAATATTCGCTGAGCTTCAATTCCTTCTAAGCAATCTGTAGATATATATAAGTTAATAATTGTCAAAATCAATTTGTTTTCAGATTGTGAATCTAATACTTAATTACCTTCAAGTCCTAACTCAATCAATTTCAAGTAACCGCCAGGTTGCAGCAATTCTCCGACTATTCTGTCTGGCTCAGTTAGGTCTCTTTCGATCACATGAACACGACGGCCATCCTAATGCCATATTATACAAGTAAGTACAAACTACTATAGATTTCAAAATTGATTGTAATTTGTTCCAATTGAAAAGACAAATGTCAAGCAATAAGATGAAACTGACATCCAATCCAATCCAATCCAATCAAAACAACAATAAACAATATCAATATGCCAAGCAAGATCAATCATCATCAACATCAAAAGCAGATATAATAATAATAATGACCTTGCCAAGTGTATGAGCGAGAGCGGCACCAGCGACACCAGCGCCAACGATGATAACATCTGCATCTATTCTTCCGTTATCCGATCTGTAATCACCAGATGCGTTTCCATCGATCTCCGGCGAATACGACCTGGCGTCATTTCTCTTGGCGAAGAGGTTGTAGAAGAAGAGCAATGTGAATAGCAAAGCCAAAACCGCTCCGAGAAGGTAATGACCGTCCATCCTCCAAAGAAGGAAGAATAGAGTCGGAGAAACCGTATACGGCCTGGCCGATAAAGGCGGTTGGACGGCTCCTTTACACGTCGGTCCTGCGCCTTATCTCTTTCTCTCTCTATATAGATAGATATAGATATATACGTATAAGTTTCTCTCTCTGCACAACTGTCGTGACTGCCACAGAGTTCTTCGCTGGCAAATCTTCTTTCTCTCTCTAGAAATTTGAAGAAGAAGAAGAAGGAGAGAGAAGGGCTTTTTGATTAGAATGAGCGCTCACGAGACTATAGATGGCCCATTTTATAGATCCCACGTAATTAATTTTAAACACAGATCGGAATCTTTATTTAATTAAATAATATTATCATTATATATATTTTTAAAGAATAACAGGCTTTTATTTTCTTTTCTTTCTAAACATGGGTCAAATTGAAGAAAAATGATTTAAAAGATATTATGATGATTTTTTTTTTATTAACAATGACTAACAAAAATTTGTGTAACTGTTGCTGAATTTTATTTAAGAATTGTTAAATAATCTTGAAAAGTAATTATATTACAAAAATTATTATAATTTAAATCTTGAAATGATGATGATATAAAAACAAATTATGTGTGATTACATTTTCAGGTCATGTATATACAAAATAGGTAAATAACACGTGTTACCATTTTGAATTATTTAAATAATTTTAAAAAATTATACATCGTTCACTCTATATCTTATTTATCGTATTATTTAATTTATTAATAAAAAAATATTCTTTATTTAAAATTAATAATTAATAATTTTTATTTTATATTTATATATATGAATACCTTTAAAATTATTAAAAAAAATATCTCACTTCTTTAAAATAATACTAAATATCATTTTTTTTTCAGATTATTCATATAAATCCTAAAATTATATATCACGTTTTGATGTAGTGGTTATTAGGATTTTTTTTATAATTTATTCATTTTATATATTTAAATATTAAAATTACCTTTTATTTAATTATAAAAAATTAAATTATCTTGAAAATATAAAAATAAATTGAATTTTAACACTTAAAAACTAAGTATTTAGAAAATTTAATCAAACTTTATTTTTTAGAAACCAACAAAACTAACAATAATCAATACATTAAACAAGCCCAAAAACTTGTTGTCATAATAAATTGTTTATGTGGCTCTAAAAATATTCATTTAATTTTGAACTGAGTAAATTATTATAGTTGTCGTCTCAATTAAATCTTTTAAATAAAAATAAAATAAAAAATATCAACTATTCTCTAGAGACTTCATTTTTTTAATAATGATATAAAAAAATCTAAATTCCAAAAAAATCAACTCCATTAAACATAACAAACAAAGGACGGCAATTTGGTCCATACACACGGTTTCTGTCCAATTTCCAGAATGTTTCCATATTCCGTCCAATTATCAGACATTTGTTTCTTCTATTTAAGCAAAAAGGGAAAAACTTAGACTTAGTTTGATTTTGGTTATTTTAAAATAATTTTGTTTAATATAAGAAATTAAAAATTAAAATATTCCAAGTTATTTGAAAAGTAGAAGTATAAATTATGATGTTTTTTTTTATTAAATATAAGGTATATATTTTGGTTATAATTTTAATAATGTGATTATTAGTATTTAATACACTCCATGAATTGAGATTATTTGAAATTAATCTATGTTTTGAGATTTTAGTTATTTAAATAATTAATTTGTGTTCTTGAAATAATCTTGTTTCTATTGGTTATGAAAGTTTGGTTATCGAGTATTGTAAGGAAATATAATATATTTTGATATTTTTATTAATAAATTAATTAATTTGATTAATAGAATGTTAAGTATAACAACTATCGATTATAAAAGATTATTTAAATTTATTAAGGTAATTTAAGTGGAAAAAAAAATATAGGATGATAAATATTACAAATGGATATTGTATTTAAGTGAGTTGATAGTTAAAATTGTACTATTGTGATAAATATGTTTTTTTCAATTAAGGAAAAGAAAACCATTTAATGATGAAAAATGAGGGGATGAAAAAGGGCATGAATTTATAAGGAAATTACATGCCTCCCAACGATTTCGTGTTATATATCATAAATTAAATGACAAGGAGATTATATTGCAATAAGTTTTTTTTCTGATAATATAAATCATATATAAGTCCAAATAATTGGCCATTCTTTTATTTAATTATAATTTATCAAATATAATGCCCCGTCAGGGCCATAATTTTATTTGTTTTGGGTAATATAATGTATTTTCTCTAACTTGATCCTCATTTTAGTTAGGGTTTAATTCCCAATTACTTGTAAATTTTAACCGGTACAGTAGACTACTCATGCCAGTCTAATGAATTTTGTCTTACACTAAATGGAATGGCTCCACTAGTTAGGTTGCACCCCAACCTGTATCCCTACGTCCGTTTTTCTCCGCTGGTAACCCAATAAGTTGGCAAAGCCAACACAACAAAGGGGTCACCCCCTTCATTTTATGTTGACCCCGGCCAGACTGGTTTTTTGGAAGCCGGTTCCAACCGCGCCCACGGCCCGGATTGAGAATCCTACACCTTTGAACTGAAAGACGAGTGAATGGCTACCTCCCACTCCCACACTAAATGCCTATTGAGTTTCCTACCCATTGTTCCTGTTTGAGTTTGAGCTAACTGCTACTCATATTTCGATATTCTAAGGCTATGGCATCGGTTTACACAATCTTCACTTGAAAAAAAAGAGTGATAAGAATTTTTTCCATTTGAATTAGGAAGATAGGATTCTTGGTCTGAGAAAGGGTCATTCCATTTGTGGTCACATGAAAGCGTCGATAGAGAGTCCACTTACTGCAAGGCTAAGGGAAAAGGCAAATTTTTCTTGTAATAATTAAAATATACAACCCTAACTAAGTCTAGTTGTGATTATGAGTCCCCACTCATGAGCTCATTTGGTTAATTTGAAAGTAATTTATTTAAATGTTTCATCATGACTAATGTGACATTAATTCTTATATTGCATTAATTTTAATATAAAAAGTTTTTTCTTTTCAAATCTTTGACTGTGATTGCAACTAACAATATTAGTTTTGTAGGTACAAATAATTGTGCATTCAATTATTAAAAAATGTAATTGAAAATGAGGTCAAGTGTTCAGGCCGGCCAGAAGCCTGAGAATTTGGGGCCTATGTAAATTTAAATTTTGGGCCCCTAAAATAGTAAAAAAAAAATTTAATTAATAAAATAAAATATAATTAATTAATATATTATAATACGATACTAAAAAGGAGATAAAAAAAAGTTATTTTTATAATATATATTTAATATTAAAAGAGAAAAAAATAATATTAATAATATAATTTTATTAAATATAAAAAAATGGGGGTCCTCTAAAAGTGGGGACCTATGCAACTGCATTGGTTGCCTTACCCTAGGACCGGCCATGCAAGTGTTTAATGTGGTTTGTGTTGAAATTGGTTTGCTAATAATTAACTTAATATCATCTCATATTAATGTTTGGCTAAAAGCAATGACCCTATTAGGAGTGAAGTAACTCATCGAATTCGGTTTCTATTTACTCTTTGACTCCGATGGGTATCTATTTCCTAGAAATTTAAGAAGAAAAAAACATAAATTTAAAGATGGTGAAGGTAGAAAGAGATAACATATATACTTGATTATTTATTTGTTATTATTATAGTTATAATGAAAGTTGAAAAAAAAAAATAGTAACAATTGAAGATGAAAATGAAAAAAAGATAAATAATATTTTATTATTAAAAAAAATATTTTATTAGGAATATTAAAAAAAAATGTTATAAAGATGTGACTGGTTAAATGTTAAATTAAATATTATTAAAAAAATATTTTAGTTTTAATATTATTATAATCGAGTATCGACATTGACATTGAGTTTCACATATTTCTCATCTCAACCCAAAACTCAATTGGGTATCTAATTGTATCTTCTTCCCTTCCCGCCTGACTTAACTTCACACCCAAATTAAAATATTCGAACTACCCACGAATATCAGGTATACGATACACATTTTTATCCCCAACTAAAACGATAAACTTGTTTTTTATGTTAATTAAATGTATTTAGAACCATAGTTTTGAAATTCGTCCCGACCCGATGGTGGAACCGACAAACCAGGTAAAACCGGTCGTCAAACCGGGCTGGGTCGATAAAAAAACTCAGAAATACAATCAACCTAGTTAAATCCGGTCAACCTGTCGGTTGGATCGGAAATCCGTCTACCCGGGTTAACCAGCAGGTTTATCCTATTTTTTTTATAAAAAAACATTTTTTTCTTCCGCATTTATCACTCTTTCAGTTCTCTTTTCTCCATTTTTTTGATTCTCATTGGGTTTACCTATTTCTAATTCCATGTGGGTAGATTACCATTTTCAAGTTTTAAACACTAAGAATGACAAACTTTTTCATTCACCTCAAGCTTCATCTCTTACCTGAACCAGTTGATTTCTACCGATTTAATTGTGTTAATACATGACTTAATTAAAAGTTTATGTTTATTTTAATTGTGTTGTCCTTAATAGAGATTAGAGACAATGAACATATTGTAATAGCGAAACAATATTTTGAATTTTGATCTCTACTTTGACTATTATTGTATAAACAATTTGATGGATTTTGTTATTTTATTATTATTTTATTATTATATGAAACTCACTGATTAAACCAGTTGACTCACCGGTCGAACTAGTAACCCAGTTACCCAGTCTCTTCATCGGGTTTATGTCCGGACCGTGTTTTAAAACTATATTTAGAACTCTTCTTATTTGTCTTGTTTGAAAAATTAAGATTGTTTGTATTAATGCTTCTATTATATAGCACAATCTTTATGGCCATGCCATATAAATCAATATAATTTGGTTTTTACAACTTCAAAGTTAGTAACTACTTGGTCACTTTATGATTGTATCTTTGGTGTTTATTATTTATTATGATTTGAATTAAAATTACTTATTCAAAATGTTAAAGAAGATTATTTTATTAATAATACTAGTGTCTTTATACCATATTGAAAACTGATTGATAATTC
This sequence comes from Impatiens glandulifera, assembly GCF_907164915.1. Classification (NCBI taxonomy): domain Eukaryota; kingdom Viridiplantae; phylum Streptophyta; class Magnoliopsida; order Ericales; family Balsaminaceae; genus Impatiens; species Impatiens glandulifera. The sequence continues at coordinate 41,013,540 of NC_061868.1, read as the reverse complement.
AAAAAACATTTCAACTTATTCTATCAACTATGAACAAATAGTTGAATTGATTCTGAAACATAGATTCTTAAATTGATGATGTGTTATTTATTTAGATGACATAGAGATGCCTCAATGACCAATAGTTTGACTATGGGATGGTGATGAAAATAAGAACCCTAGTAAAGTCCATTCCGTGTATAGAAAAGTGAATTAATATATTTGTACAATAGACCAAATTGTAGCACCCCATTATTGATTCTTACATTGACCACAATTTTGGTAACTCTCTATAACTAAAATCCATATTTGATAGTTTATTTCACTTTAATACTAAAAAGTCAAATTCCATTTTTATTAAAAACCTAATAATCTAAACGGGCCGTTTGTACTTTTAAAAACATACAATATTTAATTTGTAAGGCCTTGTTTGTGTATAGAAGATTTTAGACAAGTAATTGTAGAGAAGTGGATTCTAAAATTTAACCATGTTATTAATAATAAAATAATCTAGGATCAAAATTTTAGTTCAGTCAAAATAAATTTATAAAAGAGAATTCTTTTTCGTCAAACAGGGCATATTATATATTATATGATCCCCCATCTTGACTGCAATCGCAAATAATAGGCCATATAGTCTTCCTCTAACAATTAATGCTAATTTGAAAATTAATTAAGTTGAAATATTTCTAAGGTCTGGTTTGATTTACAATTATATAACAAACATAGTACAAATCATCTATATAATATATCTTATTCAACCCAACTCAATTCTAACTCTAAACTTTAAACTTTAGACCATAAATTCTAAACTACAAATCCTACTCTAATTAGATCAACTCAAATGTTTACCTTTTTTTTAAACGTGTATTTAAAAAAATTAATTTGGCTACATTAAATTTAATATTTATAAGTGTAGATTTATAACTTAATGATAGAACACTTCATTATTCGAATTATATGTTTATCAAATGTCAACAAATTTGATATGTTAAGAGATAAACACGTAACAATTTAGAATGTGTGGACATCTATATCTTTTTGTGAAATGGTTGGTACACAATAATGTTTTGAAGTCTAATATGTGTTGATTTACTTTTGTCAAGACACAAAAGTCCCACATGTTGAATATTTTAAAATTTTGTTAGTACATAGATTTTGATACTATGTCTTCTTAGTTGGTTTATAATACTTTAAAATGGTTTTAAAGTTATTTATAGTCAACAATGTGCTTATAAGTTACAATTTATATGGTCGAAAAATGATATATTCAAATGAATTAGTTATAGTCATTCACACAATGCATACATAAAATATAGATAAAAATCAGATGATGCATATATACACATAGATTGATTAAGAGTTTTTTTTTTCCTTTCTAATTCAACCATAATCTTTAATTAAACACAGATTCTTAAATTTATTGACGTTTTCTGATTCTAAACTCAAACTCATATACCCAAAAATATTTTTAAATGCGATAATTGTGTAAATAATGTGATTTGCTCACACTTAAAATAATAGAATTCCTTTTATTAAAATAGTGAGGAATGTATCATCTCACCACTAATATTAACCTAACTAGCTAGTATTTTGTTAGTGACAATTTTTTATATTTTTATGTCATCTATGCAAATTATTTTTCTCTTACAAGTTAATTAAAAGATTAATAAAAACACCATGCATTTGTTCATTACAATAACGGAAAAAACCATATTATGTGGACCTAAATAAAGCCCACACCAAGTTGGGTCTCTCCATTTAGGAAGAAAAACTCAACAAACTCTCCCGACCGACTAGTTGGAGGGAAATGTAAACCCGACAACGGAGCAACAAAACTCAAACTTATTTTGTGACAACACATTTTTCATCATATCAAATTTGTTATCATATGTATGATTTTTTTTCGAGTTCTAACATCTTCTCATCCAAAACATCACAAATCTAATGATAACGGACTTCAATGTGTATTGACTTTGAGTGAAATGAAGAATTCTTGGCAAGATGAATTGCACTTTGATTATCACAAAATAAAATGTACCTTTCTTATTTTAACTCAAGTTCCATTTTGAATTTTTCAACAGCAATAATTCTCTTGTTGCCTCCACAACAACTATAAACTCGGCTTTGGTAGTAGAAATAGCAACACACTTTTGCAATTTAGATGGTTAAGCCGCGACTTCTCCGGAAAAAGTCATTATATATTTTGAAGTAGAGATTATTAAAGTTTTCGGTCAGATCTGAATCAGTATATCCGATTAACATATATAGGCTTCTCAAATCCCAAAGTTAGTTGAAGATTCGTTGTTTCCTAGAGATATCTCATTATACACTTCACGACTTCCTAGTGATGTCTTCCCGAATTGAATTTGATAAATATTTATTCACCAAACCAACAACGTGCGGTATATTAGGTCTAATACAAACAATATTGTACATAAGGCTACCAACTATTGAAGAATATTGAATGTTCTTCATAGACAATTTTTCATCATCAATAGAAGGAGAATCAGTATAACTAAAATTAAAGTGAGAAACTAAAGGAATACTCACCACATTAGCTTTATCCATATTTAAGAGTTGAAAAACTTTCTCAATGTACATTTCTTGTGACAAATACAACTTTCTGGTATCTCGATCATGGATAATTTGAATCCCAAAATTTTAGGTGTTGGTCCTAAATTTTTCATGGAAAATGACTTACTCAACGTCTCTTTTAGCTCACTGATTTAAAAATATTTTTCCAACAATCAACATATCATCTATATAGAGCAGAAGAATAATAAAATCATCATTAGAGAATTTTTGCACAAAAATTTAATGATCGGTCATATTCATCTTGTATCTATGTTCAACCATAAATGAACTGAACTTTTGAAATCATTGTCGCAACGCTTGTTTCAAACCATAAAGATTATTCGCTAATTTGCAAAAATAGCCTTCTTTCACTTTCCTTAAAAACCCTCTTTTTGTTCCATGTATACCTCTTCTTCTAAATCTCCATGAAGAAATATTGTTTTCACATCCATTTGTTCAACCTGTAGGTTAAGACTAGCAGCTAAACCAAGAACCAGATGAATAGATTGCATTTTCACCACATGAACAAAGATCTCACCCAAGTCAATACATTTTCTTTGCAATAAGCTTTTTACAATCAATCGAGCCTTATATCTAAGTTGTAAAGTATGCTCATCTTGCTTTAACCGATAAAATCATCGATTTTTCAAAACCTTCTTGCCCTAAGACAACTTTATTAGCTCAAAAGTCTTATTCTCACGAAAAGATTGCATCTCATCCTCCATGGCATCCATCCAATCCCTTTTATTTTCATCCTCCAATGTTTCTTGAAAGCTCTCATGTTCTCCATTATTATGAAAAATATATACTCATTTGTTGGGTATCTGACTGAAGGACGTCTGTTGAGTAGACCGCCTTGATTCATTAGAAGACATGAACTCCTCAACATTTTCATTCTCTTGCTCATTTTCATTTCTAGCATTAACTTCACTGCTAGAGTCAACATCAACAAAATTATTAGTATTTAAAAGATTACTAGAATGTAAATTCATACCTTAATTTTTAGATTGATCGTTATTGGTTCTTATCGAGTTAGGAGCAACTAAAATTGGATTCATTTCAATAATTTCCTCATTTACTTGAGTGGGAACAACATCGCCGACCTTGTCGATAACTTTAATGGTATAATCATCCATAAATACAGCATCGCGACTATGAAGCTTCTTATTAATCAGATCAAAAACCAATATTCAAACTTATTCAGTCTATAGCCGACAAACACACACATTTTGGTTTTGTCTTCCAACTTTGACATTTCATCTTTGGGAACATCCAAATATTTGAAGGTGATCATAAGAGATTTTTACCACACCAAACATGGTTCGACACAAAAATTAATTCAAGTGTTCAGACATCAGAAAACCAATTTGATACCTTAAAGACATAAATTGTTTTATCGAAAATAACTTATTTTTACGAGTCTTTATATCATTCAATTCTTTAAGTTTAGTCCAGAAAGTATAAGCATCAATAATAGAGATCACATAGTTGAAAACATTGTAATAAACCCATTGATGAAAATATTTATAATCATCCACACTTTTTTCTACAGGCTTAGTTGAAGATAACACTAGTAAATGAAACTTTTCATGTACAACGAATCTTCCATTAGAGTCATTCAAGCTCACCATTCTAGATGTGTTAGTCTACATCCTTATACTCAAATAAAACAAAAATTTGAAACCACTTTGATGTGAAAATTTATTTATCAAAACTTAACACTTTCCCAATAAACTGAATATAAGAGATAAGAAAAACATAATGAAATTAAAACGACAATGCAAGATAAGTTTTAACGTGGAATACCTCTCCAAATCGAGAGTAAAACCACGGGACCTATATAGGCCACTTAATAATCCAATATTATCAGCAAAGTTACAAATAATGATTATTGTACTATAAATATAAACAAACTAGAGTCTAATTAATTGCATCAAGATCACAAAACAATTTTGACAATTAACAACAAAAAATAAGAAAAAGCAAGATCAACCAACTATACAAATTCTGAAGTTCTAGTTACTCGTCGGACTAACTTAGAAACTTCATAAAACAGATCTTCATCGTTTAGAACGTAGCCCCATAAATAACCAGCAAGTCTGTCAAAGTTTAAAGTCGATCAAACAGTGTAAACTCCGACAAACATAAGCCTTCTTCAATTTCTACTCAAATCTCTAAATTTGTTTGTTCTGCCTCTCTCTCTCTTGTTTGAACTTAGATAAATAAAATACAATATCACATTAAATTATATTATTTGGCCAAAATAAAGCTCCAATCAAGTTAGGTTTCTCTAACTAAAAGAAAAAATTAGTTTAGTTATTTCTTTCTAATTAAAAATTATTTCCAAACTCAAATGGTAATAATTTTGACAATTTAATGAAATTGTTTTTGTTAAACTCTTAGTGTCAAATAGATTAAAATATCAATTTAAAGAGAAAAACAAATAATTGTTTATACAACTAACTACACATGATATACTTTCACTCCTACACAAAGACAAATTTACTAAAGGTTCACCCCGAAACAGAAAGAAAAAAATAAACATTGACCCCTAATTTCCTAACTACACATATGATATACTTCATTATATTTTGTTTAAAATAATAAAATTTACATTTATTCACTTATTCTATCCATAATTTTCTCTTTATATATTTAAGTCAATCCCAATTCAAATTACTGAATCCATTAATTAGTGCGGTTACAATTCAAATTTGATGCCTTCAAAATCAATTACTGGTTTGTTTTTTATTTAACAACAAAAGAAAACAATGATTAATTACTAGTCATAATTAATGAACAGATCGTGACCTTCCTCTACCCTAGCGCCCAACCAACCACAAATCGACACACACCTTCCAAAGCCCATATGAATTTATGACATTGTTAAATAAAATAAAAAAATTAATGTTGTTTTTTCCATTTTATTATTTATGAATTGTTTCACTTAAGTACATATTTTTTTTGACATTTAACATTTATGGTTGTTTAGGTTGGAGTACTAATTACGTGAAAAAGGAATGGACATGATGATCTGATTTGATGTCCTCCTAACAAGTTTGCCAACAAATAAATAAATGCATGTCAAATAAATAGCCTCCAAAGTAATGTATTTGAAAATGACACAAATCCAAATATTTAATTTGGATATATCATTTTTTAGAAAACAATATGAGTTATTGATTTTTTATTTTTTTTGTTATAATGAATTGTTAATGTTTTTATTATTTAAAATGTGATTATGAGAGAGTAAATGTAATAGTATTTGACTATGTATAGATTAAAATAATGATTTATTTTTTATTTTTTATGTATTATGATCTACAAGTTTATTAAGAAATCAAACTTATTTATTATTTTTACCTAAAAAATACTCTTCAATTCAATTATACTTTTCGTACTAAATAAAAACAAAATCTTTCATTTTTTACTTTAATAATTATCAGAATGATAAATTAATTACAAATCTATATTATGAGTTAAACTAATATTTATTTATCTCAATTTTTAAAATAATAATAATTGATAACTTTGTTTTCAAAACTGGCTAGTTATTGAGGCAAAGTCAAAATGTTGTGGGTGGATTAGAATAATATTTGATGATATTGGAAGTCAAATAATATCAATAATATGGAATAATAATTACCCACCAATATTGAACTTTGATTTTTGACAAAGAAATCTATATACATAAATATATTTGTGTTACATTTTTACCCATAGTTTACGACAAGTCCAAATTGTTGTAATAAGATATTTCATGAATTAATATTTTATCAAGACTGGGAGACTAATGAATGAAGTTATTAACAAATGTCTATATACTTATAATATGGCATATAACCGACCCTAGGTTAAGACAACCAAACAAATTATAAAAAATAAAATACTTTAGAATGGTTTGAATCAAATACCTCTTAAAAAGTATTACAATCGAGAACTAACTTTTTTAATAGGCAACCAAACTTTTATATATATATATATATATATATATATATATATATATATATATATATATATATTCTAATTCGCCTTATTTCCTTTTTAAATGTATCTGTGCATGCATTAAAATGTATATGATTTGAACATAGGTATACAATGCATTAGGAATTTCAATTAAGGTACCACTCTAACAAGATGTCTTAAAAGAATTCTTATATATCTTATCAAGAGAAATAAACTTTCTTAAATATATATATATATATATATATATTATATTTTTTAAGATTAAATCATGCACATTAGACTACTGAGATTGTAATTTTAATCACATAATTAACAAAACCATATTTTCATATTAAAATATAGTGTATATATTTCAAAGTAAATTCTATGTTTGACTTATTTTCATATAGGTAAACAGTTTATTAATTTATTATTGAATATAGGACTATTAATTAACCTAATAAATATTTCAATATTTTACTTAGGAAGTCAAATGTTATATATTAATATATATATATATATATATATATATATATATATATAGTGTTATAAATGTTAATTACTTATTTCCACAAAAAAAATATCATTAAGAAATTGACTTTCAACTTTAAATTGATTGGGTATTCCATCCACATGATCACATCACCAAACAATTAGGTACCAATTACATTACTGACTTCAATTAAAAGATAATAATATATTTAAACAAAAAATAAACCATTAAAGACCATAACAATTAGTTTTAATATATTACTATTAAGAGCTTGTTTGATTTGGGGTTATTCATATATAGCATTATTTGAGGATATGTATAGTCTTGCCTTTCACTTTAATTTTGTAAATAGAAGAGTGATATTTTGCTACTTAAAATGTTTAATATAATTATTTTTTAAAAATTTGATTATAATGATTTGATGGGATAATGTGTGGATGAGATTTAAAATATTATTATATAAATTTAACCACATTACAAGCAATGCCTTACAAATGATTTTTTCATGCTTGTTTTTTAGGGAATCAATCATGCATCATATTATTTGTTATAATTTTTCCTTCATTGATCATACGTACACTTCTTTATATGTATAAAATGACATCATATTCTAATAAAAAAAACATTATAAGTTGAAATACATGTCAATTAAATTAGTTTTGGATAAGTGATGCATGTTTATCAAGCAATTGCACATCAATTTAATCCAAGTAAAGAAGCAATGGTAAAATGAAATTATACTAGCATGATTTTAATTTCTTGTAAACCCAATGAATTATTTATAGTAATATATATACATTATTTCAAATTTATACTGTGAAGTTGCTTTTAACGTGGGAACAAGAAACTATACAAATTAAGGACAAGTGTTGTAATACATTATTCGATTACATAATAAAGACGAAACTCAAAAAAAATTGGTAAGCCAGGAGAGTTTCCATCTTCCCTATGTCCAGACTTACTTAACATTATAGTATTTTGTATTCTTCATTTTTTTAATACAATTTTCAAACATATCTTTTTTTTTCTCAATTTTCTCAATGAGTATGATTCGTTCAACTATGCATGGATATTAACTCATAAATTATCAAATGTTGTTTGTATAAAATCTTTATAATGAATAAAGATATTTTAGAATGATTGAAGAAAAAATATAAAAATTGTAAACAAAACCAACAAATTTCAACATATGTAGTTGTAACTAATTTTATGTTTGTGAAATTTCATTATAAAATTAAATGTGATATTATATAATACACAAATGTTAATTTTATAGGTAGATGTCAAAATTGTTATTTTATATTTGCATAACAACTTAAAAATGAGCCAATTATGAGCTTGGAATAATTATATAAAATTAATTCAGGATATCAAATCTAGAATATTGGGTGTAAATTAATCTAATCGGAAGCGTGACCCACATGGTCTGAAAATGCTCGCCACGCAAAGTGCATGGTGCACATGATTATATAAATATATATAAAAACCATTTTTATAAAACTCACACAAAATTACTTGCTTGGTTTGGTAAAAGAAGAGAAAATGTATTTATTTATTTATTAATGTGTGAAGTTAAATATGCAATAACTATAATTTTTACTCCAATGATTTTTACCATTTGAGAAAGTTAAATAAAAAATAATTATATTTATAGAAATAAATGCATCTCTATTAGCAATAGCAGCACAATAAACTCGGTTATTATCTAAATAAAGTACCCTTTTGAAAATAGTTAATTACAAACTTTCCTTTTTTTTCTTTCTTTTTTATCGAAAGTGTCTATATATTATTCCTTTGAAGTTTTTAAGTTCTAGAAAGATGTTTGTCATTATTTTTTTTATCTACAGCTAATAATTGATAGACAAATTCATTAGAATATTTTAAGAACCCATTTAATTGGGTTATTTAAATAACTTAATTTAAAAAATATTATCTCTCTCATTTACATATCACTTAATTTATTAATTAAGATATTAAAATATTTTAAATTTTTATTTATTTTATTTTTATTTATTATTATATATTAATACCTTTTAAATATTTATATTTATCAGATGTATATCAATTCAATTAACAATCTCTTAACCATTTATAAATTTATAAGATCTTATAAGAACATTTTCAACTTTATTATAACTGCTCACACAATTTTATAAAGAAATATATAAATATATAAATATCAAGATAAAATTTAATAAAAACTTTTATTCTAAAAAATATCAATGAGGAAACAGCTGTCATTTTTATATTTTTATTTTAAAGGTATGTATATATATTAAAAATGAAAAAATCGTTTAAAACAACGAAAAAAATAGATGATTTTTTTTAAAAAAAAAACAATATTTAATAAGTTATTGAGCTCTAGAATTAATGAAAAAAATTATAGTTGCTAAACTATTATTAGAAAGCAACTATTATTAATTCTCTATTAATGATAATCACGGTTTTAAAGAGAAATATATAGAAAAAGTAGAAGAGACAAATGATCTTCTGCTTCACTACTAGTTCTTGTTACTTTTCAAGTCTACAATTATTCTTATTTCTTCTCTCAAATTTATTTTTTCTTGATAATCACAAATGTTTGTGAAATTGTAGACAGATGTTGGTTGATATTTCATCATTTTGCTATAACTTAGCAATTAAATGAATCAAATAATTTTATTTTATCTTCTAAGAAAAAAATAATTGAACTAATTTGACTTCAATCATAATAAGGTACCACCTACAAAAATAAATAAATAAACATTTGTAGAAAATAATTTCTTAGATTGTTGAAAAAATTGTTGGGATCAAAATAATATCTAGAATTCTTAAAAAAAAAAAAAAAAAAAAAAAAAAAAGAAAAGAAGGGGGGGGGGTGTATGCATTTAATGGGGGGAGAATACCAATGGTCCATATTTAGATGTTAAAGTTGTGGTAGATTAGATATTTAGATATAACATTATTATCAAAAAAGTCACCACCCTCTCCATGTAAATCTAACCATATTCATAAACATAACAACAATATTATTGAGATTCATTTAATATGCTTGTGTATGGTTGTTGTCACAATATATTTTTTAACAAAATTTTCATAGTCAATTTGGTGGATTTTTATTAAGGTCACTTAATAAGAAAATCAACTTCAATACATTTCTAGTAAGATGCATGGCTACTTGATATTGTTTTTTTTAATATGTTTAAGTAGTGCTCGAATTTGATCTAATTTTGAATAATATTTCATACAAAACTATCTCGAGAAATTTAATCACAAGTTGAATAACTACTATTATAAATGTATCAAATGTGACTTTTATTAGAAAGTAGGAAACAACTACTTTTAAAAGAAAGAAGTATATATAACATGCATCATGCATGAATGATGAATTTTAAAAAATGGAGTTTTTTTCAATCTAGGTTTTCAATCGTGATCATTTGAGGGCTAGTAAGGTGTTAGATTATGATGTTTAAAATACTATTCTATTCAAATCAAAGATGTTCACACATTTGACATAAATCATTTATTTAATAATAAATTTCATTCACATGTGTTAATACTTTATAATTTGACCAACTTAGATTAGAGTTCAACTCCAACTAAGAAATCTCCTAAATTGAATTGAGATTGTGACTATAAATATTGAAAAAATTTGTATGAATTAATATGAACAAATTGTTTAAATTTATGATTAATAAAGTTCTTGATATAGTCAATCTAGGTATACTAGCATAAGTTGTGAAATTGTGTAGCACGGATCTAATGGGCCAGACTCATGTCTCGAGAACTAATAGGCTAAAATTAGGTTAAAATTTACAAAAACTATTCAATTTGGAAAGGAAAAGAGAATATTACACAAATATAAATATAATAACATAGAATTATGTTTTTCCGGGGTTTATTCAATTAAAAGAGTTAATACTATCTTTATTGTTATATTTTTTCCCTTATAACAAGATATTATTAATGAGAATTGAATTATTTTATTTTTTTTAGAAAAAATATTCATTATATTAAAAATAAAAATCGTTTAAACATACCACCAAAATATAAAAATTAAAAAAAGTACACAATACTATTATTCAAAAATAATAATTGAACTAAATTATGTTAATATTTTATATTTAACTCTTTATATAAATGCACCCATATATGAATAAAAGGTTTGTGAATGGTGGGCCGGTCTCTTATCTGGGCTAAATGTAATATTAGCCTAGTGGATGATTTGCATATTTCTTTTTTGGGCTCCTTATATATAGAATTATTCTTTATATATATATATATTATATATATATATATATATATATAGTATTTTGTGATAATTATTATCACAATTGCAATTTTAAATTATTATAATAATAAGTGTAAGTGATTTTGATTCAATTTGGTATTAAAGATGTGATTGAGTAAATAAATTTTGGAATAATAAATGTTTAATAGTGCAATTGAAAAATGGGCTTTTTTTTCTTTAGGCCGTTATTATTTTTATTGGGCTTTCTCTTCTAATTGCTGAGAATTTGAACTTATTACTTATCAGTTATCACTTTTTTTTCTTTTCTTCTTTTTTTATTAAAAATATTTCAAAATATTATTATTAAAATAGATAATCATCGCAATATAACCGATCTAAAGAGAAATTTGACGAAATGACCCTCGTAATTGGGGTAAATGGGGTAAATGAGCTAGTGATCAGCGCATAATTTTAAATGCGATAGTGACCACTTTATATTTTTTTGACGAAATTGTCTCTGTTGCGAGACGCAATCGGATATCATGTGAAAAGTCCACAATCGCGAGACACAACCCCGGTTGCGATAAGCAACCGGCAATCGCGAGACGCAAAGTTTTAAAAAAACAAATTTTAAAAAAATAATAATTTGCGTATCGCGATTACCGGTTGCGTCTCGCGATTGTCGGTTGTTTCTCGCAATTGTCGTTTGCGTCTCGCGATTGTAGACTTTTCACATGTCATCTGATTGCTTCTCGCGATTGTGGACTTTTCACGTGGCATCCGGTTGTTTCTCGCGACCGAGACAATTTCGTCAAAAAAAATATAAAGTGATCAGCCAGCTCATTTACCCTTTTCTAGGGTCATTTCGTCAAATTTCCCAATCTAAAAGTGTTGGTATATCAAAGAAAAAATATAATGAAAAAAATAATTCCAAGAAATAGTATCAACCCTGGTAGTATATTTACACTATTGCCCAGAGTCAAGAGGCACAAAATAATAAATAAATAAATATTAGAACACAAAATAATAAATAAAAATATACACTATTGAAGAGTCAAGAAGTTGATAGTGTTTTATTGATACTAACTAGTAACTACTGCCAAAATAGTACTAAACTATTAGAAAGGTGTTTAAAAATTATACATTTTATTTTTTAATTTAAAGATGATTTATTCCTCCATTTTGTATTGATCATTACTGATAAATGAATGTTCCAATCTAAATTAATATTAAACTTTATAATTTAGTGGAAGCTGCCTTTTTGGAACCTTGTGTAGGTAACTGTTCTGTTCTTCACATCCCACAAGAAGAGAAGTTTCTTGCCTCTTACCTATATAAAAATTAAAAAGATTTCAAAATAACTTTTTTATTTCAATCATTTTTTTTTTTAAATATCATTCAAACATTAATTTGATTATATAATATTCTCAAACATGTATTAACATGATATATGTTTATAAATTTGTACGCCAAATATTGTAGGCCGGTGAAAAAGTTCACCTAATAACTAAAATGTCACGGATTTCAATACTCATTGGAAGCGAACTTCGGTGGATGAGTGGGTGTCATGTTAGCGTGTAATTGATATTAACTTGTATTTTAAGTAAAAAAATTTGAAATAATATAAAATATTTATATATTATTAACATAAATATTTTAAAAAAAGAGGATTAATACCTTGAAGTTCACTTTATAAGAAGTATGAGAATTTTTAATTAATCAAATAAGAAAAACTATTATCATTACTTTATTTAACTTCCGTGTTTAATTAGAACATTGCAAAACAAATGAAACAACAAATTTAATCACTAAATAAGTTTATATGAAAAACTATACAGAATTCGATAAAAAAAAATTAGAATCAATGTCGAATATACTTTGACAAGAAAAAAAAAACATAGAAACAAGTGACAATTATTTTGTTAGTCAAATTTTGAAATCACTACCCTAATAGGAAAAAGATAATAAAAAAGTTCCAAATATCCTCTAGCTAACAATTAGTGTCACTCCACCCTTTAAAAATATTAAAATAAATACATACAAAATAAATTTGATCTTGGGTATAAAATTCTCTAACAACAAGTGGTATGTGTTTTTTTAATATATAATATTAACAAATATATGTAGAATATATAGTAATTACATTATAACTCATTAAATAGTTCATCATGTTTTTCACGCTATTTATGAACAAAAAATCTAAAGATGTAATCAATGAACTCTACCGACAAGATACTTTCTCATCAATTTATTATAGAAAGAACTACTAAAAGAGCACATACCACTTCTTTTTTTAATTTTATTTTATTTTACTTTATAAAACCATTTTCTTTTTGACATATATTAATATTTAATTTATTAGGTAAGCATCTACATAAATAAATAAATAAATAAATAAAAATAATAATAAAAGGGTTAGGTTTGCAATTAAGGTAGACAGTGGTCCTGCTCCTAGTTAAGGTAAATATTTAAGAATTCAATTAAATATAATTATGTAATTAATTATGATGGTAATGAGATTGAGAGTATCTTAATATTTTTGAATTTATAAATTAAATGAGAAATATATAAATTATTGTCGGTGGAGATTATTTATAATTAAAATAGGGAAACCAAACGTGCAACAAACAACTAAGCTTGTGTTGTCTCCTCGATCACTCTTATGTCTCTATCATTCCGGTAGCTGGGACACATGCATTCATTTATATGTGTCACTTTTTATTTATAACAATTTTTCAAATAATCTCTTGTTTTTTTTTATCAATTTTTTGAAAAATTTATAAAAAAAAGCTAATGATCAAACTCAAATATGAAATATATAATTAAAAATTTATCTAAGCCAGGTGAAAGAAATGTTATACTGTTGTGTTGAATGTTGACCTAAGACAATAATAATTATTATTATATGAATTCAATAGGTTGACAAAAAAGATTATGATTAGGTATAGCACAATGACTAATCTATAAAGTAATACTAATAAATTAATAAATAATGTTTAAATTATTTTACAAGTAAAAAATTGATTCTAGATGTCTTGACTAAAATAAAATAATAAACCATGTTTAACTTGATCTAGTAAAATAGTTTATATTATTAAAGGTGGTTATAATTTTATAATTTAAATAATATTAACAATAACAGTGTTTCTTTAACATGTATTAATTGAAACCATACTTCACCATTTTTATTCAACAACAAATTTTAATAAAAATGAGCATATGTTTTTTTATACGTTTAATTAAATATTGATCAATAAAATAACGTTTGTTTAGGAAAAATACAAAATTAATTAACTAACATGTTGGACTACATCTTTCTATATATACCTATTTTTATTTCCTATTTAAATATATATATATATATATATATATATATATATATATTTTGTTAAATTTATTCTTATTAATTAATTTAATAAAATAACATATAAACATTAGAATATAATAACTTAGTTATTAATCATTATAAATTTATAATATAATCTGCAAATTGCTTTTCCCACTCCCTCCCATATTTCCACCCCCGCTTCACTCTTTAATTAATTCAAAAATAACTTATTTATCCTTATCACCTTTATATATTTATATATTCTTATTTTATTTATTTTACTTATTTTTTTTTATTTAATTATTAAGTTTTTTTATTAAATATAATTAATTAATTTTTAATATTTTTTAACTTTATTTATTTAATTAAAAATACAAAATATTATTATTTTTATATTATAATTATTTAAAATATATTATAATTATAATCTGATGGACACTTTGGAGTTTATGATAGTTATAGCTTGTTTGATACGGGGTTATTTGATGATATATTTGAATTATTTGAAAAAAATCTGATACTAAAGTCGAATTATTTGATAAAATGATACCAATTTTTTTTTAATATTTTAAAAATTATAAGAATAATATAATATATTTTTGTTAATAATTTAAATTATATATATATATATTATAATATTTATTTAAATTTTTCATATAATATTAATATAAATGATAATTGTTTAAAATAACAAAAAAAAAAAAAATTAATAAAGGTATTTACTTTGTAATCAAAGATACCCAAAACACAAGGACATTACCATTTTAGAGCAACAATAAAAACATAAAAATAAATTTACTAACAAACAAATATAAATAAAATTTAGCGAACTCAGAAATATTACCTACGAACAATGAGTTTACCGACCCTCTATGCACCGATTTTATTTTTTTAGAATAGAATAGATGACTTCTATGGTTATTTCAGAAGTAAATGTCCGCACCGCAGTCAAAGAAATTAATAGGTCAATATATATTATTGTGTTCATACATAACATTATAAATAAAAATAATCATTATTTTTATTTTTTATTTTAAGTGATACAATCATTACGATCTTTCTCGTGGTTATAAAGTGTATGTATATATATATAAATTTAATTTAAACATGTTGAAATAGTAATGATTTGGATGAGTACTATAGTCCAAACCTGATGATTATAAATTTATATGACAAACAAATATTCAAAATGAAAAAAGTTTTCTGCAAATTGTCATATTTACCCTTACACCAGAAGCTACCATATTTAAGCATTGTTCTTGTTTTGGTCAAAAGGCCTTGTCTGATAATAATAAATTTAACTTATTTTCAAATAATTCACTGTCTAATTAATTGATAACTATTTAAATACATTATTTCAAATATCTTATAACATATTAAATATTATACTTTTACAACAAAATATTCAAATTAATCAAACATTAAACAATATTTCAGATTTATGATAGTCCTAGATAGTAATGAGTGAAATTAAATACATGACATCCCCTTCTTCCCATGCCTATTTCTTTATTTATGCATATAATTTTTTTTACTACATCATTTATTAAGGACTTGTTTGTTTTGTTGCATTATATATATATATATATGGATAAGCTCAATTCCTTGCTTTGCGTGTGCGTGTTTAATTTGAGTACGTTTCTTCCTTATTTAATGATTCCTTCCCTTCTGGGTGGAAGATGCATAATGCCTAGTTTGCCTCTCAAGTTTTAATATCACCATTACAATTATATTCATTTCTTTCCTTTTTCAGAAAATAATTATTTTTTTTTATTAAGAAAAACATTGTCTAACAAATAAATATATTTAATATAACCGATCCGATACACCTATCAATTATCGATCCCATGATTTTGATAATAATAAAACCGATATATTATCGTTGAATGATTCTTTCTAAATAATCTAATTATATCTTAAGGGAACTTTTTTTTTTTGTTTTGCAAAACATTCAATAGTGTAATTGTCTCATACAAATTATTCACAATATTACCGTAACGAAGTTGTATGAAATTTAATTTTAAAATTTAGTTAGTCTCATTTTCTTTTTCTCAAAAGATTAAATATTTTGATTCAATTCTTACTAAAAAAAAATTAATACTAATAAATATTGTGTCTTAATACATATATGATTTTATAAACTATTACAATTTAATGATTTTATACAATTTTATATAAATAAAATAAAGTGAAATTATATTTACAAATTCAAATGACAATTATTACTTATTTAAATAAATAAACTTATTTAATTAGTTTTGTAATTATAATATTTTTAATGTCATTTATTTATTATTGTTGCTTAAATAATTATATTTAATTATATATATACAAATAGTAAGATATATAACTAATATTTTTTTTAAATAAATTTTACAATTAAAAAAAAACTCAATTTACAAATTAGCAAATGCAACGATTTTCAGTAGCTTTTGATTTTGACAATCTTAATATTAAAGATTTGCAATAACTTTCAATTTTAACAATTTTACTCTATTTTTAACTTCTAGATTGAAATACTGTGAAGATAAATATTTTAGCTAGTACAATTCAAATTCACAAATTTTTAAGGTCAAATTATAAAATGAAGTGATAAATTTATATTATTCTTTTATGATTTCAAACAAATTCCAACCAAAAGTTGCAACTAGTCAATTATTTAAACATTGATGTATGGTATGCAAGTATTGTAAAAAAAACATTTAATAATCAAGAATCAAATCTTACAACACTTGACTATAGGTACATTAAATATCAAATGTAGACCATGTGGAAAACGATATTAGGGTATGAAATAAGATATTCCATTTAGTGGCTGAAAAATATTCATAGTAATGCCTTGGTTCATAAAATGTTTGATGGTATGGGTTGGGACAATTGAATTCTCTTGAGAATATGATCGTTTTTATCGTATTTTATGTGTTAAAATAACAATAATGTTATGTGTTGAAGGGACTTAGTATAACTTAATTTAGTGTTAGGCAATTATATGCAAGGTTGAATAAAAAGGTGGGCAAATAATTTCATTTTGGAGAATATTGTTGTTTTTGATTAGGTATATGTGCGGAAATTTTAGATCTAATCTAAAATACCTAATCATTGATATAAAAGCATAACTGATAGAATAAACATACAGCTTGAAATGGTATACCTTTGATGCGTGAATTTGACAGATCTGGTTGATTGGATCAGGATCAGAGCCCCACTTGTTGCTCCTCTATTTGGTCCACACGAGTTCCAATAGATCCGGTTACCGTCGATTGCTAGATCGTAGGATAACCAAAGGAAACAATCTGATTGCTTGCTTTCAGAATCAAGAGCACCCTTTGTACTAAAGAACTTCTCTCCAGCTATAGAAAAAGGGGGATGGGGAAGTTTTTGTGTGTCTCATTGATTATCGAATAATCATCCTTTTAAATGCCCTTCTCACCTAGGAAAATTTATTTCCCTTTTAATTGTCATGTAAGAAACCTTCCACCTTCCTTTTTGATAAACCGTAACATATTTATGACAATAAAATATGTTATAATTTTATCTTTCATAAATATATCCTCAATATATATATTTATTTCTTTCTTGCTTAAACGTCTTTAACAATATCTAATATATTGTTTATCCACAAAGTTACTCTTTTATTTCAAAATAAAAGGAATAATATATATTACTAATATCTAATATATTAGTAATATAATCATTCTCATTTCATCTATTGGTAAACCCTATATGTGTGACCTCGTAGGACCCAATTATAATAGCTGTAGGTATTACCCTATTAATCATAGTTGGCTTCTAGCAAAGCACTACGACTCCTAAAATAATTGGATTAAATTAATTTTCTTAATTGTCCTATTCACATTTAGTCATTGCACATTGAATTAAAGGACATAATTCCTTCAATCTCCCACTTGTCCTTAAACAAGTGTGCAATATAAGATACCTTGTCTCTTAGTGTCTTATTCGATGATATGATGACATCCATATCCTTTATCAAATATGTTTCTTGAACTCTGAGTTCGAACTGTAAATAAAACGGATGATTCAAATAATCCATCCGAGCATGGCCATGCATTTTCAGTTCTCACTCTTCAAGTGGCCGAGACACCATTCCCTTTTCAATGTATCGGAGTATACACGAAATAGGAGGACTATTCCAGTCTTGTATGACTATGGCTCCCACTCAACTTTTAGCAATCCTAACAATTGCCTTTATAACTCCCTTTTACGGAAAGCGTTTAACAATGTCAAAGAAATACTAATTATCCAGTGAGACCATAACATACTCATGTCTGAGGAATCTACTAAATATGGTTTAATTTTAAAACTCTATAATATTGAAGAGTATTAAAGCAGGTCAGTCTTATATGTATCATCTATACACATATATGTATATGACTAGACATCTCTATGTCCCTATAGCTCATGAAACCTGACGCTATCAGTCAGCATACAATATAGTAACATATAAAATCATCTATGTCCATTTGATGATTTCGAACTATAGACTTTTAATAATTCAAAACTTCATTTCACTTAATGGGGTTTCATTCACCAGAACACTTAAGGTGATCCCATTTGTTAATAATGAATTATTTGGACATATTATTTAATATTTGTTAAGAACAATGTATAAATAAATCTGAAATATCATATATCTTAAAATCATCAAGTCAAACTTAAACAAGTGTTTAATACTCATAAACAAAAAAAATTTAAAGCCATTCTCCAATATGTTTGAGGCCCTTAGCCCTAGTGTGACTCTCATGCTTGGGCCGAGGCATAGGTTTGGTCAATGGATCAGCAATGTTGTCATTTGTATGCACTTTACACATCCTAATATCACCCATATTAATGATGTGTCGAATAAGGTGATACTTCCTCATAACATGTCTGGATTTTGAGCTCGAACTTGGTTCCTTAGCCTGGGCTATGGCACCATTGTTGTCACAATAGATATCAATAGGCATTAAAATGCTAGGAACAACACCGAGTTCATCCAAAAATTTCCTTATCCAAACAGCTTCTTTTGCTGCTTCACTAGCAGCAATATACTCAGCTTCTGTTGTAGAATCTGCTACTGTATCCTGTTTGGAGCTTCTCCAGCTCACAGCTCCTCCATTAAGGATGAAGACATAACCCGATTGTGACTCAAAGCCATCGCGGTCAGTCTGAAAACTTGCATCAGTATAGCCATATACGATTAATTTTTCATCTCCCCCATATATTAAGAAATCATCCTTGGTCCTTCTCAAGTACTTCAGGATATTCTTAGCTGCACTCCAATGTGCTTCTCCAGGACTTGATTGGTATCTGCTACACATGCTCAATGCATATGCAACATCTGGACGTGTACATACCATGGCATACATGATAGATCCTATGGCAGAGGCATAAGGGATCTTGCTCATTTTCTCAAGTTCATCAGATGTTTTAGGACACTGCGTCTTGCTGAGATATACACCATGTTGAACGGGTAAAAATCCCTTTTTAGAATCTTGCATCTTGAATCTTTTAAGAATCTTATCAATATAAATTCCTTGACTCAGTCCAAGTAGCCTTTTAGATCTATCTCTATAGATCTTGATTCCAAGAATGTACTCAGCATTTCCTAAGTCTTTCATTGAGAAGCATTTCATCAGCCATTCTTTGACGGACTCTAGCATCGGAATGTCATTCCCAATAAGTAGTATGTCATCCACATATAATACTAGGAAATTTATCTTACTCCCACTAAACCTTTTGTAAACACAAGGATCCTCTTCGCATCTAATGAATTCAAACTCTTTGATCTTTTCATCAAATCGAAAGTTCCAACTCATGGATGCTTGCTTAAGTCCATAAATTGACTTCTTGAGCTTACATACTTTCCCAGCATAATTCGGATCTACAAAACCTTCAGGTTGTGTCATGTACACATCCTCTTCCAAAAAACCATTTAGAAAGGCTGTTTTGACATCCATTTGCCATATCTCATAGTCATAATATGCAGCAATAGCTAGGATTATCCTAATGGATCTAATCATAACAACTGGTGAAAATGTCTCATCATAGTCTATACCATGAATTTGTCTATAACCTTTGGCAACTAATCTTGCCTTGTGAATAGATTTATTTCCATCTTTGTCATTTTTGAGTTTGAAGATCCATTTGCACCCTATGGGTTTGACCCCATTTGGCAAATCTATCAAGTCCCATACTTGATTTTCAAACATCGAATCCATTTCGGACCTCATGGCTTCAAGCCATTTATTGGAGTCTGGACCCATCATTGCTTGATTATAGGTGGAAGGCTCATTATGTTCTAACATAAGAACATCAAGGCTTGCATTTAAGATGAAATCATTATAACGTCTTGGCATAACCCTTGGCCTTTCCGATCTACGAGTGGGTTCAACTTGTTCAACGACTGAATCCGGAATATGATCCACAACAGTTTGTAGATCCTCTTGTTCAGGTTCTTGGATGATCTGAGTCCTTATCCCTTCATAAGTATTTATCTCATCATTGACATCATCCATGACATCATCCATGTCATCTTGTTGTTGAGTTTGTTGCTCATCATCATTTTGACATGAATCAAGATGAATATTTCTCCCACTTGACTTGTTGGAAAGAAACTCTCTTTCCAAAAAGACACTATCCCTTGCAACGAATATCTTTTGCTGTGTTGGATTGTAGAAATAATATCCAAAACTTCCTTTTGGATACCCTATAAAGAAACATTTATCTGACTTGGGGGCAAGTTTATTTGTCTGTAAACGTTTTACATAAGCTTCACATCCCCATATTTTCAGAAAAGACAACTTTGGAACTTTTCCAGTCCATATCTCATATGGAGTTTTGTCTATAGTTTTTGACGGAGTCCTATTTAGTGTCAGTACAGCGGTAGTAAGGGCATATCCCCAGAAGGAAATCGGAAGATTGACAAAACTCATCATTGATCGGACCATGTCTAACAAGGTCCTGTTTCTCCTTTCAGATACACCATTTAGCTGTGGTGTTCCTGGGGTTGACAATTGTGTTACTATACCACAATTTTTCAAATGATGATCAAAATCATGGCTCATTTATTCACCACCACGATCAGATCGAAGTGCTTTGATTTTCTTGCCACATTGAGTCTCTACTTCATATTGAAATTTATTTGAACTTTTCAAAGGATTCTGATTTATGTGACATAAGGTAAACATACCCATATCTACTCATGTCATTAGTAAATGTGATGAAGTACTTATAACCACCTTTAGCTTCTGTACTCATTGGCCCACATACATCAGTATTGATTATATTCAATAGTTCAGTAGCCCTTTCAAAATTTCTTTTGAAAGGTGACCTTGTCATTTTACCCATCAGACACGATTCACATGTTATAATGGATTCATAATCCATATCTTTTAAAATTCCATCTCTATGGAGCTTCTTCATGCGATTCATACTAATGTGACCTAATCGACAATGCCATAGATAGGTTTCACTCAAATTATTTGGTTTTTGTCTTTTGTTATTTATGTTATATAATTCTGATTTAAGATCTATTTCAAAAATCCCATTATTCATATGAGCAGTTGCATAGAAAATATTATTCTTAGAAACAGAAATACACCCATTCTTAAGGCTAAAATCAAAACCATCATAATGCAATGCACCAACCGAAACAAGGTTCTTGGTAATACACAGAACATGATAACAATTATTAAGTTCAAATGTTAAACCGGAAGGTAGAGACAGACAAAAAACTCCTACAGTAAGTGCAGCAACACTTGCTCCATTTGCAACGCGCAAGTCTATCTCCCCTTTCTTCACCCGCCTTCTATTTCTTAGTCCCTGCACATTTGAAATAATGTGAACACCACATGCTGTATCAAATACCCAAGTGGGACCATTATCTAATGTATGGACATTGGTTGTCATTATATCAATAACATAAATACCTGAAGTGGAACTCACAGTTCCGTTCTTCTTATCTTCAAGATATTTGGGACAGTTTCTCTTCCAGTGACCCTTGGCCTTACAATAAAAACAATCATGTTCAGAAGCTACTCTTGGCTTCTCATCACCCTTGGGTTTTGCAACTTGTTTACCTTTTCTTTGGTAATTGTTTTTATTCTTAGCCATTTTCTTAAAACCCTTCCCACTATTGACATTCAGAACTTCCTTCCTCTTGTCATCAGTGATATTGCCTTCTGCATTTTTAAGCAGGTTGTGGAGTTCATTTAGATCATGATTTAGTCCATTCATATGGTATTGCATTCTAAAAGGTGCAAAACCATCGTGTAAGGATCTAAGAACGATATCCGTGGCCAACTCTTGGTCATAAGGGGTCCCCAAATCTTCCATCCTCTTGAACAACCCAGTTAGACTAATCACATGAGGACTTACGGGTTTCCCTTTCACAAGTCTGCTATCAAGTATAGCCTTGTGAGTTTCATATCGTTCAATCCTTGCCTGATCCTGAAACAGAGTTTTCAGCTCAGTTGTGATGGTATAAGCATCGGAACTCAAAAACCTCTTCTGCAAATCAGGTTCCATTGCAGCAAGCATTAAGCAAGTGACAGGTAAAGCCTCAGTTTTCAATTGGGTTGCTGTTGCCTTCTCCTCGTCAGACGAGGTATCAGTCACTTTTGGAATAGGGGTAGTAAGAACGTCCTCACGTCCCTCGGACCTCAGAATTATCCTCAGATTCCTTTCCCAATCTAGGAAATTAGTCCCATTTAACTTGTTTTTCTCAATAATGGAGCGCAGGGAGAATTTCAAACTATCGTTTGCCATTATCTACAATATGTTATTTAAATACAACTTAATTAGTTTATGTATTGACAATGCAAACACTTGTGATAAACAATTTAACAGGAGTGAATGCGCATTTTATTCAAATTATTATAGTTCCTTTCTGAACAAAATGATTCCAAGATCCCATTTGATAAAAGTCTAACGTACTTTTGCACTGCCTTAGACCTTGTATATTCAGGGTAAGTAAACAATATTTACTAATCATAACTTCTTTATAATTCTTGGTTGATAATCTAAATCCAATTTAGAGTCATCCCTATACCTCAAGATCCAAGACTTGGTATTGGTCTCTTGTTGGGTACAACCATATCAATGTTTATGAATCCCTTATATAGATTCACCCTCAAGAGTATACAGTAGAGGAAAGACACAATCGCTTTTGCGAAACCCATCTAACCAAAATAATACCGTAAACTGCTTGGGTTATGATGTGGAAAGGTATTTTCCCAATTTCTTTAGGAACTAAAATCTTTCATTGGTTTTATTTTAAAAGTGAAAAAAATAGTTATAAATAAAACCAAAACAATGTATATTAAAACATGTAATCTTTTCTACGGATCACTATCCTTCAAGGTTCAACATGTAGTAACTTTCAAGAGTATTAATCTTGAACTTGCATTTTCTTTTCTTAACTTTTGAGAAAAAGTAAATAATATAAATCATATTTATATATTTTAATTCTAAACAAAACTTATTATATTTCATAACAAGATCAATTAACTGTATATTACGAATAATATCATCATATTATAATTAATCATTAACTTGTTAGATTATTATTCAGATTGCATCAAATAGTTCTATCAGTTTATGCAACCTGGCTCTGATACCATTGTTGTTTTTGATTAGGTATATGTGCGGAAATTTTAGATCTAATCTAAAATACCTAATCATTGATATAAAAGCATAACTGATAGAATAAACATACAGCTTGAAATGGTATACCTTTGATGCGTGAATTTGACAGATCTGGTTGATTGGATCAGGATCAGAGCCCCACTTGTTGCTCCTCTATTTGGTCCACACGAGTTCCAATAGATCCGGTTACCGTCGATTGCTAGATCGTAGGATAACCAAAGGAAACAATCTGATTGCTTGCTTTCAGAATCAAGAGCACCCTTTGTTCTAAAGAACTTCTCTCCAGCTATAGAAAAAGGGGGATGGGGAAGTTTTTTTGTGTTTTTTTCATTGATTATCGAATAATCATCCTTTTAAATGCCCTTCTCACCTAGGAAAATTTATTTCCCTTTTAATTGTCATGTAAGAAACCTTCCACCTTCCTTTTTGATAAACCGTAACATATTTATGACAATAAAATATGTTATAATTTTATCTTTCATAAATATATCCTCAATATATATATTTATTTCTTTCTTGCTTAAACGTCTTTAACAATATCTAATATATTGTTTATCCACAAAGTTACTCTTTTATTTCAAAATAAAAGGAATAATATATATTACTAATATCTAATATATTAGTAATATAATCATTCTCATTTCATCTATTGGTAAACCCTATATGTGTGACCTCGTAGGACCCAATTATAATAGCTGTAGGTATTACCCTATTAATCATAGTTGGCTTCTAGCAAAGCACTACGACTCCTAAAATAATTGGATTAAATTAATTTTCTTAATTGTCCTATTCACATTTAGTCATTGCACATTGAATTAAAGGACATAATTCCTTCAAATATATGGTGCAACCATGTTATTTTCTTAGTGAAGCACCTTGTTTAATGGTAGTAGACCGAATGTGAATGAAAATGAAACCCTAGGTTTAGAAAACTCATGTATAAAATGTTTTAACTTAATTAGTTTAAATATCATGTTTTTACTAAATACGGGTACAATTCTTACTTAAAACACTTTAAGTTAAAGTATATGTCATGATGGTAGGGTAATTCAAAAGAAAATTATAAAATCAAAAAATTGACCAATAATTTGATTATTTTTTTTTTGTATGATGGTATAACTTGTCACTCCTATTGAAAGTATGATCTAGTATATCCTATTAATGTTAGGTGAAGTGTATTTTAGGCGACATGTTTACAAACGACGATATGTTCAAGAAAATGGTATCTAACACTATTTGCGGGTGTCATTTTGTCATAAGGTCTTGAAGTTGGTCAATTTAAACAATCTTTTGATGATAAGATTTAAGACATATTATGGAACATTTTTAGTCTTCTTTGGATTATGTCTTGTTGTGTTTGAATTTTGAAATGTCTTAATCAGATGGTGCAATGTGACCTAAGCTATATTAATAAGAAATAACATTACATTCTATTATATTTTAATGATTATATGCCAAGAGTTAAATTATAAAATATTTTAAAACAAGTCTAGGTTTTTAGGATTTAGATGAGCCCCTTGTCAACTTTTTCGGGTTGTAAACAAGTATTATGTTATTATTACCTTTAATAATTGTCATAAATAAAAATAAAAAATTGTAGAGATATCTTGTTTTTAGTTTGATATTAAAATTGTAATTGTTTTTTAAAATTTATCTTGTTTTATTCTTCTTCTTTTTTTTCTTGTCTTTTATGTCTGTGTATTTTGTATTTTATCTCTGTGCATGATGTACTGTTTTCTTTTATTATTAATTTATGATAATTTGTTTAAAAATAATAGTTATACATATAAATTAAAATAAAATAATATAAAAATAATGACAGCTTTCTACTCCACCGCTACAACTGGTTTTGTATCTGACATAAAATTTAAAGTACAATAGATCTGATCTTATTTGGATATATTTTAGTGCTATCCAGTTATAGATAATAATTATTATTATTATAAATAAGGATATGATATTTGAATTTATTGATAATGCAGTTTTATTTGATTTTTAAATAGGACAAATTTATTTTAACTGAACATACATAGTTATGTGACATTTGTTCTATATTAAATGAAATTCTGACTTCAAAAATAAAATACAAAAATTAAACTTAAAACTTTATTCTTTTAAATAACTTTTCTTATATTATTTTCTAAGATAATTCATGTATAACACAAAATGATAAAATATGATAAATATGTATTTCAAACAAATTTTTATTATTATCTTTATATAATATTTATGTTAATTACACATAATTTAAAGTATTTTTTTAATGAGAATTAAACATATAATATTTGATAACACCATTTTCAACTTAGTTTTTAGTTAGAATATAATATAAGATATTTAATATTTTTTAGACAAAATTATTTTAACTTAGAACCCTTATAAAATACTTCATTTTGTATATTACAGTACTTGGTACAAATGATATATTATGTAAAATAAACTTAAAAATGTAAAATAAGCAAACATTTAGGTTTCTTCAATTTATAATATTTTAATTTTAAAAGTAAGTCATATTATATCTATATAGACTAGGATATTATTCACTATTTAACAAAATATTGTACATTTAAATAATATTTTATTTTCTCCCTGGTTAACACATACTTTTTTTCATACTTTTTTCATTATACATTATACATTTTGATAAAAAAAAATATTCAAAAACAAGAGAAATAAGTAGATCATCTTTAAATCAACTAATGTAACTATTACATTTACATGAGAAATAAGTATTTGTCAAACATAAAAATTAGATCATCTAAAGTTTAATCAAACAAGACAATGCTCATTATTTTGACAACAATAATACTAATGTTTTTTTTTTCTCTTAAATGATATTTTAATATAAACAGATCCTATTTAAAAATATGCATCTTGTTGTCACACTGGTTGATAAATCTTCAAAATTGAAATTCTAAGTGGTTTTTAAATAATTAAGTAGTGTTGTTATATAGAAGACAATAATTTATTTGAAAATTAATATTTTGTTGGATTGTTATGATCTTAAGTGGGACAAAAATCATAAGTTATATTTTAATTGGATCACAAACATATGATTTTTCAAATAAATTGTAACAAATAATTAAATAATTAAAAGTGAGTAATTATTTTAATAATAATTTAAGAAAATGAGTAAAAGTGTAGAAAAGTTAGTGGGTAAAAGAAAAGAATGGGTCTAATCTAAATTTTAGCAAAGGAAAGGAATGGGCATGCATATGTTTATTCGCTTTCACACTACTCTCTCTTTCAAATCAACCCTCCAACAATGTTCATATTTACAGGGACCTACCAACCAACAAAATCAAATTAAAATTCGAGATGTTATGTAATATAAATTTATAAATATTACAATAACTTATTTAAATACAATAACGATGAAGGATAAAGTAAAGGATAAAGTAGAACAAACTCAACAAACCAATTAAATTGTCGAAAAAATCTCTACCCGAAACTCTAAACGTAAATAATTTATGAATTGTAAACAACACCCTGAATAATGAACTATTATTCCACTTAAGTTATTAGTTTCTAATATATATATATATATAATTAATGTATATTAGAAATGATAAAACAAATCGTTTAAGCATAACAACAAAACATGAAAAATAAAAATAAAATACAATCACGTTAATAAGTTATAAAGCTAGTTAGTGGTAAGAATCGGCTTAAAGACCAAAAGTCGCGGGTTCGATTCTATCTGAAAGTGTTTTGAGTTTAAGCGGGGGTTATGACTGTGGAGGTGTCATGTCAGCTCTCCTTTATTAAAAAAAAAGTTATCAAACTAGTAAATCTTTGAAAAGAATGATTAATTATTCGACTTATTCTAGCGATAACAAGATGTGGATATTCTTAGCCTTCATGAGGTTCTGGGTTCAAACCCGTCAAACGGTAAATTTTGGGCATAGTTAAATGGTTAGATGTTTTCGAACTATATTTAATCCATCATATTTTCCGTTTTAAAAAATCTACCGACTTGTTCTACTGTTTTTCAAACGAATCTTAGAAAACTTCATAATAAAAATATTATCACAAATCCGACTTCAATTAAATAGTATATAAAAAATAATAATTGAATAAAATACTTTTATTAAAAATTAAATTATTTAATTACTGTACTTTTGTTGATCTTTATTATTATTATTATGGGTATTTTAATATGTTTGAAAATTAAATTTATCCAAAAATAAAAATTGGAACTTGGGGAGTCTTGTTTTTTTTAGAATTAAGCTGCCCTGCCCCAGTTTATGTTTGGTTTCTGGTTTTAAGAATTTGGAAAAAAGAAATGAAAGAACGTGGATCCTAGTAATAAATACAATTTTCACAATTTTATTTTGATTTCTTCTGGTATCATCGTTCGTCGTCATCATCATCTCTTCTCTTCCTTCGGTCCTTTTGGAATCAAGATCAGACGTGTTGAGCTGTTATCATAAATCCTCTTAATATTATTCCCCCCTCCCTTTCTCTCTCTGGGCTACCTATTTGTACCACTGTCATACATACTATTACCTGTGAGCGAGCGGTGCTGAGAAAGAAATCTCTTTTGTTTTCTGCAAGCTGGAATTCAATGGGGAAGTTCTTTTTTGAACTCATCTTCTTCACCTAATCATCTTCTTCCCAATGTCACTCTATATTCAAGACAAATATCTTCATATCTAACCACACGCGTCCTCTTCTCAGTAACCCTTCATCTCCCTTTAACCAATTTCACTCTTGATCTCATTATCGTCATCTCGGTCGCCACATTGTTGAATAAATAAACTATCCTTCCTTTGAAGATGTCACCGCCTTTTGATTGGTTGGACAAATATTCCTCACACAAAGGAACGCCGGTGGTC
This sequence comes from Impatiens glandulifera, assembly GCF_907164915.1. NCBI lineage: Eukaryota > Viridiplantae > Streptophyta > Magnoliopsida > Ericales > Balsaminaceae > Impatiens > Impatiens glandulifera. The sequence goes on along the minus strand of NC_061868.1, from coordinate 40,984,525 downwards.
GTCAAGATGGATAACCCAAATAACTGGTCAATGGTCGAGTTACAAGCTCCATCGGAAGAAGATTTCTATCTCAACTCCGGCGAACCATCCTCCGCCGTCGCCGTCACTTCTAACACCCGCCGAGAGAAGGTTAAGAACAAGAACGCTAAACAACTGACATGGGTTCTTCTCCTTAAAGCCCATCGCGCCGCTAACTGTCTTACATCCTTAGCATCCGCAATGCTTGGGGTTGCGGCGGCTATTCGCCGCCGCGTTGCTTCGGGACGGACTGATGTTGAAGTCGAGGGAGAAAGAACAACATCTGGAGGTGGGTCTAGTGAGAATTTGGCTGTGAAATCTCGATTCTTTTTCTGCATTAAGGTTTTCTTGTTGGTTTCGTTGATCTTACTTGGGTTTGAGATTGCTGCTTATTACAAAGGGTGGCATTTTGGGACGGGAAACCTGGACTTGCAGTATCTGTCTCTACTTGATGTTACAGGGGTGTTTGGTTCGATCTATTCTACTTGGTTAATGATACGGGTTGAGTATCTTGCACCATTTCTTCAACTTCTTACCAATATATGCATCGTCCTCTTCCTTGTTCAGAGTTGTGACAGGTTGGTTCTCTGTTTGGGTTGTGTATGGATCCGTCTTAATAAAATCAAACCCATCGCCAAACAAACACTTGCCGATCTTGAATCTGGTCAACTCAGTTTCTTCCCCATGGTTCTTGTTCAGATTCCTATGTGTAACGAGAAAGAGGTATGTTTGATTCTTTTTCTTGATAACCCATGTTTGAATATTGGCCAAAAGTTTTATTGTTTTGTGTTTTCGTTGGTTAATTTTAGGTTTACCAGCAATCCATAGGGGCTGTATGTAACTTAGATTGGCCGAAATCGAAACTTCTGATTCAAGTTCTTGATGATTCTGATGACATAACTGCCCAATTGCTGATCAAGGAGGAGGTTCATAAATGGCAGCGAGAAGGAGCAAATATTGTGTACAGACATAGAATTCTAAGGGATGGATATAAAGCAGGGAATCTCAAATCCGCCATGAACTGCAGTTCTGTCAAGGACTATGAATTCGTCGCCATCTTTGATGCTGATTTTCAACCTATGCCGGATTTCCTGAAACAAACCATCCCTCATTTTAAGGTATCCTTGAATTCCTTTTCTTCTTATCATCTAAACAGTCAAGCCCAGTTGATTAATATTGCTGTTTTTGATTCAGGACAATGATGATTTGGGTCTGGTTCAAGCTCGCTGGTCTTTTGTGAACAAAGATGAGAATTTGCTAACGAGATTGCAGAATGTCAATTTAGCTTTCCACTTCGAGGTTGAACAACAAGTTAACGGAATTTTCCTGAATTTCTTCGGATTTAATGGGACTGCCGGAGTCTGGAGGATCAAGGCGTTGGAAGAATCGGGTGGTTGGTTGGAGAGGACTACAGTTGAAGACATGGATATTGCTGTTCGTGCTCATCTCCATGGCTGGAAATTCATCTTTCTCAATGACGTTGAGGTAAAATTAACAAGTTCTTGATCCATATCACATGAATTCCACCATTTTAACTCATCATCATTGTGATCAATCTCTCCAGTGCCAATGTGAATTGCCGGAATCATATGAAGCTTATAGGAAACAACAACACAGATGGCATTCTGGTCCTATGCAATTGTTCAGGCTTTGTTTGCCCGACATTATACGATCAAAGGTACACTACTTTAACCATCAATTCATCTTGATGCAGTTTCTAGATCCTAACATTTGATATCCGTTCTATTGTGCAGATTAGTTTATGGAAAAAGGCGAATTTGATCTTTCTGTTTTTCCTCCTGCGAAAGCTTATACTCCCGTTCTACTCCTTCACACTGTTCTGCATAATCCTCCCTATGACAATGTTCATACCCGAAGCCGAGCTACCTGCATGGGTAGTATGTTATGTCCCAGCCATGATGTCTTTCCTCAACATCCTCCCTGCCCCCAAATCCTTCCCCTTCATCGTCCCCTATCTTCTATTCGAAAACACAATGTCTGTCACAAAATTCAACGCCATGATCTCTGGTCTCTTCCAGCTTGGGAGCGCTTACGAATGGGTGGTCACAAAAAAATCAGGCAGATCATCTGAAGGGGATCTTGTAGGTTTAGTGGAGAAAGAACACAAGCAACAACAACAACAGCATCAACATCAGAGGGGAAGCTCTGAGCCCGACTTGAGCGAAATGAAAGAGGAGATAATCAAGCTGCAACAAGTGAAAAAGAAACACAACAGGTTGTATACAAAGGAACTGGCTTTATCGTTTCTTCTACTAACTGCATCCGCTAGGAGTTTGCTGTCAGCTCAAGGCATCCATTTCTACTTCTTGTTATTCCAAGGGATGTCTTTCCTTTTGGTTGGGTTGGACTTGATAGGGGAGCAAGTTGAGTAAAAAAAATGGTTATCCATAGATTGTACAGCTATTATTATCATCATATATATTATACAAGTTTTCGCCATTTAGCAATGATCAGATGAACGAAACAACAACGATATCGACAGTGATCATCGTCATCTCGAAGATGGTCTCGAAAATCTAGTAGAGTTGTTAAGGGGAAATCTTACCACATTTCAAAGTATTTGCATAAGCTTTTCTTTGTTTAGAGAATTAAAGGATAATGATTTATCATCATCTTGTTGATGGGAATTCTTTACTCTTTGGTTTATTCTTTTGTAACAAGGATTTCTTCCACCCAAACCCTAAATCCATATCATCAATATCATATTTTAATATAAAAGTCATGATTATTCAGATTATAAAAAACTTGATTTAAACAATTGATTAAATTATTATAATATCTTTTTATATGGTCTTATATATGAAATACATTCATTGGAATCTAACTAGGACAATGGGACATTATTTGAAATTCAAATCTCATTGGGTAAGATGACATGAAAGACTGTCGGTGGTAGACTGAACTTTCTTTAAAGAAATGACACATTTGAAAGATATTAATTTTTAATTAGTATAGGATAGAACTAGGTGTTAGTCATTTAAAAACAATGAAAAGTTAAAATAAAATAAAATTAAGACTATCATTCTATATATATATATATGACTTAATTTAATAATTAGAATATTTTGTAGAATATTATATAGTATATGCTCAGCATTTTTCATTTAAACATTTTTTTAATAGGTTTAATATGAATAATGTTTTTGAGGAGCTAAATAAGAGGGGGTAGCAATAGGTCATGTCCTTTTTAAATGATGGTTAGTGGGTGTGAGGGCATTATTGTACATGATAATAATAATAACAATATTAATAATAATAATAATAATAATAATTGAATTTGTTATTATTATTATTGCTGGTGGTAGTGTTTATAGCTCATTTAATTCAATTCAATTTTGGGTACCACTTGTTCTTCTCTTAATACTTCATTTTTCATGCCAAATTTGTCATTGAGAAATCAAATTGTTTCATGAAATAAACTAAGACAAAATCTCACTTTTTTATTATTAAACTCTTACCCCTTTAATCAATATTTTTCATGGAAATTGATCTTGAAACCTAGAGTTCTCAACTCAAACTCTTTTCATTTGAACATAGTATGTGAGAAAATGAGATATTAGACATCTAACACATGTTTTGAATTCATAATTTGCCAAGCCATATACAAAAGTCATTAGTTAACAATACTATTTCAACTACCCAAAAAATATTCTTGACTTCACAATAAAATATATGAAGTCCATAAAGATAAATAAAAATTCAAGAGAATAAACATGAAATAACTAGAGGTTTTAAATATTTTTAAGTAGTTAGTTCAAATGTTATTGACTCCTTTTTATAAAGCTTGCCTTTGTCTTTGTCTTTGAAAATTGATGAAAGTGTGACTTTGGATGATCATTTCCAATAGGTAACCAAAAAGATTGATTGTGAAGATATGAATTGGAAATTTGTAGACAAAAGATTTGCCAAATACTTTTAATGAAGAAGACAAAAGTCCTTTTTTCAAAATCAAATTGGGTAAGCTAGTTAGTATAAGAAAAAAACATAACTCAACTTTTTTCTAATTACTCCACCACTTTAATTTAAGAGTTCTAGGTGGAATTGACATTTTCAAGAACATGTGAGGTCACTACCTAATCTTCTTCAATTTTAATAGGATACACCAACAAAAGTCATTGACTTCCGGGTCAAATGCAATAAAATCGCGGACGATTGAAAACATATTCCCTCGTAATGTCGTGGACAATCTGAAAAAATTGAAATAAAAAAGTTTTTGAAGAGAAAAGTTTTGAATACGAGTATCTCAAAGGATTTATGTTACACGCATTTTAATTCGAAAATGAGGGATTTGTACCGAATGATAATTTTTTAATCTTATTGACATTTAAAATTCTTATGTTGCTTTTTTTATTATTGTTTTGTTTTTCTTTCATTTTGTAAGTATGTTAAGCTATTTTTAATAAAAATTAATCTTTTAAAAAAAGAGTTCTAGGTCATTTTTTGTTTCTAAAACCATCTCTAAATCTAATTGTTTTTTTTATAAAAAAATATCAATAATTAAAAACAATTTAAATATTTAGGTAAAATTTTAAACTATTTAACTCTTATGATAGTAAAATTTTATAATATTTTACAAGAAAAAAAAAAGTAAATTCATATTTATAAATTTTTTTAAAAAAAAAACTTATAATTTAACTTTTTAAGAAGAAAAATAAAATAGAAAAGAAGATAACTTTTTAAATTAATGTTTGGTTTTATAGATATTTCTTCTTTGTTTTGGGCCGTGGAGTCTGAGCCCAAATGTTGATATTAATTCTGGAAAAAGACAGAAAATACGAATTGTTTTTGATCATCTTCTCTCCTTTAACTCGCGCCATCCTCAATTAAGCCTGTAAAACCGTTGATCGTCGATCATCGATCATTTTAGTTCAGATATGGATAACTCCGACGATCAGAACGATGATTCGGACTTCGGCTGGGGAACGTGGGTGGCTTTTAACGTGACATCGGCGTTTTTCGCATCGCTTGAACGTTTCTCATGCGTGAATCTCGATACATCCTATTCGGACGATGAAGAAGATGAGGAAGCAAACGATCGACCCTTCATTTTAACTACGTTCACACACAACATGGATTCCCCCAATTCGGCCTCTGATCATCCGGTTTGATCCTTCTGTAATAATTTTGATCCAAACCTAACCCTATGTTTTTGTTTTGATTTGTGCGAATAAAAGATTATCGATTCAGTTGGTTGCTATGTGCATACGCAACAGAACTGATGCATTTTGATTTTATTGAATATACGTGTATCTGTTTTTTGAGTTTTATGTTGTTGGTATATAATTGAATTGAGGTTTGGTGGTAAATTTATAAATTCTGTATAATTGAATTTTGGGGTTAAATCGATTGGAGAATGATCCTGATTGTCTTATGGTGGATGGATCATATGAGCCAAAACAAACATGATAACATTTTAAAGAAAGGATCTTAATCATCAAATGTTGTGGTGATGTAAGATGTCCAAATGATGAACAAATCTTGACATTCAAAATTTCATTTATTTGCTAACATGAGTGCCCATATTACGATATAGTAAGCGTGCATGCTGTGTTTGTGAGAGGGTTTTGTCAATAAGGATCACCATCACCTCAAATAAGCTGACCAGAGAACTTACTTGTCTATTGTTTTGCGTTTGGACGAATTTTCTTAAATTGGGCTGGTCAGTTAGATGAGTTTGAATGAATAAGGCTAGTGGACATATTTGTTCTAATGGACAAGGACTTGCCATATCTACCTAGTCTCAAAATGAACCTGATTCCTTGTCACCTTTCCTTTTAATGACTTCATTAATTCCTGCTGGATGAGAATTGTAAGCTCACTTGGACCCTCTGCAGCTTCAGCTCTTTTCCCAACATCAATTGATGATTCTCTTTATGCTTTATTTTAACTTTTGGATCTCTAGTACCCTTATATCATTCAGGATAGCCAAAAAAATTGAAGCACCCTTCGACAAACCGTCCATCCATGATCCATCCCATAGTGTGAGCAATGTAAGTTGTTTTTTATCTTTCATTTCTTTAAATCTCCCACCATTATTTACTTTTAACTTTATCTTGTTTTTATCTTTCGAATATTTTAGTTGGAGGTCATGGAGGTAGAATGATGTGTTAGTCTTCTTTAGAAATTAAACCCTGGTTAAAAAAAGTATTTGTCTAACTTCATATTCAATTGAGTTATTCCATTTTATCTCTTTTTTAATATTGAACAAAAAAGGTCCTTTACACTGTCCATATCTTTGTTGCAATTCAACCCATAGTTGCTTAGTCTCTTGATGGCTCTGCTAAAGAAATTACCCTGTGCTAATGTGGTAAGGATACCAAGCTCATACCTGGATGATCTGAATTTTGAAGATGAAGGTAATCATCTCTATATTCTGCTAATACACTTGATTATTCACTCATTTTCTTATCTATATAACTCTTTTATTCTAAACTAGAACCCGAAAGCTCTCATACCATGAACATAATAGAGAATATCAAAAAGGGAAGAATCTCTTGTATTTTATATATCTCAAAGGTATGTAAAACACTCCTATATATACACTTACAAAGAAGATTCTAGATTTACAATTTACAATATAAAAAATTATATATTCTAATAAATGAAATTTTGTTAGCTGCAATAACAAGAATGGAATATTTGCATTTGGTGGGTTCATTCTTTTACCCCCAAACCAAATTAACAAAATTTCAGATTTTCTTTTGGTTGAAGCACTTTCTTCTAAATTTCATTTTTTGTTTTACTTGTGAAATTTGGGAATTGTGTCACCTGTAAATAGAGAGATACACACCTTAAGGGCAGTAGACTAGCATGTAGGCGATTATATCCTTAATTAGGTTGGTATACCAAGCACAATATAAGAGAATAAAGTTGTAGGTTATATATATGAAATTATGAATGACGATATTACATCTCCTTTCATCAATGTCTCATATCCCTTCTATGTTTCACCTCATTTCTCTGAATTATCATCCTTTCTCTTCAATTGTAAAACCTAATCTCTATTATCCATTTGAAGTAACAGTATACAACTGTTACAAATTGCATCTCCCTCACCCATATTCATTCATAGATGAAAATACCTAATAAACTAGAAACATCTTCAATCAATCAACACATAGTCATACTTGATACTTGAGATATGCAACGATTTTAAAAATTATCTGTTGGCCATGTATTTTTCTACAATCATAAAGGAAATTTATCTTTAAAGTTTCCAAATCTACAATCCCATCTCAAAACAAACGAATTCTCAGTTTCCCCCTCTGAAAACTGGATGTACAATGTTCAGGAATCTATATTCATCCTTTGTTAGAACTCCAAGAAAAAAAAATTACGGGCCTGATCCTATACAACAATCAACATAGATACTGATGAAACACTCAGTTAAGTGAAACCTGCAAAATGCTTTCTCTTTCCAAAATGCTATAGATCTGACTTTTGGCAACCTGCAACAACATATGAGTGATCATTTTAGCAGCCAAACAACAATAGCTTAGAACAGGAGATGAAGTTCAAGAAAAGTACCTTTTTGCCCCAGGTTGTTGAATACTTGATTAGAATCAAATCCCATTTGGAGAAGATTATGAAGATCATTGTCCCATATATTCTACATTACAAAGAAAAATACATCATAATTCATGTGGTTAATATGCTGCTTAGATTTGTTCTTTGAATTTTTTTACCTGAGGCATCATGGGATAATAAGGGATTCCTGGTTGTATTCCGGGTGAATAAGATTGATGTTCGTTAATAGTTCGACCAAATCCAGGGACTGGAGTATTATTTCCTCCTCGTGAATGCAACATCATCTACCATACGGTAGATTAATTATTAGCAATCTTAAACAATCAATTGTATAATGATATTTGTACCTCTTTGGAGAGAATCCTTTCTATATCGATATTGTTCAGTTCTGGATTGACAGTGGCGAGTTTCATCGACAGAAACTGCAACAACAATATCAAAGGCTCTTTATACTGCTATTTGGTAATGGGTATTCATGATCAAGACATACACACAGACAGGTAATCTTAAAAATACCTCGACTTGTTGCTGAAGTGATTGAACATAGTTGATGATTTCGTCTAGCATTACAGCCTTCCCAGTTATCTAATGTTTTTATTTTAGAAGAAAACATTCTCAATTATTCAATAATTAGATGGAATTTGAAAAATATTGAGAAGATCTATCTACCTTATTGCAACCCGGAACAAGTTCTTGAAGCAACTTCATTCTCTCACTAATTCTCTCTCTTCTTACCTAAGAAACATGTTTATTTACAGACTGTGATCTTCTCACTAATTAATGAATGTATGAAGAGAAAGGCAAAAAAAAAAAAGTGTACTCTTTCTGCAAGACTATGACTATTAGTTGCCTGCCCTCGTCTGGCCCTCACATGACTGTATGTCTCTTTTGGAGCCTCCTCCCCGCCATTATTGGGAGTTTCTTCAGCCTGTTTACTCATTTGCTGTTTTCCACGCAAATTTACTTCGTTTTTGTTCCTCTTATCTTCTGGTTCATTGTCTGAATTATCATCAATGGAAACATCCTTTTTCTATATTGATAGTAACGGGCAAATAATCAATTGGGTTGTTGTTGTTGTACAGGACCAAGATGAAATAAATCATAACCCTTTTTTTTTTTTTACTTAAAATTTTTTACCTTAGTGGAATTGAATAGTACTGAATTGTGTTCTGACGCTTTCCTCTTTCTATTTCCTATAGGCGAATCCTGATCAGCCATCTGGGTAGAACCGGGCAGGACAAATGATCGGTCGGAGAAGTGGCTGGTAATTAAAGAAGGAGGTTGGAAATTTGGTGATGGGTTGTGTCCGATCATATGTAGAAGTGGTTGGTTTGGCCAGGTAGAAGTAAAGAAAGGATCTTGATCAGAATTTAAGGATGATTTAAAGATGGAGGGTGGTGCTAATGAGGTTACTAATGAAGAAGGTGAAGAAGAAGAAGGACAATTAATATCTTCATCGCCTGTTCTGTGATGGAAACCATCCATGATCATATCTCCATTGGCCATGGACGATGTCTGTCTGTCTGTCTGTCTGCAAATGAAGAAATAAGGAAACAGATGTTGATGATGATGAAGCAAGCTTCTCTATTGTTAATGAGGCAGCTTTATTGGTGAAGGATTTTAAAGTTTCAAAAGAGGAGAAGGAGACTTCTCATAGCAGCATCCTGTGTTGAAATAAAATAAGATAAAATAAAAAAAAGTAAAAGGTGAAATCGAATACACACCACCAGCAGCAGCCCAGCCAGCTCATAAGTAAGTAAATAATTAATATTTACTTGTTCATGTTAATGATCTTGTTCTGTCTACTGCTGCTGCTGCACTTTAAAGCGTGAAACTTTTTCAGGGCATAAAGGGGAAGAAAACATCATCAGATTAATCAAAGCAGATTCTCTCTCAAGAAATCAAGAACAGCAAATTCTACTCCAATGAATAACAGGAACTGAAAGAGAGAGAAAGCTTGATTTTTGAGCAAAAAAAAAATAGATGATTTTGAAAGACAGAATAACCACTACCAACTACTCCAGCACAGCAATTGAAGTAAAAAATGTAAATAAATTATATTAATTAATTAATTAATAGTAATAATTGTGCTTTCATTCTTGTCCTCTATTATTACACTAACCATGTTGTTGTTATCTATTTTTAACTATTAATCCTTTATCAAACTTGTGTCTTGTTTGGATTGAATTGGGGTGATGAAAATTTGAATATAACCTCAAACCATCATTGTAGATAAAATTACTAGTTATTTGAGATTAGATATAACCCAAAACCATCAAGGTCATGATTATCTGGTTTGAAGAAATTATTTCAAATAATCTTGTTTAGTGACATTTTATTATTTATTTATTTAAAATAATTTGATCAGTAGTATACAAAATTAAAGGAAATTCTCATCTTTTTTTAGTTAATAATTTGTTTAATGTAATTTTAAATTTATTTGGAATCAATTTACTTAATTAATCCATTCAACTAATAATTTTATTAAATTTAAATTTATAATTATTTTTGTCCAAATTATTTTTAGCTTTAGATCTATGTGCTAGTTTAAGTTATAAAAGTTAGTGTGTAAGAGACCAAATTTCAAATAAATTAAAAGTTAGTTCATGATCAAATTAAACTTAACCATTTATGATATTTGTGTGAATATTAATTATGTAATTATATTAGCTAATATAAAAAGATATTTCTAATTATATAATTGTATTAACATATTTAACAAACTACTTGCTAAATGTAAATATATTATGTACAATTAATCAATTATAAATATTAACAGGTGTAAGTATATATATATATATATATATATATAGTTAAAAGACTAAAAATAAAATAATAACAAAAACAAGTAATTGATGAACATGCATGGTTGTTATTGTGGAGTAGAGCGCACCGAGTCATATTCCATTTGGGGTGGGTGGTTATGTAGTTTTAAAATTAGGTTGTGTCAGATGTTTTAACATTCTTAATTTTCTCATAAGTAATTAAAAATTAAAATTGTTTACTTTAGGAACAATGGAATCTAATCCCATAATTACCTATTTGTCGTTGTGCCTTTTTTTCTGAATTTATTTTCGAAGGGTCTAGTATTATCCCTTTATTGACGGATTTACGTTAGAGTTGAGTTGGCTCATGTCCAACCCAAAAAAATAATATTATTATTTTTTATTTTTACATTAAAATTGTAACATAATCTTATAATTTTTAAATTTTTTATTTTTCTAAATCTAAAAAATAAACAAATACATAATCTACTCGTTTCATTCATATTTTTTCGAACAAAATTGGATCTTACCCTAACTTAAGTTTCTAGATTCGTACATACTAAGGCCGGTCTCGAGGGTTGGGAGGCCCAATGCAAATTCAAATATTGTGGCCCCCCAAAATTAAATAAATATAATATTTATACATTTTATCAAAAGAGAAATAATTGGGAGAGAGAATGATGTGACGCAATTTGATTAGCCAAAAAATATAACAAAATTTATCTCTCTTCTCTCTCTTCACCTTTTATCTTTTTTCCAACCAGTGATATGATGTAGTAACACATAATTCCCTCCCCCATTCCTTCCCTCAATTCCCCTCCCCCATTCCCTCTCTCAAATTCCCTTCCTTATCGCTCCTCTTATCAAAAACATATTAATATACAAATTAAAATATATATATAACTAGATTACTGATTTAAAAAAAGAAAAAAAAATACATATGGTGGTAGGTATTGATATGTTTTTGATGATTTTTAAGTCTTCTTTAATAATATTTTTGATATATTGTGTATGATGTTTCTATAATGAAAAAAATATGATAGATATTTTATAATGAGAAGAGATTATGAAGATAAATATAAGAATAAAAACAAATAAAAAAAATAAAAGTATAAAAATGTAATGATAAAAAAACTTTAAAATATTATAGATGGAAAGACGGATACTATATAAAGTATAATTAAGATTAGTGATGTAAAAGAGTTATAATAGAGATAAATAGAAAATAAGCATAATGTTAAGGATAAAAAAATTTTATAAAAAAATATATTTATAAATTATTACAGAAAAAATATTAATATATTATTATATTACATATAATATGGAGTGAAAAAAAAATTAATATATTATTATATTATATATGATATATAGAAAAATAAGTAATATATTATTATAAAATATGGAACTGAATTTTTTTTTATATATATACAATGAGAAAGAGAAAGTTATAGTATTATAAGGAAATAAATATATAAAATAGATATTTTATAATATATAATTAAAGTTATAGTATTATAAGGAAATAAATATATAAAATAGATATTTTATAATATATAATTAATAATATTATATATTAAACATTAAAAATTTAGGGCCCGGAAAAGTAGGTTCCTATATAATTGCATTGGTTGCATTGCCTTTGACCGGGTCATACTTACAATTATGGTTCAACCGTTTGTGGGAATTGAACATGAAACATGTGTTCCCTTAATTAAGATCATTATGTTGTTTTGATAATAAAAAAATTAATATATCATTCAACTACCATTTACAAATCAAAAAGAATTAATCTCATTTCAGATATTAATTTCTATACATTGAGATCAAGATTTGTGTCAATGTTTACAAATAAGAGTTTTCAAATATGGTAATATTATTACTAAGTTACATAAACCGACATAATACTTTCAAAATTTGATCATTAATTTAGGATAATCCACTTGTTCATATAATGTTTGTAATTAAAGTTGTTTAAATGTCCTACTCTTATAGGTATCTATTTGAATCTCCAATTCATAATTTTTAATTGTTTCTATGTCCTTAATATTTAACATCTTTCCAATTAATGTATTGTGTCATGTTTAGAGAATCTTGTTTGACAATAAGATGTTTCCTCTAATAATGGTCTTGACTTTCATCTTCACAACTTGGGTTGAGCTAGGTGAGGTCCAATACTCCGATTCTTTATATAGTGCGCCGTGAACTTTCTCCGTTGATTTTAAAGTTAGTTAGGTGAGAGTGTCTCCAACTATTTTCGATACTCATCAGTCTAATGCGTCTGTTGTTTTGATATCCTTTTGTTTATATGTTATTGTTTTTTCTTTCTGATTTTTGTTTTGTCGATATTGTTTGAATGAAAATTTTGCAATACCTTGTTTCAAACCTTTTTTTTAAGTTATAAATAATTGAATCATTGATATATTCAACTCAATCAAACAATGTAAATATTGGTTGGAAGAAATGTACATTTTGTAGAATAGTGAATTTGTGCTTAAAATATGACAAAATAATCCGATCACTTAAAAACATTCCAGTTACTAAAAACACTTTGATTTACTAAAGATACTTTTGAGTTTCATTTAAAAAATATTCAGGTTTCAACGATACAATCCAAGGTGACATGAAAGATGCCATTTTAGTTCCATAATTCAAACTACTACATGTCACAATATTGTTTGTATAGCCCAAATTGTGGCTATCAATTTTATCTAGGACCAAGATGTGTTGAGTGGTGGCCTCACTATTTGGCAAGAGGGTATATATCATTTGCGGAGGTCTAGCGAACCACCTCAAAGAGGATGAGGAAAACCTAGCATCAGAGATGGAACCAGTTATTATGTCCGAGGTATGTTCCGATGAGGTATATATGTTACTTCGAGGTATTAAGAAGTATGATAATTTGTGGTTGGAAATGTTTGTTTCGGAGTGATTAAGGACTTATTTGATCTTTGATTATTAGGATAAAACTCAATTTTTTTTTTATGAATTTGGAGGTTATTTGATGAGAAATAGTATGATGAAGATGGTGCACCTAATTTATCTGTGGGGGTGTCCACAGAAAATCATTATTCTCTTAGTTAGATTAGAATAGATTCCAGAGATCTAAAATAAAATTGTGTTTCACAAGTTTTGATCATTTCTCCATTTGAAAATGGACTAATTGCCAACTGTATTATCAGACCTTGTTTGTATGATGTGGACTTATTTCATTTAATTTAAATAATATATTATTTCATAATTAAATTACTTATTCATGGATTAAAATATCAAATTACTCTTATATTATTTAATACAAATACATGCATATTTTAAGTTCATTTTTTATAAATAAAATTTTAAATTCATATTTTATTAAAATAACTCAAAATCAAACAATATCGAGCTCTTGTTGTCTATGAGTTATTCATATTATTTAAACACACATTAAATGTATAAATATATAATAAAAATTAATATATTTTTTTAGTATTGTTATTTGTTAATCATTTAAATGATTGTCATATTAATACTCAATAAAACATGTATAAATATATGTTTCTAAATAGAAAATTCCTACTCTTATTTCTTATTTGAACACGTTTTAATATATATAAAATACAAATTCAAAACATCTCCTACATGGGAATTAAATATTTTATCTTATTTGGTATTGAATAAATAAATTTTATTTTATTAGAAAATATAAAATAAAAATATATTCAACATCACTGAATTATTTTGATTAGTTTTTCAATAATTGAGTACATAAAGTATTTGACTTGATTGACGGATGAAATTCAAATTCTTTTTTATTATGTTCCAAGAATTTATTTATAAGTTCATTTATTTCAACCTAATTAAAGATTTCAATGTGAATGTGTTTATAAACTCGAACTTGTTTGGTGTTGGGCTATAGTTAGATTTTTTATTAAATTTTATTTTTCTTAAATATTGTTTGATTAAAAAGGTAAGTTATTTAATTGTTGAATTCGATTTATTTTTCTATAAAAAATATTTATACTCTTGAGAAGACTGTACACTATTTAAAAATAATAATAATAATCTATAAATTCATTAAATATTCATTATATAATTTTAATATATATATATATATATATAAAAGAATATGTTAATTTATAACTTTAGAAAAAATAATATTACAAAATTGTATATATATTTTCATTATATAATGCCTAAATTATAAGTTAATAACTATTTTGTAAGATTATATAATTTTGAATATTACTATTTTAAAGATTATTTGTGTGTGTGTTGATCATGCATTTTTGTGATTGTCTTGATCTATTTTTTAATGTCGTGATTATTTTTTGTGTTGTTGTAATTTAATATAAAATAAATGTATTATTATTTTAAAATATTAAATAATCAAAATAATAATTATGTTTTATTTAATAACATATTACAAACATATATCTATATAATAATAATAATAATTGAGTTTAAAAAATAAATATATAAATAAATAGAGAATTTGGTTTAAAGTAAAGTATATGGATTGAAAAGGATTTTTAAAAATATAAATTGTTGTATAAGAAAAAAATATATTTGTGATGGGAGATTGTCTTTGTAAAAAAATTGCATGGTCACATAAACATCTTAAATAATAATAAAAAAATCATGATTTCATGGAGAAAGTTACTCATTCAATGAGCTAAATCAACAAATTTTTCATGAATGAAAGGGGAGGGATTAATTGATTAATAATGTCTAAATATTTTCTTATAATGTTATAAGGACTGAACGAATTTATGTAAGGGCTCAGTTGGGTTGAAGCCACCCATTTTTTTTATTTTTATTGTTTTTTTACGGTAAAAATATAATATTACTCTTAATTTCTTAAAAAAATTAATATAATTTATTTTCTTTTTTATCTAATTATTAAAAAAATTGTAAAATTTTACTTTTATATATATATATTTTTTAATTTCGTTATTATACTAAGCCCACCTTAAATTTTTTTTCAAGCCCACCAATTCAAAATTCTGGTCTAGATCAATTGATCTCACTTATTTTCCTGTTTGATAGGAAACAAATATATATAAATATAGAGACTTTCGTCTTTGTAAATAATAGATTTTATTATTTATCCTTGCTTTAAGTAAATGGCATCAAACATTTTAGGTTAATTAAGTAATGATTAAGTAATTAGGAGATTTAGTAATAATTATATTCATGTGTTTGAGTTTTATGGTCATTTAAGTAAAAAAAAAATACTTATTATTAGTCTTAGAGCTGTTTGACACAAGATACTTTAATTAGGTTAAAAAAATTAAAATAAATTTTCTTTTATCTATTCAATCACTTAATTCAATAATTAAAATATCAAAATATATTTATTTTATTTTTATTAATTTTAAATATAAAAAAATATTTATCTTAAACAAATCTCAAATAATATAATTTTAATTTTATCAAACAATTTTTTTTAAAATCCAATAAAAATCCCTTACCGTTATTCCAATACAATGATACTTTATTTTTTCAAAATAGAGGAAGACATAGAAGTTTATTCTGTGGGCCTTGTAGTTCATCCGCCCAAACATTTTATGGGCTTATAAAAAAATTCTTGAATAGAAATATTGTTTGATTTGGTCATTTACATTTTTGGATTTTTTTTTTTTTTTTAAAAAGTAAAATAAAATCCCACATAAATGACAAAATCAAACAATGAGATGTTTGGGATAAAACCATTAATAAACCACCTTCCCCTCATTTCTATCCCCTTAAGAGTTCATTTATGTTCCTTTAACTTCTATTTTTATTTATTTAATTCCTTATCATAGTTTTTTTCGGGTTTGAAAGTTCCTTACATATGTGGTATTTTATGTATGTATTTAGTTTTTACAAGAAAACCGTCAATGACGTTACAAATACATATTGAAGAACCTTTGAGTATAAAGAACTCGCATCAACCTCAAATGCCTCGTGATGATATCAACTACGGGACTATCTTGAAATTGTAGATATTTTATTGGAGATTATTTTTCTAAACCCTAATTGAGCTCAAACCAAAGAGATAGGGTATCTATCTATTAGGGTTTGGAATATCAAATTAAACTATAAATTAAAAGGAAACATTAAACAAGGCTAATAATGAGTCAAAGTACTAATAACTAAGTGGCAAAGATTAAAAGGAAATAAAGAAAAGGGGGAAGTGAGCATCTTTTATAGAACATTGGGTATTGCATGCAATTTAAATAATACTTAATTCTTCTTCACTTTGTTTTTACTAATTAATCCTTCTAGTGTTTCCCAACCTCACTTGTTTTTAGTAATTAATCCTTCTAGTGTTTCCCCCCTATCAACTATAAATGTAAATTAATATTTTTATAAACTCATTAATTTAATATTATTATTATTGTTGCTTTATGTATAGATATAAGTTAACACCAGCACTAGCTAGGTAATTGTAGTAGACTAGACACAAACCCCTATATATACAAGGCAGTTTGTTTCTCTAGGCATTACTTAGCAGTTTTCCCATATAGGTTGGACCCCTCAAAAAGTAAATTTTAATTTCATTTCCTTAATTATGATGCATGCCATTAGATTAATGATTAAACAATTTGTTTTCTTAAGTTGAAAGATTAGATATATTCTTGTGTAATGAAATCAACCTTTTATAATGCATAAATTAAATTAGTTCAATATAATCTTATTTGTTAATATTCAATAGGGTTAGTCTATTTTTGTGACATTTAAACTTTATTTTTGAATAATAAAAGTTATAAATTTGTAATTATGTCACATATCAAAGAGAGAAGAAATGGTTGTTGGAAATTGATTCGAGATGTGAAGACCCGAGACCAAGGGGGATTAGGGTTAGGGTTAGGTCTCACTTTCCTCCATGCAAATCACTAGGGGTTGTTTGATTCTTGTTTTAAGATTATTAGAAAGATGATTCGATAATCATTCAAGTGGTAAAAAAAATGAATCACCAAGTCTGGTAGATTCAATCTTTTCACAAGCTTTATTAATACATTTGTAACAATTTATTCATAATCTCGAATAATTTTTTTTAAAGCCAAATGAGCTTAATAAAAAGAATACTAGCCCATTTAAATTGAGTTGAAGAAACCAACTCAATCTCAACCATATTGCACAAAGCCCTATGGAAATATTTTATATTTATATAGTTTGATTTGGGTTTGGATGACAAACTAAATATATATCAATAAAATGATTTTGAAACTTTTTTTTTCCAATTATATCATTTGTATGATTGAATTAGATGGTGTTATAAAATATATTTTAAAAACTATTAGGACTTTTAGGTACAAAACAAGACAACAAATCTACAATGTATTAATGTTCTTCATTAAAAAAAAAGTGCACCTAAAATGATTTCAAAACTATAAAAAAATATTTTAATAATTTTTCTTAAACAACTTTCAACCAACTCATTTATTTGATTAAATAATATTTCTTTTTATAAAAATATACTAAAAACAAAATCCAAGATAAAGAAGAAGAGGAAGAGGCAGGCAGGGCATGCCCTACGTACGGGCTAGAGAGAAGAAGGGGCTACCCTAATCGACAGTGTTGTTGTTCTTCAGATATTTACAGGAGGGCTAGGATTAGGTGATTTTACTATTAAGTAGGGTATTATTTTAAAGAAAAAGAAAGATTATTTGATTAATTAATAAAAATATTGAAGTAACTTGCGAAAATGGTAAAGAAGAAAAGGTGGATGGATGGATGGACCTATATAATATTATATAAATAATAAATAGATTAGATTAGTAGATACCAGCTGATATTTATTCCTCTTTGATAAGACATCCCCTTTGGACTTTCAACCTCTTTTTTCATTTATTTTTTGACCATCTATTTATTTCACTCATAATTTCAAATAAAAAACAGCTGTATTACAATTTCCTCAATAAAGTTTATTTGTTTAAATTTATTATAAAAAAAAATTAACACACTACAACTTAAGACATTACTGAGGTAGGTTTGGTTTTATTTTTTTATCGAAAAATGTATCTCAGTTGTTGGTATTAGTTGATGGTTAAATGTTGGTTAGACCGATTTTAGAATTAACAAAAATAAGTATGTATATAAATTAATAAACTAATAAATGAAAAAAATAATAATTGATAAACATTATTGTAAATCAAAATTTAAAAATAATTATTTAACTTTCAAAAATATATGTTAGAATATTAATTAAATTACATTGAGTGTAAGAAAAAAATATATAATATACAAAATAATAAATATGTGTATCAAATTTGTAACTGCTAAAAAGTCTAAATTAAAAAATATAACAAAAATATGTATGTATACCCTCATTGATTTTATTATCTAAATTTATAAGCGAATTAATTAGAGTCAGTACATAAATGTTACCAGATCTAAATTGGTCGATTTATAATTATTTTGATTTTTTTTTTCATCGAAACTGTTTTTTCAGTTTTACTTGTAACCCTAATTTTATGTAATTATTATTTTTAAACTACTTTTAATTAATAAATTTATTTAATAAGTTATTTTAAATAAATAAAATGAGTTAAATCAGATAATTTAAAATAAATAGTACAGATAAGTTTGAGTGATTAAAGGTGTAAATATTAGTGTATATGAATCATTTTATTTTATTTATTTATTTTAAATAAAGTGAACTAACATGACATTTCAGCTTATTCTTGTTTTAACTTAAAACGTTTTCAAATAAAACTAAATTCATAATTTTTGTCTCTTAAGTTCACTCTTACCACTGAACTATTTTAATGAGTCAAATGTATATGATTTTTTAACCAATAAAAAAATTGACTCACTGGTTTGATTTTCTTGACTTTAATTCAAAGTAACAATTTAATATGATTCTAAATATAATCTTATAACGAGGGTGGGTTGGTACGGTATACCTAATTTTTTTTTATAAATACCTTATACCTTACCAGAAATTTTGGTATAAAAAAAAAATTATACATTTATCTTACCTTGATTTCGGTATACCTTGAGTTAGATATACCTTAATTTCAGTACGTTATCGGTACTATACTTTTAATCCATATAAAATATAATAAGTTAAGAAAAAAAAATAATTTAATATAGTTATTACATAAGTTACACAAAATTAAAAATGAAAGATATTTCATAAAATCAAATATTCTTTTTAAAATAAATATATTTAAAAACTAGAAAATATTAAAAGTATAATCTAGTTATAAAATTAAAATTATCAAGAATAAATATAAGTATAGTCTCTAAGTTAGACTAAATGAAAACTAGAGAGATTTAGAATGATATTTAATATCATTTGTATATGCAATTTTTTAATAATAATACACACCAATACCTTCACTATTTTAAGACTGAAATTGCTCATAGATCAATTATCCTCTATTCAAACTAAAAACATAGTTACTGACAATTGTTAAGAATGAAATTGAAAAAATATCCTTCACAATAATTGAAAAAGCTAGGTATTTAGTTTTATTCATTTCCACCACTCTAGAAATTGAAAGTTTGGTTATATATATCAATTTTATCGTCTAGAGATGGCATATATCAAATTATATTGCAGTATAATTATATTTTGATTTGATTTTTAAAAAAATTATGTTTTTATAATTAAATCTATTTATTTTCTTATAAGTTGTATATATTTTTTTAATTTTTAAATGTTTTTTTATATATCTTTATATATTAAAATTTTGAAAATCTTACTGTATAAATAATTTTGATATCAGTACCATACTTTACATTTTTTTGGTATATTGGTACTTTACATTTTTTGGTATATTTAAAAATCGATATTTTTAATATATTGCGGTACAATATTTTTAATATACCTATAATAACGTTAAATTTTGCAACCCCTATTTATAACACAAATCAAATCAAACTTCGAATTTTAGTAGAAAGAGATTATTAACTAAAATTTGATTAATATAATTTTTTTTGCATAAATAATATATTTTGAGATAGGTTAAATCTTTCAAAAAAAAAATTATTTTCAAGATTTTGTTTGACATGAGATTATTTAGATTTAATTTGAATTTTTATTTTTTTCAACAATTAATTCACTCAAATTTGTCAATACTAAATTAGTCATAATTTTAATTTGATTTAGTTAATAAACTCTTTTTTCATTGAACACATATTTGAATAAAAGAAATTCATTTAAAGCAACCACAAACCAAACTATTGCTTGTTTAAATGGACCTTACAGTTTTTTTTTTCAAAATTTTTAAATCATATTTTATTAAAACTATCAAAATTATTAATTTATTAACTAAAATACATTTATTTTATTTTTATAAAATTTAAATAATTAAAATATTATAAAAATTCAACTATATAAAAAGTAAAAAGTAATATTTTAATACATAATATAATTATTATGATAATCATAGAGATTTCATTGATAAATTGGCTGAAATGGTCTAGAAACTTAATGTTCATCTCAAAGAATTCTGAGCTAGTTAAAGTTTTTATTTTATTTTTTAAGCCAGTGATGATCATTTTTGTGTTATTTGTAATAGTTTTTTTATCTGTTTTATTTTAATGTTTTTATCGTTTATCATTTATGTATCTTATGTGTTATCATTTGCTTTTTTAAATAATTTTTGTTATATATATATAAATAAAACTCAAATATCTTAAATTTTAATATATATATATATATATATATATTTTTTACAAGATGGGATGATTGAAATGGTCATGTTGCTTCACTATTTCATCCCATTATTATTATTATTATTATTATTATTATTATTATTATTATTATTATTATTATTATTATTATTATTATTATTATTATTATTATAGTGGGGTGGTTTCATTGGTAAATTGGTTGAGACGTAGAAAAACTCGTTCATAATCTAAAAAAACTTTGTACTAGTTAAAAAAAATTCTTTTATTATTTTATTTATTTTAAAAAGAAAAATTATTGTTTAGTTTAAACTACTCTCATCTATATTTTCCTACCTTTGATCATTTGTTTCCTAATTAAATATTTTTTTTATATAAAAAAAAACTCAAATAACATATATTTTACAATATGGGAATGATTGAAATAGTCATGTTGCTTCACTATTTCTTCCCATAAAAGAAAATAAAAATCATGGGCATTAATATTAATATTATTAATATTGGTTTTTGGCAAAAGAGGGGCACATGGGTTAGGGATGGTACCGAAGAAAGGTGACGCTGGGGAAGTATGGGACCCTCTCCATTGGGTGGGACCCTTTCTCACCCTGTCGGAAATCAGGAGGCGAAATCCTCTGCATCTTATTTTTCATTTCTGGTCAACTATAATTTTTCTTTTTCATTTTATTTAACAATATATATTATCTCACGAACCAAACAAGGCCTTCTAATCAAGGTAAAAATCCTCTTATCTTCTCTCTGCTACTCTACATCACTCCCATCCTTATCCAGCCACCATTCCAATTTCTTGCTTTTCTATCTTTTCCAATTAACCATAAAAAATTATATATCTAAGGGCTTGTTTGATTTTTAACAAAAATATTTTAACATTTCTTTTTAAAATAAGGTCATGTATATTAAAAATAAATAAATAAATCGTTTAAGTACAACGATAAAATACTACATTAAGAGAAAAAAAAAGGTACTAAATAAGCTATCGAGCTCGTAATTTTTCAGACAAACTCTACTGACTTTTCTTATACGGATATGAATGATACGAATTGGACGACTACGATCATTAAAAATTTGACGATTCCTCTCCAACCAGAAAATTCAAAAAAAAAATAATTTGAATGGTAATTCAACTATGTAGGTTTACTATATCAGTCACGTCAATCTAAACTTTTCATGAATTACAATGAATCCCAGTAATATTGCACAAAATTTTTTAAATATTAGTCATTCATTGATAACTTTAAAATAAGTGAGCTATCAATTCAATATTTTCGTGACATATATGACTAGTGATAATACAATATTTGTATACACATATAATCCGTTAGAGTTCTAACATTGAATAATTTTAATATATTTTTTAACCATTAAATTACTCAAATAATTAATTAGAATGTCAAAATATAAAAAAGAAATATTAATTTTCAATAAATAAAAATTCCAAATAATTTAAGATCAAACAAAATAAGCTTGATTAAACTAGTGAATAAACTAAATCAATAGATCTCAATAATTTTAACCAATAAGCCCAATTAATAAACTTATAAAATTCAGACATCAATAGCAATAGAAATAATCTACATTATCAAATTCACTTAATAACAAATATGTTAAATCGAATAAACTGAATAAAATTATTATTTTTATTTATTATAAAAGTCATGTGAACAAAATGCTACATGTGATTGCCTCATCAAACTTGAATTTCAATTTAGTGCATTTTTCTACTTAATCTAATGTTGAACTTTATGAATAGTTTATATTTGAAGATGAGTAGAGTTTGTATTTTCGTCAATATATAATTAAAATATTTTCTGAAAAACATAAAATATATATATATATAAAAGAAAATTAATTCTTTTTCTTGTCTTCTATTTACTTCAAACTTAAAGGTACAATAAATCTCAAATTTTTAACTTTTTAAAACAAAACTCCAAAAATTTATTCAAATGTGGAAATATTGTTAGCATTATATTTTTTTAAAAGCATTTATAGTTTCTATTATTGAAAAGTATGAAAAGTTAATAATAGTTATATTAATTCTTATTTTTATTTGAAATAGCCTAACTATAAATTAATTAAACTTTCTCATGATTATTACATCTACCAAACATTAGTCATTATACTAATGATACATTAATTAATTGATAATGATATAATCTAGTATGTTATAACTTAAATGACAATAGTTGTTTTTAAAGGATAAAAAGTTATAAGATTAATTTTAATTATCGCTTAAAATGTTGTAAAGTTGATTGTAAAATATTTAAAATAATCCGTGACGAATTACATTTCGATCTGAAAAAACATTGCAGAATTAAACCCGGGTGAGGCAGAATCAAACTAGCCCTAATATTAAATATTGTAGTAATTTATTTATTTATTTTAAATGTCCCCACTTGAAAAGAAAAGTCACTATTGAATCAATATTGATAATGAAGGCGTGGTCCCTATTATCATTACAAATTTATACACAAATTATAAGTGACAAAGGGACTTGGCAAAATATCTAGAATTATTATTATTAGGGTTTTGTGTTTTTATGAATATGATTCATAGATTTTTATAAATATTTCTGTTGTGTGCTTGTTTGATGTTAGCTTATTTATAAAAATAAGATAAAAATTATATGATAAAATTATAATTTGTTAAAAGGAGGCTGAGATCTTTTTAGTCTTAATAATAAATTTATAATAAATAATTATTAAAAAAATGGATTGAAGGAGACAGCTGTTGTTTGTCCTTTATTTATTAAGGGCCCCACCCGTACATACATATCCTCCACCTTCAGGATCAAACCCCAACCGTATAAATATATTGGGACTTGTTTGTTTTTTAATAAATATGACTTAAAAATAAGTTATATACCTTATATATTATTATTATTATTAATTTGAGTCATACAAAATAATATAAAGTTTTATTTATATTTGATATATAATATAAATAAAATTACAAAGATTTACTTTTCCTTATAAATTGTTGTGCGGCTTGATTTGGCTTATACATTTAAAAAGTTGTCCCTAAGTTCATATGATTTTTATTTTATCACTAATATTAATTGTTCGATTAAGTATGTTTCATAGTTATTCAGTTTTTTTACAGCTTCTCGTTTTGATCATGTTATCAAAACAGAAAAAAAATGTAAGTTTATATATTTTTAAATTTCAAAAGATAAAAGGACAACAACTTAAGACTGTATTATCATCATTATTTAAATAACTTAGACTATTTTAATTTATTTATTTTTGATAATTTTAATATAAAAAGTATTATATATTTGTAATATAATATAAAATATAATAAGTTAAAGAAAACAAATAAAAACATATTTTTTCTGCTATACTATTTCAAATAATATTTAGTGCCAACTCTTATGACTTGAAATTATTATCATAGTGAATTTATTAATTTGAACATAATTTAAAGTGAATATAACATTTTTTTTTTTGAAGAACATTGAGGAATGATGAGACACGAGTTGAACACTATTTATGAAGAACATTATCCTTTACCTTTTACTCCTTTTCACTTTCTTTTATTTGTTGATGTTGTTATTTCATCAATAAAATAATTTTTATATTTCATAATAAAATACTTAAATATATATATATATATATACATATTTACAATTTATACCTATATAACACGTTATCATACAAGTTGTAACTTCTTTAAAACACTACTTAGCATGTATTTTAAGAAAATAATTGTAAATAGTCTAAAATTTTGTATTATTATTAAAATAATTGGTTAAACTCTATGGAATCTTAATACCTTATCCAAAAGGAAATAAATTATGTTTTTTTTACAAAATAACGTTAACATAACAAGGTTATTGTCGCATATGTATTTTACGCCATGGTCCTCCACTTATAATGATAATTGAATCTCTAATCCTTTAATTTCTTTTCTATGGAACTAATTTTACATGAGTGAATAAAATATTAAATGGTTATTTGAATATTGAAAAAATAAATATCAGATTATTTTTGTAAATAGATTTATAATGTATAATTTATGTAAATAATGATAGAGAGCGGAAATTTAGTGTCATGAATGATGTTGAAATTAATGTAATAGTATTTGATAAAACTTGAAATATAATGGGAGACATAAATTTTATTTATCAATTTATTCAAGTGTTGTTTTATCATTTTCGACACAATTTGTGACACAGAATTACTGGCTTTTAATATTATTTTTTGCAATAAAAATATTAAACTAAGTAATTTGTTTTCTTATGATTTTACATAAAAAATAATTATAGAGAATATAAATTTTTAAAAAATAAATAATGATAATGTGTATAAATTTGATGTTATGAATGGTGTCGAAAATAATTAAACAACATTTTAAATGAATTTAAAAAAAAAATCTTAAATATAATTGATTAACTCTTCACATTTAATTAATAAATTGAGTCTCTTAATGTACAAATATTAAAAACTATGAATTCAATTAATCAATTTCAACTTAAATATTCTTGATACTCAGTTGAGGTTTACTGGTTATTCATACCGTATAGTATTTGAAATCTTTTGTGAAATATTAATGAGATTTATTGAGTGATGTTCGAGTTTTTAGGTAATTATTGATATGTTTGGATTAATGAGGCTGATATGAGATATTTATATATTTTGGTTACCATCTCAATTATTTTTTAATGATTAACTAGTTAGGGTTAAACTTTTAATAATGACAGTCATTCGATGTGTATCATTTATAATATTATTATTTTAATGTATCATGAGATTCATTCAGAAAAGTAAGTTGGAGAAGTTAATCGTTCTCGAGTATTTAAGAGTTCGACGATAACTTATTAAATATTTTTTTTTTTGTTTTTTTTATGTCATGCCTTTTGTTGTCTTTAATTTTAAAATATATGTATATATATTTTAAAAAAAATAAAAAAAATATAATTTGATAATTCAACCATACTTATTTAAAAGTAGTTTATTAATTTTGGTCTTTGATTTACTAAACAAGCTTGATCTTTGATTTTTTTTAATAGATTTTTTTATATAATATCATTATCATTTTAATTTTAAATCACTTAATTGAGTAATAAAATTATTCTTATCTTATTAAATTAAAATTTTAAATATAAAAAACATTTTATAATTTAACCTACAAAATTTCAAAATAAATTACATTTAAATCAAATAACAAAATTTCAAACAAATTCATAAATATCTTAAAATCCAAGCTATTTCAGAATTGTATTGCCTCTTCTTTAAATCATTTGATAAAATATAAGTTCAATCTAATATTTTTATTTAGCTTAAAAAGAAGCTTAATTTGTTTTTATTTTATATTAACAAAGCCAATATATTTAGTCTTAATATAATCATCTAAATATTCAATTTATCAATTAAAATAATTTTATAAAATTTAAAATATAAAATAACTAAAAACTAATTAATATTTTTTTCATTTCTTAAAAAAAAACATTTTTGTTTTTATAAATTACCAACATGAAACAAGATGAACAATTATTAGGTATGTTTGTTTACATCATTTAAGAGCTTAGATTAATAAACATTTTTTAGATTATTTAAGCAGCACCTTCATGCTCTCTCTTTCAGCAACTAGAAACCATTCCTTCTTCCATAATTTCTCCATCATTTTTCTCTCTGCATAACCAGACACAAATATGAAATGATTCTCCTTCCAACTCCCTTCTTAATCTCCACAAATTAATTAATGGATCTAGAAATCATGGGTTTCGATGGTCTTCTAGGTTCAGACACAACTACCACTGTCGCCGCCGGTTACTTATCTTCTGAATCAAAGAAAAGGATCCACGAATCTGAGTTTCTAACCAGACTTAATTCAGAAGACTTCTCCTCCTCCTCTGTTTCTAAAATCAGATCTATCAATAACTATTTATCTGAAAATGGACAGCATATGCTCAGCTTCTCTTCTTCTTCTTCATCTTCTACCTCCCCATTGTCTTATTACAATGATCTGTACCAGCAAGCTTCAGCCTTTTCTTATGGTAGAAATCCAGGTAACAACACTTTATCCTCCTCATTACTACCACCCTTTCCTGTTTTACCCATCTTTCATAAATGTTTCATCTTGTTTCAGGAACAGCAGCATTAATGAATAGAATGAGAACTGGTCCTTTCACTCAATCTCAATGGATCGAATTGGAAAATCAAGCTTTGATTTATAAATACATCAATGCTAATGCTCCTATCCCTTCAAATCTCCTTATACCCATTTTAAAATCTTCTGATTTTTCCAATTCATATCCTCCTTTCTCAGGTATGTTTTTTTTTTCTCTCTTTTTCTTCATTCTTTTGTTTGATTGTTTAATGTTCTTATCTGGTCTTCATTATAGTTGGTTGGGGTCCTTTTCATCTTGGATTCTCTAACAGTACTGACCCAGAACCTGGTCGGTGCCGGCGAACCGACGGCAAGAAATGGAGATGTGCTAGGGATGCAGTTCCTGATCATAAGTATTGTGAAAGACATATGAACAGAGGTCGTCATCGTTCAAGAAAGCCTGTGGAAGGACAAACGGCTCGTTCCGTCGTCGTCTCCTCTGCCGCCGGTAAGCTTGTTCAGGCTGAGCCGGCACCGGCGCCGGCGACGGTAACGTCTGATGGGCTTAGTCTCTCTCAACCTGGTGGACCTATTACCAGTCCTAGCTCCAATAATGGAAACAGGTTATTTAATATTTTTACAAATATACAAATATTTTAATCCATCCATAACTTAGGAATGCAACCTGTGAACTTAGGTTTTGGATTATTTGAAAATTTGTTATTGGGGTTTTTCTATGATTAGGGTATTTTTGAACATGGAGAAGGAGAAGCCAATGGAATACACCTCAAACAAGTCTCAAGTAAAATTTGGGTCATTTGGAGTAGACACACTTCTTAGTAATGGTTCATCATCATCTTCTTTAATGGAAAATGAAGAATATATGATAATGAATAATAGTACTAAGAACAAACAACATAATAATTGGTTGCCAAGTTCATGGTTTGACACCAATAACCACCAACATGATGGAACCCAACTCTCGATTTCAATACCAATGATGTCGGACTTTATCCCATCCATGAACGAAACCCATCAAGTTCCATCAACCGAAATGGGTTTAGGTTTGGGATTGGGTGAGTCTTACCATAAACAATCAACTAGTTGGATTCCAGTTCAATGGGGAAGTATCAATAATTGTATGGGAGGTGGTCCTTTAGGTGAAGTTGTATTGAACAAGACCAATAGAAATGATCAAACCGATTGGAAGAAGAAATCATCATCATCATCGGTTGCTTCTTTAGATCTCATGTCTTCAACTGCTAGTACTGGTCATAATTGGGATAATAGCCCACGAGGGTTTGGATCTTCTCCCACTGGTGTATTGCATAAGGTTCATTTCGGTTCGGTTTCGAATAGTAGTGCCGGGAGTAGTCCAAGAACCGAAAGCCATTTCGGTTAGAACTTGAGTGTAATCATCAATCGTGTTCATCTTCTTGTTTTTGTTTGTTCTTATGTTTGTAGCTAATAAAGTATTGATATGTTTTATAAAGTTTTTATTTAGTACTATGTTTGATTATTATGTACTATGATGTTTGTTATCAATCTAATATAAGTACCAACTTTTCTTTAAAGAATATTATTTACTTGTATGAGCTAAGAATAACATAATTTCATATAAAATGATGTTTTAAAAAAGAAAAAGTACTAAGAATTTTTATTTATTTGAAATGATCTAAAGTCAAACAAGGCCTAAGAATTTGTGTACAATTTATTTATTAATATAATATTGTGGTTGGATAGGATATGTTGGCATGTCAAGCCCACGTGAAAATGACAGATAATAATGGGCTTTCTTTTGTTTTTACATTATCGTTTCCATTCATGAGACAAAGTATAGTCTATATCATTGTTAAACAAAACTTTATACAATTTCATATATTTTTCTATTGAGATTAGGGTTTATTTTTTCGATCACGACTCAGGTGACTCCACATTCATGGATATTAAGATAATTCAAATGATAATAATGATTTTTAAGAAATTAAAGATTACGAATTCGATTCTTACGCTCAGAATCGAGAAAAAATTAGGATCAAATTATGTATGTAAATAGTTGTAGGTTGTTGGGAGGCAGGCATGCTTGTAGGTGGGGAGTGGTTGTGTATACTTAACAATAATATTTCACTCTCATGGGATGGGACCCTATCCCATTTCTTTTTCTCTTTGCCTACAAAAACTAATAATTTAAGAATCAACTTTAACTTTAGGACAACTCAACTCATCTATGAATCTTTTTAAAAGATGGATTTAGTAACAACATTACAAAGAGTATATAAAATATTTGTTCACCACAATTTTATTTTATCAACTATCGATCGAATCGGTTGAGCAATCGCACAATAATTCTACTCAAAAACGAGTTTTTGTTGACTGCAAACAGAGTTAGCCAAGAATAAAAAAAATTGGATTAGGGTAGCTCCAAAGTTAATAACTTTTACATCTTGGAGTTTATGTTTTCTATAAAACGATAAAAATAAAGTAAAATAATAAATACAAGATTTAACGGGTTCACGAATAATACTACATCCTTGAAAGGAATCATATATATTAAGTTTTATAGACACAGGAATAAAATCAGTTTCCCTAAGTTTTTAAGTTCGAATCCGTTAAGTATATATTTGTGGGTCATGTGTTTAACCCATAAGAATTAATCGCACTCAGATAAATTTGAGCATCCTTATGTTAGGTTGAACCATATTATCAAATAATTAGTTTGGTGGTAAAATGGTAAATAAGTAATTGATAGTTGGTTGGTTACACCTGTAAAAATTGCTTTGTTTAGCTTCCACTGGCTTTGGCTGGTGAGAATGAGATGATGAACATAGAGCAACAGTGATGCTTTATTTATGCCTTTCCTTGGAAATGACATGATCTTTGATTTGATGGGGACTACATATCTTTCCTTTTTTTTCAACTTTTTTTTTACTAATAATTCATCAGTTTATTTTTTATTTATTTACAAATATGTATACATCTTATATTGGTTGTTTTGATATACTAATTTATAAGCCAAATACATTTTAAACTTTGTTTTGTTGGGTATATTCACAAACAACAACATATAATTGAAAGCAAAAAAAAAGAAGCAAGAATATATATTATTATGGTTTAAAAAAAAAATACATGCAAATTTCATCATTCCATGAATCTAATCTGAATCCTTGGACATAAAGAAGTTTCTAAATTAAGATCAGAAATCCTTCACATAACAACATTTTATATTTTAATAACATGCCATTTTTAGTAATTACTTGTAATCCCACAATCATGATCACCTAATTCAGTTTAAGATTTCTTTTTGTAGTCCTTACATAAATGAATATTGTTAAAAAAATTAATATTTTCATTTTTAGTAATTACATGTTTCATAAATTTCTTTTTGTAGTGAGTTCAAAATTATGGAAATTTTCATACAAGATCAAGTCAATCGATATGTTTAGATCATCCCGAATATTTTTTCATTATAAGATTTGGGTGCTCTTGAATTTCGTTAAATATTAAGTTGAGGATTTATTTGTTTTTCCAATCATAGTTATCTTTGGACATGGAATCATTTGAATCCTTTAAAACCTAGAGAAAGCCATTGAGAAATAAAATTTAAAAAAGAGAACCATACAATATTTAATACTGTTACAAGAAGTTTTTTTAATAAACAATAGTAGAAAAAAGAAGAAGAAAATGTACCATTTAAAAGGTTACTAAAAAGTCAAAATTTATTTAATTCTTCATAGACCCACTTAGTAACTATATATATTAATTTGAATGAATGAGATTTTCATAATCTACCTTAATTGGTTGGGAGTAAGGGAATTGATAATATCTAAAAATGACACAAATAGCCTACTATGGGAATTTTATTTTACTTTATTTAAAATTTCAACTCCCACATTAATGAACCTACTAAAGAAATCAAAATTGCTATCACATATAATTTTTTTTATTAAAACCAAATATTATATAAATAACCAAAACTTACATGATTCTTGAACCAATGAAAATGGCGAAACTCGTTGTATTTTTCACTTTAGCCCTTCTCATTTGCTTCTCGCAGTCCTATGCTGTCGCTCGTCCAGGGATTTCAGTTGTGCAAGCCAAACACGATGAGGTAGCTTAATTGTTTTTTTGATAAATCACACATTTTATCAAAAGACTCGATAGAGATATATATATCTTCTTAACTCTTAGGGGTAATTTATTTGAGATTATTGATAAATGAAATTGTGGATTTAGGTGGTTCATGTGATAAGAGAAGAAGATCATCAACTAATGGAATCGGGTGAAGTGTTGAACCAAAAGGAAGAGGATGCTCACACTGATTATATCTACACCTGTTGAACACTAAATCAATCCATCAATGAAATGAAAATAAAATTATTCAATAAAAGCATATTTTATAATTACCTATACTCTACTGTCGAGATTTATTTGAGTTGTATTGTATGTTTTGTAATTCCAGACCTTCATCCTCATCTTGATCGTCGTATTTGCGAGTTATCAACAACTTAAAACTGCTGGCGTTCTTCTGCAATAACCTAACCTGATCACTAGTCAAAATCTGCAAGATTAAAAGAAAATGAATGTTCAAATCATGAGTTTTTAATCCTTTAGAACACCTAGAGTTGAAACTTCAGATTGTTGATGTTATCCAAAGTTGAATATAAAGGGAAATATCTGATCATCTGGTGTACAGATAACAGTAGTCAAAATTTTCAATAGAAGATATCAGTTTTATTCAAGCAAATAACTGAAATGTTTGCAATTACTAATCATAATTGAATTCTTCTCCACAAAAGCATAGCTAACACGAGGTTCACATTCATGGTCCCCGGAGTTCTCAGTGG
Source organism: Impatiens glandulifera (assembly GCF_907164915.1). Classification (NCBI taxonomy): domain Eukaryota; kingdom Viridiplantae; phylum Streptophyta; class Magnoliopsida; order Ericales; family Balsaminaceae; genus Impatiens; species Impatiens glandulifera. Next base: position 40,952,679 of record NC_061868.1, on the reverse strand, counting down.
AAATCGAACTCGACCCTTTCCAATTACATCATGTGTATGTAAAATTGTCAATTTCATTAAACACAACACAATAAAGAACAGTCCAAATCATTCTTAACTATGTTTACTTACCAGTCCCATTCACTGAAGAAGCATTGCCACCTTGTCTTTGAGACTGCATCTCTTCTTCTCCAAAGGAACCGATACCTCAGAAACTGATTTTTTCAGGCCTTCTGCCTCGATATTTTCTGTGACTGAAGGACCTATATACTCCTCCTTATTAGATAAATCTAATTTCTTTTCCACCATTTGTGATTTTGTTAACAAGGGTCCAAGAAACAAATTCAGCATATCTTGAGTAGAATCCCCTGTTGAAGTAGGAGGACTAACAACAGTCTTTTCAAATGATTTTTCTTCAGCTGGTTTATATTTGAGACAAGTATTCAAATGGGTTTCTGATTCACTATCATTCTTCCCACAAAAAATATCAGTTCTATATTCAAGATTCACTGACGGCTGATTTGTTTCATCAGTTCTAGTGTACTCCTTGGCTATACTCATCAAATCTTCAATGGTAAGCTCTTCTTCATCATCACCATCTTCACTGTTTGATACTGTTTCAATTTTGCCTAAATCAGAAATCTTAGCATCTTTGTGAGTCGGGTTTACCTTCCTTTTCTTCGTTTCACGTTTCTCCACCTTCAAGCTTGGCTTCACACTTAGTTTGGGCTTTCGATTGGTCTCAACAGCAACTATATCCGAATTCCAGAAAGGTAACCGGCGCTTTCCGGCCTGATCAGCCATGGAACCATCCATTACGATCTCAAAACGCAGAACAAATATGCCCCCAAGTACTGTAATTTATATAAAGAACCCAACAAAACTATTCTAGGGCGTATTGCTATCGTTGTTGTTTCATAATCATCGCATAAAATTGATGGGTTTTCGAATTAGAATCGCATTAAGAACGCTAAAATGTATAAAATTTCTTGGTTCTTTGTCTTACCCGCTGCTGATTGTCTTCTTGGAAGAAGGGGAAGAACCAACCAGTCGCATCCCTCTGGCGGGTTCAAAGAAATTGGGTGGGGGAAAGAAGCTCGTCTGGGAAGTGCCTTTCCTCCTCCTTCTTCTCTACCGCCTGACTCCTTTGGGTTAGAAATCGAAGATCAAGAATGATGAAGAATCGAAGATCCCACTCAGAGAATTGGCGTGGAAAACCCTGTAATGCATATCTTTTTGTATAAGCTTGATTTATTAATTTACATTTCAAATTGTTATACATTTAATTAGAATAAAAAATATAATTAATTTAAACATAAAAAATAATTTAATAACTTCAATATATTTGTATTCATATTAGACAACCTAACCTTCAACCTTACTAAAATTTGTTAATTAAATTAGTTATATAAATTTTATTTATTTATATTAATTAAATTAGTTATATAAATTTTATTTATTTATTTATAAATGTTAAGTAAAGAATGAATTAACAATTTTTTTTTAATATTTAAGACTCTTTAATATTAAAATTATACCTAAACAAAATTTTGCCATAACAGTTTCTAACGTCATTAACTTATTGTATTAGTAAAATTTGTAAATAAATAAATAAATAAAATATTAATGTCACCAATTTAACTATCGAATTCTAACAAATTAATTATTTTCATTGTCAACTTTTTTTTTTTAAATTCGATAGTCAAAATCTTTTGTTTTTTAAAATTCGATAATTAAATTAGTTATATGAATTTATTTATTTATAAATGTTATGGAGACAATGAGTTAACTATATTATTCAAAATCTTGTTTCTTATAAGTTTTTAGTAGGTTTGAGTCCGTCATGTGACAAATTTTGTGTCTGATTATAAATGACTAAGTGTGTTTGCGGACTATACAATTAACCCGCGGGAATTAGTCGCATTTCAAAATAAAAACAGAATCCCGCATTCTAAAAAAATTTAACTAAAAAGTCCCAAATTGTAAGATTTAAAAGAATATATCTCGGAATTTCAATTAACCTCAATAAGAACAGTAATTTGACCATTCAATTTTATAAGTTATGTTATTAAAAATTTATTTAGAATGAATATTAAAATATACTATTTAATTTAAAATTTAAAAAATAATAAAATAAAATATATTCTAAATAATGAATTAAGTAATTTGATGATTAAAACCTTCTTTTTCACTATATATATGATATAAAGTTTTACTTGATTTTTACGTTTTTGTTTAGTAATTGTTTTTACATAAATGTAACTAAAGTGATTTAAAAAATATCAAACATATGGCTTGAAGTTCAGCTGGGGATAATATATTTAACATTAAATAAGTACTAAAAATCCAATAATAGTGAATCCCAATTTTATTTAATATTTTTAAACCAAGCAGCTTAGGATAAGCACATATAACATCATAAAGCTAAATAAAGTATACATCATAAAAACACAATTATTAGATGCAATATTTTAGATAAATTCTCTTTGAAGACTAGATTTAACATTCATATCCCCAACAAAGCGCGAATAATAGTGAAGATTCTTCCACTTAAGAGAGCCTTGAGCATTCTGAGCTTCCCCGGTGTGTAAGGTGGATACCTTGCAGTCGTATCGCCTGCAAAACTCCGGCTCAAAACTCCCTTCTTATGGCTGAAACATTCGAACGAGAATTTTCCATGGTAAGCTCCAAATCCACTTTTTCCAACTCCTCCAAATGGTAAATAAGGATGTGCAACCTTCAACATTATGATTATTTATTATAAAAAATGAAATCAAATATTATAGAACAAGAAGTAATTAATAAACCAATTAACAATCTCACATGAAGAGCAACATCATTGATGAGTAAACCTCCAGCTGAGACTTTCTCTACAAACTCATCCTTAAGCTTATTGTCATTAGTGAATAAATAAGCTGCTAATGGTTTCTCCTTAAACTTCATCATCTCAAACCCTTTTTCAATAGACTCAACCTGAATAATCGGTAACAAAGGACCGAAAATCTCCTCTTTCATTACGAGCGCTTCCTTCTGATCGGTCACATCCAACAATATTATTGTCGGAGCCATTTTTCTATACCAAAAAAAATAAAAAATAAGTAAAAGTAGAGTTTCTATAGAAATGTATTAAAAAAATCACTCACAATTTGCTTTCATCGCTTTGACCTCCGTGAACTATCTTTCCCGAAAGTTTATCATCGTCCAATAGCCTTTTTATGCGACGAAAGTGGTTAAGGTTCACTATACGCGACAAGTCTTCCGATTCCATAGGGTTCTTCCCAAAAAAGATTTCTAACTCGCTCTTTAAAGCATCAATCTGGATAATGAATTCAAAATTGTTAATTAATTATGAAGATCTTAATTATAATATTTCTTACCAATTTTGGAGCAAAATCTTTTGTTGTTATAACATAGTCAACACAAATGCATGCTTGTCCATTGTTCATTGTCCATTTTCCTGCAATAATCCTCCTTATTGCCACCTAATAAACAAAATTACACATATTCCTTAAAGTTATTGAAATATTAGATACTATATTATGATAATAAAATAAAATATCATAACTTACTTTCAAATTAATATTTGAATCAACAAATGCGGGACATTTGCCTCCGAGTTCTAATATAACAGGTGTAAGATGTTTTACACCAGCAGTCATCACGATACGACCCACATTTTCATTACCTAGAAACAAATTAAGATGGTAAATACATTGCGATACAATTTTATTTAAAACAAATAAAAACCTATAATGATAATAATAAGAATACGAACCTGTGAATAAAATTTTGTCCCATTTTTGCTCCAATAAAGCCGAAGTTTGAGGAATTCCACCTTCAACAACTTCAATCGCGGAAGTATCCATATATTTCAAGAACAACTCTGCAAGCAGAGACGACGTCGAAGGAGAAATCTCTGATGGCTTCAAAACCACCGCATTTCCAGCGGAAATGGCTCCGATCACAGGTTCGAGCGACAAATCTATTTAAAAAAACAAAAGAAAAACTTAAATTATTAAAAATCATAGGTTCTTTAATTAAAACTTGAGAGTGCATAAATTAAAACTTACAGAAAGGAAAATTCCATGCAGATATCACCAATACAACCCCAAGTGGTTCATGTATTATTTTTACTGATGAAGGAAATGATAATATTGTATTTTTTACCTGCCATAATTAATATAATTATTTTTACATTTTTTACCTCATTTTATACATAATAAAAAGGATTATAAAAATAAACAAAATACACTCACCTTCTCTGGTTCCATCCATCGTTTTAATTCTTTCATCGCAAACTCAATCGATGACCTCACCGTACTGATCTGAAACATATATAAATTATATCTATCAATTTATATATATTAAATATTAAATATAAAATTTTAAATAAAAATTAAAGTTGAAGTAATTAGAGTTGTCGTGTGTATGATATCATTTAAATACATACATCATTTTAAAATAAAGACACCACATTTCAACAAAATTAATTAAATGTATGAATATATGTTTAATTAATTAAAGTATGTTTATACTATTATCTTAATTAAATTGAACAAGATACTTGACGATAAAAAAATATCATTCAAACCCAAATCCAAAATTTAATTTTCGGTTCGATTCGGTTTTCGAATTGGCTTAAAAAAACAAAAAAAAACTCAAATATAGGAACTCGAATAACCCAAAAACCGGATCGATAAAGACCTCTAATTGTAATGTGTTTTATCATTAATAAAACACTAAAAAGTGATGTGTTAATTAGTTAATAATAATACACCACTAATAGATCATTGTTTGTTTTCCACTCTATATGAAAGCTGAAGAACATCCTTTGTTTAGCTTCTCTTTGGTGTTCATTCATTCAAAACAAAAATAATAATGTTTTTTTTTGAAGTCTTGTATATATATTATATTTAGGCTAAGGATGAGTACTTATATAAAGTGAACATTAATTTGTCATTGAATTTGTAATTATGTATGAGAAATGAAAAAACAATAATATTGAATTCCAAAGCTTATGAGATGTTGACCAAATTACTCAAGCATTGAAAATTAACGTTTGTCACATGCAAGTTCCTAACTATATACAGAAATCAATAAATAATAATAATAATAAATGTTGTCACCGCTAATTTAATAAAATACCAAATTGTTGAGGACAGTTAGTTAGTTGCCTAACATCAACCAAATTAAATTAAAATTTTCAACCCTATATTAAATGAGATGTAATACATATTCCCCAATTCATCAATTGACATTGAGACCCCCTTACTTTTAGGATAATTTCATCCCTTTTTAAAGTAATCTTGTTGTTTTTTCTTCTCCATTTAATTACATATTTATTTAAAAATAAAAAATAAAATGAGTAAGTAGTAGAGGACAATAAATAATATTCCCTTAAAAAAACATACCCTCTAACTACCGTCTAATACAATCCACTCTAACTTTTATTTGAAAGAATAAAACACATTTAATTAATCAAATATATTGTAAATACGAGACAATATTTATAGATAAAATTGATGAAATATATCCGAACAAAGAAGTGTATCTTTTGTATAAAACATACTTTAAGTGAAAACAAAACAAAAACAATCTATTTAGCTAAAAAAACACAATCAATTTTCTTTTGTTTCAAAATGATTTTTTTTTTTTATAACTTATCATACTTTTCACACTATAAAAAATCTAATTACACTTTCACATTAAGTGAGGAAAAAATAGGATGATTGTTCTTAAAGAAAAGTTTACAATTTTTTAGTTTTTTTTTTTTTTATAATTTACAAATAAATCTTTCAATAAATGATCATGCATATCAATAAAATTATGAATCCAATTAAGGCCTTAATTAGTTAAACTAAGAAAAGAAATGAAATGATATTTGATCATATTTTTAATTATGGATGCTTGAGGAGAATATAAATAAAGAAAGAAAGAGACCTCATATGCGATGGTTTCAGTTGGAGGTTTTGAAAGGTCAGAGTAAAGAGCTTTGATTATGTCGGGTTCATGATGATCGAGTATTTTCATCAAACCCTTCAATTGGGACAATCTCCATTCATAGCTCATCGTCTTTCCACTCAAGAATGTCTCTTTCAGCTTATCCACCACCAAACTGGCTTCTTCTGAACCAAACACGCCCTTATTGTTCTTCATCAACTCCATTGCTTTGCTTTGTTGAAGATGTCTTATCTTCTCTTTGAAGATGATGATGATAATTTATATGGTGGAGAAAGATAGAGAGAGAAGGTATATAGAGAGAGAGGTGCTTTTGATACTTCCATAATTTGGGCTGTGGACAAATAATAAATGATGGATCGGATGAGAGAGCGGGTAATCCGACAAAGGAGTTATGAACATATTCAAGGCTAAATCAATTACTTCCTTTTCAACTACATTAATGATGGAGGATGGAGAGGAGCCTTGTTTCTTTGACTTTCTTCAATAGGGATATCATAATTATCTATTGTTTAATTTAAATATGATTAATTATGAATCGAAACGCTTTAAGTTCAAACGACGGTTAAGAATAGTTCTCTTTTATTAAAAAAATATATAAATTAAAATAATAATAATTAAATTAGATTATGTTAATCTATATTGTCATTAAGTTTGACTTTTAATCTATAGAGAGAATAATAGATGAATACTAATCCTAAGTTTATGCGTTCGAGTTTGTCAGGCGACAAGTTTTGTGTCTAGTTAAATGATTAAGTGTGTTTGCGGGCTACATACTTAATTCGTTGTCCCATTTTTATCCCCTCTTCTAGTCTAACAGTAATAAAATGTGGATATTAACCCTTAGTTTCTGGGTTCACGCAAGTCAGACGGCAAGTTGCGTCTGGTTAAATGATTAAGTGTGTTTGCGGGCTATATATTTAATCAGTTGTCCCATTTACCCCACTAAGGTAGCTCAGTGATAAGAGTCGGGTTAAGAGATCAAAAGGTCATGAGTTCGATTCTATCTGAAAACGTTTTGAGTTTAAGCGGGAAACCATGGCAGTGGGATGTTAGGCTAGCTAGTTCTCCTTTAATTAAAAAAAACTTATTTTAAATTGAACTAATGTGATAATTTTGTTTACTTTGTTTTTTCTTTCATATTTTAAAATCTCCACTTATTCATTATATATAAAATTATATTTAAAAAATTTCTCCTATAAATATTAGGTTACACTAAATTTGTTGATTTTACCGTCATTGTTATACGTGGAGACTCATATTTTAGTGGTACATAACAATTTATATCTTCGATGTCATGGGTTTTGAGACTTTAAGAAGTTTGAACGTGGATTGCAAACAATCGTTTCACCTCAAAATTTGAGATGGGTGATGGTCGAACCATTTTTCCTCACTTCGCAAGGAGGAAGTTCTTTGTGGTTTCGTTCATGAGCTTCACATGCATGTGGATAATTTCAAGGGTGTTAGAGGGAACAACCCTTACGATCTTTTTTATGTATGTTTGGAGGAGGAACCGAGGAAGTAGGTGAATTAATACACGAAAGCGGACCATATATAGGGTTGTTAAGGACAACTAGAATTACAAATTTACATAAACTATTAGATGCAAAATTCATTGACAAACAAATAAAAAATATTTGATAAGATTGGAGAATATATACAGAAAAGAGTCATAAGTTAAAGAGTAATGATAAAAATATGAAGGATAGACATTGAGATTCATTAAATTGATCAATGTCACTTGCATTAGAGATACATGATTTTGTCATTTATATTTCCCTCGTTCAGAATTGTTTTATTGATTTATTTTATGTGTTCAATAAGATTGTAACTTTATGACTTTTATATGTTATAATTGATTCTAAATAATTTTTTGATTGATTTTTGTATTGAATTTGATCTTTATCCTTTAAAAAAAATGGATACTATTTTTAGTTTATCTCATCGTATAATATGAACGTATGACTTTTATTTTGACATAGTGTTTCGAAGGAACTTTTATTCAACACAAAAGTCAGACAATGCAATTCCTTCTTATTTAATTAAGGATTAAGTTAGGCAAGTATCTCTCACAATTCAAAAAAATATGACCAAACTCAATAAACCAAAAATTAATCTCATTAATAACAAATTGAACACTATTAACATGGTGTCACATATTAAAATAATTTATTATTTATTGTCAAAGAGAACTAACGTTTCAATTAACCTTTTAAGTTAAATAGGAAATTATGAGTTATATTTGTACAGTAATATTAAATATATTTTTTTTAATAAACTATGGTTTTTAAATAATAATAATAGTTTATTATTAAAAAATTAAAACTAGTAGTTGGGAAGAAACATGGGAGAAAATTAATTATGATAGATTTCCATACAAATGTATTGTTCACTTTTCCCAATTAATTGCCTTAGTCCAAATTGAATATTATTGATCTGAGTTTTTATTATTATTTGTCTATCATTATTGAAATTCAAATTTATGATGACTCATTCTAGCTATAATTTTTTTTCAAATGTTATATTTAGATTAACTCATTCTAAACATGTAGAAACTATAAAACACAAATAGTCCCCACTTGGCCTTATATCAAGGCAGACAAATAATTGACATTTAAAATTTTCTTTTAAAACATGATATATAAATTTAGTCACTAAATAATTTGTTCTTGTTAAAAACGAGTTGAAGGGAAGAATCGTTATTGTAGAATGTCGTACAAACTTCTTAAAATATTAAAAATTATATATATATATTATATATTTTTCACTTATAATAAAGTTTAATCTCATTATCGAAACCAAACAACATTTTTTCAAAAAATACGAAATTTTTTTATTTTTACTAAATCAAATACAAGTATATGTAACAAAATAATCGAAATCATATCGACCACCCTTACGCACATAAGTATAATATTGATAAAATTAACTAAAACAAATGGTCAAAAAAACCAAGACATTCAATGTAAATAGTCAATTTTGTGTATTGGATCATTGATTATCTAGGTACAGAACAACCCCATATGCTAAATTTAATATTTCTCCCTAACTTCATCAATGGGTTGGCAAGACTCATTAACCACTACCTCCATTTGTCTATCTGTCTTGAAAAAATTTACACATGAAAATAGATTTTACATCAAAAAACAATTTTGTAACGGAGGTTATCTTTACATTTACTTCAAATTATAACGCTTTTTTTTTTTAAATATCCGATATCAATCTAGACTTAAATTTGTTTAATGCTATAATGAAAAATGAAAGTTTCTTTTCTTCTTTTATTTTTGTATTGTACCTAAAAGTGAGAAGCTCTAATAAATAAACTGTGGGTTTGAAATTTTGTGATATTGATAAGTGATCACCCACCAATAAATACTGGATGATTCATTGATGACGAGAAAATGATGCATGTATGAGAGATAGAATTTAATAGTGTTTATTAATTCATAAATAAAATTTATTTTTAAAAATAAATATCAAATATGTATATAATATTAAAAATTCATTATTAAACAAATATTTAGAGGGATAACTATAACTTGTAACCAAATATTTATATTTTTATTAAATGTTTATTGATAAATTTTAAAATATTTGAACATAACATATTAACAAAATAATAATAATAATAATAATAATAAGAGAATGGATAAATGTTTTTATAAAATAAATAAAAACAAAATTACAGTTTATTTTAATTGTGGAATTTTATTTATATTTAATTTAGGCATAAAATACATTTTACTTTCTAAATAATTTTAGTCATCACTTTTAACACAAGCTTAAATCAAAATATTATTTATTTTGGAATATTAAAATTTTAAATACAGAAATTTAAAGAATTATTTTTATATATTTAAATAAAGTGTACAATAAATTTGTGTTTTGACGGCATGGTAGGTAGGCAAAATTAATTTTAAATAAAAATTAATTTGAATATATACAAGTTGAGTCAAATATGTATATCCCAAAACATTTTTTAAATATTTTGTTTTCTTTGTAAGGATTTTGAGTCTTTTTAAGGATTTTAAATATTTATTTTGTTTCAATATATAATTAGTGTTTATTTAATACTTCATTAACTCTTAACACTTTATTTTTTATTTTGAAAAATAAATATAAAAGCTAATTAACTAAAAAAGTTATTTTATATTTTTTAAATATTAACAACTAATTTTAAAAGAAAGAGCACGACACACACAGGAAGACACACAGCCAGTAGAGTGTACACACTAATATGGATATTTTAATATATTTAGAAATTTTAAAACTAAAACTTAGTTAAAATAATATTTTGATTCAATAATTTACTCTTAAAAAATAATTAATTTGTTATTGGAAAGTTTATTAATTATTAGTGTAAATAAATTCTGTAATTTAGTTAAGGTGTATATAAATCTTATTGTTTAATCTATAAAATAATTATATTTATATAGTCGGTATTTGATAATTATAAATAAACAATTATAAACATAAACTATATCAATTATATGTTATTTAAATCTATAATATGAAATAATATATTTGTATGTTATTATTATGTCACCTAAATTTTGATTGTCTTCATACTGATAGGTAACTTATTTTAAATTTTTTTTTTATCAATTTGAGAGATCAAAATATAAAAATATATGAGAATAAAAGTGAATTGTAAAAACAAATTTAAGAAAATTGTAATTTAAAATATATGAAAACCAAATTAGAGTTTCTTTTAAAACATTTTTCTATTTTAATTATTTCTAATTAAAGTATAAAATACATTTTAATTCGTAAATATTTTAAAATATTCCTTGATAAGTTAAATTTGTTAAACTCATTAATGAAAAACGGTGAATGAAAAACAAACCCCATTATCTGAAAACAAATTGAATTAATCAAATGAAAAACAATATTATGATTTCCTTGAAGAATTCTTATTTTATTTGTGTTGAAGTCAGGTATAAAATACATTTTAGTCCCCAGATATCTTTAAATTATAAATATATGAATTAATTTTTAATTAACTAGTTCAGAATAGTTAGTAAATATTTTTAAAATGTATATTATAAAAAAATATATAATTTTTCTAAACTTTTTTCTTATATTAAAACAAAAGAATATATTTATTAAAATTAGAAAACTAATTTGTGCAATTAATATACACAAAAATAACTATGCCCGAAAACAATACCAGATTTATCATAAATATAAAATGATTTTAAATATATAATATTTAACTCATATATATATATATATATATATATAAACACAGTCATTTTTTTCATTTCATTTTTTTATTTATGACTAAAGTGTGATAGATGTGGTAGCTTAATCAATTACTTATTTTGAAAAATAAAATATAAAACAAATATTAATAATTATTTTAATTTGATTTATTTTTTATTTTTTTTAAAAACGACTTACAATTATTTTATATTATAAGCACATTGTGACAGTCATAAAATACAAATAGATGAAAACCAATATTATGATTTCTTTAAAGAATTCTTATTTTATTTGTGTTGAATTCTGGTTTAAAATACACTTTAGTCCTAGGTATCTTTAAATTACAACTGTATGAATTAATTCTTAATTAACTAGTTCAGAATAGTTAGTAGCTATTTTTTAAAATTTATATTATAAAAAATATATTTTTTCTGAACTTATTTTTTTTTATATTAAAATAAAACGAATATATATACTTGTTAAAATTGAACAATTTACTTGTGTAATAGATAAAAAAAAACTAATCTCCACAAAATGACTATGCTTAGTCAACATGACACGAGATTAATCAAAAATATAAAATAATTTTAAATATATAATGTTTAATTCACATATATATATATATTATATATATATATATTTAAGATTCATTTGTTCATTTATGATTAAAGTGTGATAAATGTTGTTTAAAGTTTAATCAATTACTTATTTTTTATGTTTCTTATTTTTAAAAAAATGAACTTACAATTATTTTTATATTATAGGCACATTGTGATGTCATAAAATGCAAACACACATGTACATATTATAAATTATTAACCTAATTATTATTCAGAATTGAGTATAACACATTAAATAATATTATAAAATTGAAAAATATTAGTTTAAAGAATTTAAATTTTTTTGTAAATTTTTAAAAACTAAAATAAAATAAAATTTTGACCTAAACTTTGTTTACATTAGATTTGAATTTAATAATTAAAAAATTTAAGATAACTTAATTATTATAAGATAGAAGAGAAACAGAACTAAACAAATTTTAGAAATAAAGAGAAAATGTATGCATATTAAAATATATAAAACTAATTTAAGTATAAAATTTTTTATTTCCTAAATAACTTTATATATTATACCATTATATATATAATTTTTAATTATTTATTTTTTCAAAAAAATGGAAATATAAACTTTAATTAGTCTTACTAAATTAGATATAAGCATATTAGAATTAGTTTGTACTGAGTTGTAGCGTATGGGTCTTATTTTCTGTATTTTTTTTGGTTTAAATTTTTACTTTTAACATATTATTTTAAATTTAATTAAAATTATGTTAAAATAATTTGGTATTTAAATTTAACTAACAAGTAGCCCGTGCATCATTTGTAAAAGCAACTATATAAAAATCGAGAATAAAAAATTATGCTTAAAATGTGATAATATTTTTAATTTAATCTCATATATATATATATATATATATTTAAATTAACGATAACTCTTAATACGATAATCTGATAACTTTAAAAATTAAGCAATCATATTATATTATATTATATTATATTATATTATATTATAGTTAGTTAAAATATTAAACTTAAAACGTTTCATGTTCATTAAATTTGATGTTAAATTTAAAATATAAAATTTTATTAGCATAGTTAGTTAAAGAGTTATATTTTTAATTTTATTTTTAACCGTTTTAAGTTTATGAACGAGTCAACCCACAATCCAACCCAAGTATACATTATTTTCACGTCACAATTCTCGACCAATTCGGACACTTTAAAAATTAAACATCATTATATATATATATATATATTAATTTAATAATAATAATGTTTTATATATAATTATGAAGTCTTATAATTATGCTAATATTTGATTATTATCCAAAATATTAATTAGAAATATTATAATTTAAAAAAAATAAAAAAATTAAGAGTTGAAGAAGTAGTTTATATTAAAAGTTTAATTAGTTAAAAATATAATCATTTTAGGGTTAAATATGAAAAAGTAAAACAATGAATAGAACAATAAAATCAAAGTCTGAACCCTGAATTGAAGAAGCCTTCATAAAGATCTTCTTTACTAGTATAAAATCTCAAATCAAGGCCAAGAGAGTGAACCACCATATACGATCAATGGCATCTAGGTTTCAGATCTGTTTAATTCTCGTCTCCTTTTTCTTACTCACATCTTCGTCCTATGCTTCTGAAGCTGAGTCGTCCCAGTCTAAGGAGTTCGTTCTCACGCTTGATCACTCCAATTTCTCCGATACTATAGCCAAATACGATTTCATCGTCGTCGAATTCTACGCCCCATGGTAATCCGACGTTGTTTACATGCTTATCTTACTGTTTTTTCCGTTTTTATCTATTTATTTGTACTCTTTTTCTAGTTTTAGCTTTTATACATTTCCATGCTTTTTATTCCTGAGATCCAATTACTTGTATAAGGTATTGTACATCCTAATCTAGGGAAAACATCTTTCAAGAGATTACTATATTCTTTTTCTTGTGGAATGGCCTCAGAATGTGGTTTTATGATGTAACATTCAAAGTAAGAGTTTGGAAATTTATATCCCAGTTGGTTATTCTGCAAAAGAATGAAACTTGGATGCTAATAAGGGTTGGGTACTTTAGGTTGTTCAGACTGGAAATTGAGAGTTAAATTTCCTAAATTACAGAGTAGGTTCTGTTTAGATGCTTAGAATGTTGAGTATCTTGTATTGAAGATGTTCTTACTCTTCTTCCTTACTATACAAGTTCGTCTAATTGCTTGAATTTGTAACAGGTGTGGCCACTGCAAAAAACTTGCTCCTGAGGTAAGTGAACCAATGAGTTTCACTACATTAAGTGAAAATTTCTGTGAATTTAGTTATGGTAAAATTAGTTATTGAAGAGTTATACTGATTTGTGCAGTATGAGAAAGCTGCATCAGTGCTGAGCACTGTTGACCCTCTAGTTATCTTGGCAAAAGTGGATGCCAGTGATTTGCAGAACAAAGGACTTGCAAGTCAGTACGACATTAGGGGGTTCCCTTCTCTTAAGATTATAAGGAACAAAGGAAAAGATATTCAAGAGTATAAGGGACCTAGGGAGGCCCAAGGCATTGTTGATTATTTGAAGAAACAGAGTGGTCCTTCTTCTTTTTTAATCAAAACTTCAGAAATCGTTAACTCTCTTATCGATGCAAACAAAGTTGTTGTGGTAAGTCTATGTTTATTTCTCTTTCGTGTATTTGACAATTAACGTCAGTGGTTGAAAGTTAGATGATTGCTTGTGTTTTATAGGTCGGTGTGTTTCCGGAGTTTTCTGGGGAACAATTTGATAATTTCATGGCCGTTGCTGAGAAATTGAGGTCTGATTATGAGTTCGGTCATACTTCAGATGCCAAGCTCCTCCCACGCGGTGATTCTTCGGTGACAGGTCCCATAGTTAGATTATTCAAGCCTTTTGATGAGCTTGTTGTTGATTTCCAGGTATCAAAATTGGGTAAACTTTAATGATTGCCCCTGCATTCAAGCCTACTATGGGTTTTATCAAACCAATCCAAGGCACATATGTTATTTAAGCATCTGGTTCTTTTGCATGCAGGGATTTGATCAGGAAGAGTTAAAGAAGTTTGTTGAAGAAGCTAGTCTTCCTGTTGTTACTGTCTTCAACAAAGACCCCACCAACCACCCTTTTGTTATTAAGTTCTTCAACAGTGCCAACGCAAAGGTGAAAGAAATAGTAACATTAATTTTTGTAACAAACCTTCATTTTCGAAATCAAGGATTTAGTGATGAAATTCAGATGTGAAATGAATGTCTTATGACTGAGGAGAAAAACACAGATTCAACCATTTCATATTCAACATGTGCCTTGGCCTCATTTAGAAATACTTATTGTTTTTGTATCTGGATTCGTTTCCAAAGATACACAAACATAAATACATTGTTGAATCTTGACTAAATTTAGTTTCCAAATGTTTCTATATATCTGGAAATGGATCCAGATACAGAAATAATAAGTGTTCCGTTACTGTTTATGTGGATGTTCCTTCCTCTACTAACATTAATTACAATACCAACCTTAAAAGTAATTACTAATATATCCTTATACTGCTACATTTTTCTTTAAAATATTGAAAAACTTTGTGCAATTTTCCCATCTAAACTGAGCTGTATCTTAAGATTTGTGATGTGCATCTTCTTATCTCATTCTTTTTTTTTGTTATGCCAAAGCGTTCATTTTGTTCCTTTTTAATGAATTCACATTAATGGGCTTTCTAGCACAATTCTCTTCTTGGATTATTACTCATCCTCCCTCTGAAAATTCTGATATATATTTGAAATGTTAATATTTTTTGAGTTACCTGCATGCTGAGATGTTCTTTGAACTGGATAGGCTATGCTGTTTCTGAATTTTACCGATGAACATGTTGACACATTCAAATCAAAATATCATGATGTTGCTGAGCAATACAAAGGAAAGGGTATAAACTTCCTGCTGGGTGATGTTGAGTCTAGTCAAGGTGCCTTCCAGGTCCGTATCTTTGAGTTCCTTACTATTGCTTTCCATTATGGATATATATTCTTTGTTCTGACTATTGATTTGTTGAATAGTTCTTCGGACTTAAAGAAGACCAGGTGCCTCTAATCATCATTCAAACAAATGAACAAAAGTTTTTGAAACCTAATGTTGAAGCAGATCAAATTCCATCTTGGGTAAAGGAATATCAGGTTGTGATTCCTTCTTTGAAAATAACTCATAATTATTTCACTTCTAGTGATTTAAGACTTGTGTGATGCAGCAAGTAGCCTTTTTTCTTTGGTGTTAATTAAGCTGTGTAGATGAGAAAGTTAACTTCCATTATTTTATGTGTGTGCTAATATTTAAGGCCTTGTTTGATGTGGATTATTTGAGATTATTTCCAAATAACCCACTATCCAATCAACAATCTATTCATTAATCATAACATGCAAATCATAAACCAAGATTCTATTTGAAAACAAAAATTTGTAAAGAAAGAATCTTTTCATTAGTCCATGAGAAGCATGAAAGCCACATTTTCCATGGGGGAACCGTTTCATGTCAGACCAAGTTGTGACATGACTAGCCACAAACAACATCAACATGACTTCCAAAGGATCTCACAAACATCAAATGCATCCAAGAAAACATGGCGCACTAAAATAATAATAATTATTTATTCATTATATATTTATACTCCTAATGTTTTTGTTTTTACCCAAATAACTTGATTTTCATTAACCTACATTAAACAAGGTCATTTGGAAATAACCACTTGGTTATTCGTTATTCAAATAACCCTAGATCAAGCAAGTCCTAACTAACTTAAGCATAATTTGTTTCAGGAAGGTAATGTGCTTCCATACAGAAAGTCTGAACCTGTACCTGAAGTTAACAATGAACCTGTCAAGGTGGCGGTTGCTGATAACCTTCAGGATCTATTCTTTAACTCTGGAAAAAATGGTGTGTAGAATTTCTTATGTGTTCTAAATGATGCTTTGGTTTCATTTTGATGTTGAAATTCTTGAATAGACTAGCTAAATACTTCCACCCCACATTGTTATTGCAGTTCTTTTGGAATTTTATGCGCCATGGTGCGGTCACTGTAAGAAACTATCTCCTATCCTGGAAGAAGTTGCAGTTTCTTTCCAAAGCGATGGCGATGTTGTCATTGCAAAGATTGTAAGATAATAAACTGTCTTTAGTTGCTATATTTATTTTACAGAGAGATACCTAACTGCAAATCCATTTCGTTATAAAATTGTAGGATGCAACCGCAAATGATATTCCAGGTGACGTGTTTGATGTGAAAGGATATCCTACATTGTATTTCAAGTCATCGGGAGGTCATATCATTCCATATGATGGAGATCGATCTAAAGATGACATGATTAATTTTATCAAAAAGAACCGCGAGACGCAGCCTCTTACACAAGATACTACTGGTACAAAAGATGAGCTGTAGAAAGGTACATCAACTCTTTTTCTTAACAAATTTCTTCAGAATCATATATATATTTCATTGGGAGATATTTTCTGAAGCTGTATTTGGGTTTGGTCGAAAAAACATTAGTTTCTTGTCCCGATGTTGATTAAGACTATATCATAAATTTGTTTACGTTTCTGGTCCAAATCCTATGCATCTTTAGAAAGTGTTTCCAAATTGGCTTCCTTGACCCATGTTTTCTGTGGCTTGTTTGGTGTGGATTTTTTGGACTAAATTGAACCCATCAATTGTTCCATCAAATTATCAATTTAAAATACCAAAATACCCTTATTTTTATTCATTGATTACTAAGGATATTTGGTCATTTGCCCCAAATAGTCTATCTTCTCATTAAACAGTTTTATTTATTTATTTTCAATTTGACTACACCTTTAACTTTTATTTTTGCTAATAAGATTGTTCTATAACTAGTGTATAATTATTGAGGATAATTTGAGTACCTTTTTAATAAGATCAAACTTGATTCTAAATTAGTATATAATTATGCTTGATTATGAGTGATTGATTAGCCTTGTTTGGGAAGATAATGTGTTCTTCCATGAAGTATGTCAGGAACTCATCAAAGTCTCCATTTGGCAGGTCGGGTTTTCCAAGAATGAAGACGAATTGGATGAAGGACTGACACTAGCTGAACTGTAACTCGTTTATATAAGCACGTCGAATAAAGATGAGATTATTCTAAATTTTCATTTTAGGGTGAGAATTTTTAGGTTGCATATTTAAGTTTCTATTATTTTTCGATTTTGATCTATAGAAATGATGATATGAGTAGAAAAACCAATTCTTGAATGACTTACATTTGTTGAATTTATATTATAAATGTTTTTTTTGTCCCTACACATATCTAAAACTTTATTTCTACTTAAAACTTAATATGTCAATGTCTTATTTATAATCAATTAAAATATTAAAATATCTTTATTTTATTTTTATAAATTTAAATTTTAAATAATAAAAATTTTAAATAACTTAATTTCTTTTTAAACAAGAAATAAATATTTTAAATAACACAACATCAAACAAGCTCTTACGTTAATTTCTTTTTATCATTTTGATGCAAGTAGTACATTATTAATTATTTTAAAATATAATATGGTTGTGTAAAAAAACTATAATTTTCAAAATGAAATTGATTTTAAACAATTACTCCAATTTTAAAATAGGATGCTCTGATGATTTTTTTATTGTCCTTGAGCCTTGTCTTGTTATACTATCAAAACTAATATGTTTTTATCCTTTTTTTTTTTATATATGAAAATTAGTATGTTTTCATGAAAGCTATATTAAATTCCAATTTGCCAACTCCAAATGCAATCAACTTTGAATTTGATAATCTGGGGCTTCCAATCAAACAAGCACTACTCTTACATGCAATTCTTTTAATTCCTTTTTTTTTAATAAATGTTGAAATGTATTATAAAAACTTGTACAATATCCTTAAACATTACCTAATAACTATGAAATGTCAAGACCATATCCAATATCACCCTTACATTAAAGAATCACATACATCTAGGGCCTAAATTAAAATGCTAAAAGAAAATGTTTTATATATGTGTTGGACATATGAGTATTATTCCAGTTGGCTATGTTATTGAAATGTGTTTAAGAGTCAGGTGATCAAACCCTGGCCTTATCTTTAACTTATATAATAATACATTATTTTTTTATTTATTTCAATATAATTAATAATACAAATTATTTATAAGGGTAAAATTAGAATAATAATAATAGTGTTTTATATTTCTTAATTTTAAACTATTTTAAAAATTTATAAGAAAAATATAAATTAATATTAATAAACAAGTTAAAATAAAGAATTTGATATCTCTACTCAAGAACTTAACAAATCTCCTAGAATTGATGTTGATGTAAGTTCTCTTAAACTTGATCCAACATTACGTATTCCGATATGGAAATATCTTTTTAATCAAAGTGATGAAATTAGACGAGCTTATATCAAGATGGGGTCATATCAACCTATTAAGGATGAGTACCCGCCGACCAAATTTGGAAATCAAAATCGACGGTTCCAAAGTCATTAGTTTAAGAAATTTACTTGGTTAGAATACTCTCCTTTAAAAGATGCTGCTTTTTGTTTCCCATGTTTCTTGTTTTAACATAAGCAACCCCAAAAACCTACATTTACAATAGATGGATTCAAATATTGAAAGCGAGTTAATGATGAGGATAATGCTCTTTTGTTATGCATATAGGATATAATATTTTACCACATAATAGGGCAGTTGAATATCTTGATAATCTAATAAATATCCTTGTCATATTGACAAAGTACTAAATGCACAGTCTTCAGATGAAAAATAAAATAACAGATTACGACTTACATCAACTATTGAAAGCACTCGGTGACTCACTTTGCAAACGTGTGTATTGAGAGAGCATGACGAGTTTCCATCTTCTAATAATCGTGAAAATTTTATTAAAAAAAAAACGAAACATAGAAAGTTAAATCTGAGATGCAAGTTGGAGTCAGCCCTAGGTAATTTTTCATCCTGGCTCCGCCCCTACATACATCAACCCAAAAAAAAAAATTGAACAAACCATGCCCTTCCAGACCAAAACCTAAATTTGATACCTTAAACCGTTCAACAAAATTATCTTTTATATATAAAAGTTTTATTTGATATACAAGACATACCGCACATACATCAATAAAATTAATTAAAAATAATTGACAGTTGTGAAATTTGAACCTACGTTCTTTCGGACCATAGCCTAAATCTGGCGTTAGACCACATTACCTAATACTATAAATGTCAAGACATATTCAATATCACCCAACCACATTAAAAAAATACATACATAAAAAAAAATTGAACAGCTGTGACTTGTGAGTTTTAAGCCTTCAACTATAGTGAGATTTAAAACATGTCCTTTCAGACCGCTCAGCAAAACTAACATTGTATGATATAAAAGTTGTATTTGGTATACATGTCCTTTCAGACCGCTCAACAAAACTATCATTTTATGATATAAAAGTTGTATTTGGTATACATGCCATGCCGCACATACATCAAGAAAAAATTTAAAAATAATTGACAGTTGTGGAATTTGAACTTATGCTCTTTCGGACCACCAGAGTCTAAATCTGGCGCCTTAAACCACATTACCCAATACCTATCAAATGTCAAGACATTCAATATCACTCATTAAAGAAACACATACATTACCAAAAAAAAAAAAAAAAAAATAAACAGTTGTGAGTTTTAAGCCTTCAACTTTAGTGTGATTTAAACCATGCACTAAAGCTTAAATTTGGCATCTTAGTCCGACCAACAAAACTATCTTTATATTATATAAAAGTTTTATTTGGTATACAATACATATCGCACATACAATAATAATTATTTTTTTAAATAATTTATTGTGAGATTTGAACCCACACCCTTTCAGACTAGAGCCTAAATTTGGCGTCTTAAACTGCTCGGCCAAACTGTCTTTTATTTAAATAAAAGTTTTATTAGAATAAAAGTTTTATTGGGTATACAACACATAAATCAATAAAAAAATAAAAAAATAATTAACTTTGAACCCACACTCTTTCATATTAGAGCCTAAATCTGATGCTTTAAACCGCTCAGTCAAACTGTCTTTATGTGATACAAAAGTTTTATTGGGTATATATAACACATAAATCAATAATAAAGTAAAAATAATTGACTTTGAACCCATACTCTATTGGACCAAAGCCTAAATATAATGCATTACACTGCTCTGCCAAATTGTGTGTGATACAAAAGTTTTATTGGGTATACAAGATATACCACACCTACATCAATAATAAAATTAAAAAATAATTGACAAACATTTAAATCCACATATTTTCGGACCAGAGCTTAAATGCATCTTAGTCAACGCGGCCAAACTGTATTAATGTGATACAAAAGTTTTATTAGGTATACAAGACATACATCAATAAAAAAAATTAAAATAATTGACAACTGTGACACTTTCGGACTAGAGCTTAAATTTGGCCTTAAACCGCTTGACAAAACTGTCTTTTTTTGATACAAAAGTTTTATTGGGTATACAACACATAAATAAATAAAAAACTAAAAAATATTAGATTTTGAACCCACACTTCCGGACCAAAGCCTAAATCTGATGCCTTAAACCGCTCAGTCAAATTATCTTTCTGTAATACAAAAGTTTTATTGGGTATACAACACATAAATCAATAAAAAGGTTATAAAATAATTAACTTTGAACCCACACTCTATCGGACCAAAGCCTAAATCTGACGCATTATACTGATCTGCCAAACTGTATGTGATACAAAAGTTTTACTGGATATACAACACATAAATAAAAAAATAATTGATAAACATTTGAACGCACATATTTTCGGACCAGAGCTTAAATGCGTCTTAGACCACTCGATCAAACTGTCTTTATGTGACACACAAGTTTTATTATGTATACAAGACATACCGCACATACATAAAAAAAATTAAAATAATTGACAACCATGGGATTTGGACCCACGCCCTTCCGGAATAGAGCCTAAATTTGGCGCCTTAGACAACTCGGCCAAACTGTATTTTTTTATACAAAAGTTTTATTGGGTATACAACACATAAACCAATACAAAAAAATTAAAATTAATTGACTTTGAATCCACACTCTTTCAGACCAGAGTCTAAATCTGACGGATTACACTACTTTGCCAAACTGTGTGTAATACAAAAGTTTTATTGGGTATACAAGACATACCGAACTATGTGTGATAAAAATGTTTTATTGGGTTACAAGTCATACTAAACATACATCAATAAAAAAAAATTGACATCTGTCGGATTTGAACCCACGCCCTTTCGGACTAGAGCCTAAATCTAGGGCCTTAAACTGTTTGGTCAGACTGTCTTTCTATGATATAAAAGTTTTATTGGGTATACAATACATAAATAAATAAAAAAAATTAAAAATTAATTGACTTTGAACCTACTCTTTATCGGACCAGAGCCTAATCGGATGCATTGCACTACTCTGTCAAACTGTGTGTGATATAAAAAAATTATTGGGTATACAAGACATACCGCACATGAATCAATAAGAAAATTAAAAAATAGTTGACCAACATTTGAACTAACATATTTTCGAACCAGAGCTTAAATATGACGTCTTAAACCACTCGGCCAAACTATCTTTATGTGATACAAAAGTTTTATTAGGTATACAAAACGTACCGCACATACATTAATAAAATAATTAAAAATAACTGACAGCTTTGGGATTTGAACCTTCACCCTTTTGGACTAGAGACTAAATCTGGTGCCTTAAAACGCTCGGTCAAAATATCTTTTTTGATACAAAAGTTTTATTAGGTATACAACACATAAATCAATAAAAAAAAATAATTGACTTTGAACTCACACTCTTTCGAACCTGAGTCTAAATCTGATGCATTACACTTCTCTGACAAATTGTGTGTGATAAAAAAATTATTGGGTATACAAGACATACCGCACATACATCAATATAAAATTAAAAAATAATTGACAGCCGTGGGATTTGAATCCACGCCCTTTCGGACCTAAGCCTAAATCTGACGTATTACACTTCTCTGCCAAATTGTGTGTGATAAAAAATTATTGGGTATACAAGACATACCGAATTGGGTGTGATATAAAAGTTTTATTGGGTATACAAGTCATACCGCACATACATCAATAAAAATAATTAAAAAATAATTGACAACTGTGGAATTTGAACCCACGCCCTTTCGGACCAGAGTCTAAATATGGCGCCTTAGACCGCTCGGTCAAACTGTCTTTATGTGATAAAAAAATGTTTTATTAGGTATACAAAACGTACTGCACATACATTAATAAAATAATTAAAAATAATTAACAACTTTGAGATCTGAACCTTCACCCACCCTTTTGGATTAGAGACTAAATCTGGTGCCTTAAAATGCTCAGTTAAAATATCTTTTTTGATACAAAAGTTTTATTAGGTATACAACACATAAATCAATAAAAAAAAATTGACTTTGAACCCACACTCTTTTGAACCTGAGACTAAATCTGACGCATTACACTTTTCTACCAAATTGTGTGTGATAAAAAAAATTATTGGGTATACAAGACATACCGCACATACATCAATATAAAATTAAAAATAATTGACAGTCGTGGGATTTGAACCCACGACCTTTTGGACCTGAACCTAAATCTGACGTATTACACTTCTTTGCCAAATTGTGTATGATAAAAAATATTATTGGGTATACAAGACATACCGAATTTTGTGTGATACAAAAGTTTTATTGGGTATACAAGACATACCGCACATACAGAAAATTAAAAAATAATTGACAGCTGTGGGATTTGAACCCACGCCCTTTCGGACCAGAGTCTAAATCTGGCGCCTTAGACCGCTCGGTCAAACTGTCTTTATATGATATAAAAGTTTTATTAGGTATAAAAACGTACCGCACATACATAATAAAATAATTAAAAATAATTGACAACTTTGGGATTTGAACCTTCACCCTTTTAGACTAGAGACTAAATTTGGTGCCTTAA
Organism: Impatiens glandulifera; assembly: GCF_907164915.1. Classification (NCBI taxonomy): domain Eukaryota; kingdom Viridiplantae; phylum Streptophyta; class Magnoliopsida; order Ericales; family Balsaminaceae; genus Impatiens; species Impatiens glandulifera. The sequence goes on along the minus strand of NC_061868.1, from coordinate 40,928,968 downwards.
AATCTCGGTCAAAATATCTTTTTTGATACAAAAGTTTTATTAGGTATACACCACATAAATCAATAAAAAAAATAATTGACTTTGAACCCACACTCTTTCGAACTTGAGCCTAAATCTGACGCATTACACTTCTCTGCCAAATTGTTTGTGATAAAAAAAATTATTGGGTATACAAGACATACCACACATACATCAATATAAAATTAAAAAATAATTGACAGCTGTGGGATTTGAACTCACGCCCTTTCGGACCTAAGCCTAAATCTGACGTATTACACTTTTTTGCCAAATTGTGTGTGATAAAAAAAATTATTGGGTATACAAGTCATACCGAATTTTGTGTGATACAAAAGTTTTATTGGGTATACAAGACATACCGCACATACATCAATAAAAAAAAATTAAAAAATAATTGACAGCTGTGGGATTTGAACCCACGCCCTTTCGGACCAGAGCCTAAATCTGGCGCCTTAGACCGCTCGGCCAAACTGTCTTTATGAAATTCAAATGTTTTATTTATTGGGTATACAATACATACATACATGAATCAAAAAAATTAATAAATAATTGATAGCTAAATCTAGCGCATCCAAACTATCCTTGTTGTGTAATTAAAAGTTTTATTATTGCTAGTTATGAAATTTGAACTCACCTTTCGGGTTAGAGCCTAAATTTGGTGCCTTATACCGCCCGACCAAAATGTATGTGTGTTACAAATGTTTTATTGGTATATAACACATACATCAATAAAAAAATAAAATAAATTTGGCAACTTACCGTACATACATTAATAAAAAAAATATGCATTTTCACCCATGCCCTTTCGGAACAAAGCCTAAATTTGGCGTCTTAAACCGTTCGGTCAAACTGTATTTGTGTGTTACAAAAGTGTTATTGGATATACAGCACATACCTCACATACATTAATAAAAAAATTAAAAAATTGGTACCCGAGGAATTTGAACCCTAGCCTAAATTTGGCGTCGTAGATCGCTCCACCAAATTGTTTTGTGGGTAGGGATGTCAATTAATGATGATAATTTGAAACCACACTGCGGTAACTGAACCAAATTATTCTGTTTGGGATGGTTTTTTTCCGATTTGATTGGTAGTTGACCGGGTATGGGGCGGGGATGATATTTGATAATTTGGGCTGACAATATTTTGATAATTTTAAAGTTAGTCATTGTTACTCTTTAATTATAAAAAATGCTCCTTGCGATCTCATATGGGAGAAATTGTGAGACTTTATATTCCCATCGCATATCTCATTTTTTTGATGTAGTGTCATGCATTGAGAGATACTGACAGTTAGAATATAAGATAAAATATATTTAAGATATTATCACAATACTATATAAATTGTGATAATATCATTAGTATATTATATAATTATTATATTATATTAGTTTCCTTATAAGCTTAATGGAATGTCTATATAATAGACATAACTTATGTAATTCAATATAACTTTCTAATACAATTTCTTTCTTCTTTATTCTAACATGGTATCATAGCCAAAGTTTTGTTCTTGAGCTACACAATTTAGTCTTCTGCTGCCTCTATCAATGGTTACCTTAGCCATTGATGGAGGGCTCTAATCATTATTATTAATTATTATCTCTTAATAATATTTTCTTCTTTCAAATAATTATGTTGATGTTCTTACTTTTTTTTGACAATCATATTCTCTGAGTTTGTTTTCAGTTGTTGCTTTATCCCAGTAGTTAATACCATATTATTTGGTTGTTAATCCAATCATATGTGCTCCTTTATTGGTTATTTAGTCAACACATTGTCATTCTCTCGTTAGAATGGGTTTTACAGGTGTTGTTTCACCCCAACATTCTATTCTCATGGGATTCTATCTTCTTCGCTAGTTTTCTTAATGCAATACACTTCCATCCCATCGTTGGATGGATTTCGAGACTCGCGAGTAACTTCAGAGTTCATTTGGTTATTTTTTCACCCCAACATTCTATTTCCATGAGATTTTACCTCTTTGTTGGTTTATCCGTCAACACACTATCATCCTTTAAATGGATGAAGCTCACGAGTTTTTGAAGCTTGAAGAATACAACATCAACATTTCATCATCTTGTCTTCAACCTCAAGTTGTTCAAGCGTTTTACATCTTGAGTTTGAGAATGAATGTTAGAATATAAGATAAAAATATATGTAAGATATTATCACAATACTTTATAAGTTGTGATAATATCATTAGTATATTATATTATATAATTATTATATTATATTAGTTTCCTTATAAGATTAATGTAATATTTATATAATAGACATAACTTACGTAATTCAATATAATATTCTAATACAATTTCTTTCTTCTTTATTCTAACATTGACGAATGATAAATGAATGAAAAAATGATGCATTATGGTGAGTTATTGTAGAATATGTCATAAATAAGCAGAGTTAGCGCCTCACTTGCTCTTAAATTGTGATAGAGTGACTGTGATTTAGAGAGCTTATTATGGAACATGACGGGTATTTAGTTGGTTATGCCGGAATCTATCGTTAGTTGTTGAGAAATATGGATAGTGAGCTCATTGATTTTCTCAAAGACCTTTATGTTCATTAAAATTTGTGTTCATTTCGTTTGTTACTTTTTTGGTCATTGGTAAACAATTTTGTGTTGTGTGTTTTTCTTTCAATATTTTGTAATGTTTTTATCGTCCAGCTTAAACGACTCTAATTTGTATCATTTTGTAATGATTAATTAAAAAAAAGTAAGTTCAAAGCCTTGGTTGAGAACCAATTTAAACTGATTGGGGAAGTGAATTTCGCAGTCTTGTTGTCTTAACTTATTGTAGTGGTATTCAACATCGACTACCATACTCGCATACGAGTGAGAAAAATGGTGTTGCCGAATGGAAAATCTAACACTTAACATAAATTGGTCGTGCCTTACTTGTTAATGCATCCATGTTCTTTACTTTAACATATCTGATCAATCAACTTCCTATGTTGATTCTTGACGAACGCTTCCCATATGAGTTCATTTTTGAACAATCCTCTGATTGTGTAACCTTGGGAACTTTTGAATGTTTATTTGTTGCACCTTTATAGTACCTAAACTCTAAACCCTATAGTACCTCTTATAAATGTTAACATTGCTTGCATATCCCCACTGTGTTGGATTATTCCTGACTGTTACAACTTTTACAAATAAGTGGAAGATCTGCATTAATAAGAAAACGGTAAATTTGCAATGATAAGGAAAACAAAATATTTGCAATAATGAGGAAAATAGAATATTTGCAATAAATTTCATTAAACTAGAAAATTAAGCATTTTTTTTATTTAGTATAAATAAAGTGTACGTTGCTCTCATTATAAGAAGAAAAATAAGAGAGAGATAACAACTCTTGTAATTGTTCTTTAAGATATTAAAGATTTTATAAAAAAAAATTCCAAGTTTTGTGAGTGATTCTCTTTCTAGGCCAACATTTGGTATCAGAGCATCAGGTGAATACCAAAAATAATCCGGTGTGATTAAATGTCGAAGGGTGTAGGATCATCAGTGGCGCAATAAAACCATGGTATATTCCACTATCCACAACTAACGCACACGAACTACATTAGTTGGGTGATTCGTGTACAGACTATGATGGAGGACCAAGGAGTGTGGGAGACAGTCGAGTCAGTAGAAGGTACAAAGATTGATGTTCAGCTCGATAAGAAGGCGAGGTCGCATCTTCTACAAGAACTTCTAGAGGATCTTCTCATGCAGGTGGCAAATAAGAATACGACGAAGGAAGTGTGGGATTGTCTCAAGACGAGATTCGTCGACGCAGACCATGTGAAGAATGCACAATTGCAAACATTGAAGAGTGAGTTTGATAGGATGCATATGAACGACAATGAGTCGCTCGATCAATATGTTGGTCAACTCACATCCAAAGGTTGTCGAACCTTTCAAGAAGCAAATAATGGGGGAGTTTGAGATGAGTGATCTCGGATTGTCTTCATACTACCTTAGAATCGAGATAGATCAGTTCGAAGGAGGTGTCTCGATCAAGCAGACAACATATGCCAAACAGGTGTTGAACCAATTTGAAATGCTCGATTGTAACTCAAAAAAGGCACCAATGGAGCATAGGGCTCAACTCTATAAGAATCTAAAAGGACAACCGATTGATGCAACTGAATATCGAAGAGTCATTGGTTGTCTATGCTATCTCTTTCATACAAGGCTAGATCTTTCTTATGATGTTGGTGTTGTAGCAGATTCATGGAGAGGCCAACTGAGATACATCACAAGGCAATGAAGTAGGTGTTTCGATACCTTCAAGGCACTATACACTTAGGTCTAGTGTTTCGAAATGGTGTGGTGGAGAGGCGTAATCGAACAATGATGGCCATGGCTAAGTCATTGCTCAAAAGCATGGCAGTCTAGAGCAAATATTGGGGGGAGGCAGTTCTTCATTCAGTCTATCTTCTTAATAGGGTTCCAACCAAAGATGTTCGAGACAAAACCTCATTTGAGATGTGGACTGAAATGAAGTCGCACCTAGCGCACCTTCGTGTGTTTGGGTGTACAGCGCACATCAAGGTGACCACTTCCCATATGAAAATGTTAGACGACAATTTTGGTGTCGAAGAAAGAAGTAAGGCACACAAGTTGCTCGAACCACAAAATACAAGATCCATGTGAGTCGTGATATTGTGTTCGAAGAAGGTTGATCAGTGTTCGTGATCTCGAACCACGCCAGGACTAAGGGGAAGAATGTTGGATTATTCCTGACTGTTACACTTTTACAAATAAGTGGAAGATCTGCATTAATAAGAAAACGGCAGATTTGTAATGATGAGAAAAACAAAATATTTGCAATAATGAGGAAAATAGAATATTTGCAATAAATTTCATTAAATTAAAAAATTAAGCGTTTTTAATATTACATTGCTCTCATTAGAAGGAGAAAAATAAGAGAGAGATAACAACTCTTGTAATTGTTCTTTAAGATATTAAAAATTTTATAGAATTTTTTCCAAGTTTTGTGAGTGATTCTCTTTCTGGCCAACACACTGGTCGTCTTTATATATCTTACATTTTATATATCTTACATGGAATGAAATGTTGTTTCTTTCTTCATAACTTCTAACCTCACACTACCTCCACCCACCTCCCACCTACATTGTACTTCTCAATTTTTCCTCTCAAACTCCTACTCATCCAACTAATGAAACAAAAAATGAGACGCTTCATTCCCTTATTACACTCACAACCCTCATCTCTAGATAGTATTATATCTTCTCATCCACCTTCTACAATCATCAAGAACAACTACTAATATTCATAATCGATAAAAACATCTCCTTCTACAATCATCAAGAACAACTACTAATATTCATAATCGATAAAAACATCTTTAGTTGACTCTCTTCTTTTTTATCTCTATTTTATATTCTCAATTATTCAATATATGCAATATACATCTTTAATGAAGGCCTAATTCGGTTCATGTCACTACTTATATTGAATTGGTCTCGCCTAAATCACAATCAATGTGATATAATAATTTTGATGCATTCAAATCAGCTTTTCTAACTTTGATTAAGGATTTTAAGCATAGTTAATAATTAAACTAACTTGGGAACACTTCATCCATTGGAAAAGGTTGATATGTGAGTGAAAGGAGCATGTGAAATGTCAAAAAGGTTGTCAAGAAGTCATGTTCTAAAGAAAGTTCAATTACTATAGGTCAATATGAAAGAAAAGTAAAAATATCAGTCAACATTCAACAAATAGGGAATCAACTCAATCAATAAACTTGTTTTTGCATTTATTTGAAGCCCTGGAGGGGGTTTTAAACTAGGAAAGTTTGCAGTTGGTGTTCCATTTCCTGGCCAAACTCATATCATCCCTTCATGTTCAAAGCATACTAATGACTTTATCTTCACTTCAATTAGTTGTCTTGTGATATGAGAGCATTTTGGGTTATGTTTTCTAACCCTCAATATGTCTTCAAGTTAATTCATAATTCATTTTTCTTAAGATCAAACTTGATTCTAAATTAGTATATAACTATGCCTTGTTTGTGAAGATGATGTGTTCTTACATGAAGCATGTCAGGAACTCATCAAAGTCTCCATTTGGCAGATTGGATTTTCCTTTTGCCAAGAATGAATTATGAAGAAGAATAAGGTCATGACTAGCCAAACTGTAACTCGTTTACATAAGAACCCCGTCAAATAAAGATGAGATTATTCCAATTTTTCATTTCAAGGTGAGAAATTTTAGGTAGCTTACTTCAAGTTTCTATTATTTTTAAATTTTGATCTATAGAAACGATGATATAGGGTAGAAAAACCAATCCTTGAATGACTTACTTTTGTTGACTTTATGTTACAAATGTTTTTTCCCTACACTGCACATATATGTAACTTTATTTTTTACTAAAAAAAAATATGTCATATTTTATTTTTATTCAATCATATAATCAATTAAAATATTTAAATTTTAAAAATATATATTATAATTCAAATAACTTACTTTTTTTTCATGGAAGATACATTAAATTGGAATTTGATCATTTGGGGTTAATGCTAAGGATGTTTGATTCAGTTTATTCTTCCAATCACACAAACACCTCTTAAATGCATCAATTCTTTAAGTTTTTTTTTTTAAATGTTGGAATGTATTACAAAAACATATAGAAGATCCTTAAATATTATAATCTTATCAACCCCAAACTACCTATGAAATGTCCAAGACATACTATTACTCTCAAATGTCCTGTCTATGTTCAAAGTTTAAACAAAGGAACACATACAAATATCAAAGAAATTAAAAAAATAAAAATAAAAATTGACAGCTGTGGGATTTGAAACCACGCCCTTTCGGACCAGAGCCTAAATCTGGCGCCTTAGACCGCTCGGCCAAACTGTCTTATGTGAAAGAAGTATTTTATGTTTTATTTTTGTATTGTATTTTCTTAATCAAATACAAGAATAAAAATAATTTAATTGAACTATTTAGATAAAATATTTAATATTTCAGTACCGTATAGAAAATAAAAATATGGGTAACTTAGGCCTTATTTAATCTTAATATTTCAATTATTAGAATAAAATATTCAATCAATAGGCTATACTTTCAACAATAAAAAAAAAAATCACTTCTAATTAGAAATTAAACATTAAATCATTTAACATGTGTAAAAATGAAAATTGATAAATAAAAAAGGTCCAATTATTTAAGAAGAAAAGAAACTGAAACATAATACAAAACTATGACCTCTCAAGTCTTCAAGCAAGATAGTAATATCGACAATAGAGGAACTCCGACCGAGCTTCGGAAAGCGTGATTTAAATGTCATTATGAATAAACTTAATATGTCTACATCATTGAAGGATCTTCGGTTTATCTCCAACTGGACAATTGTACATGAAACTAATACTTTTCGAGTTGTAGACCCAATGATTCCATGCATAACCCAAGTAAAGGGCAAACATTTGTCGTCAATTAAGATACTATTATGAATAACCAACCAAAATAAAGATTTTATAAAAAATACACCCTAAATTTTCTCACAGTTTAAGCTCGTAGGGTCCACCTAACTCACAAAATGATATCAATCAGACACTAAAGTCGGGACTTTCATTTAAAATAATATTTTGAAACGAGCTAGTGATTTAGAAATATTTTTTCCCTATGAACATATTTTACATGGTTTTGAAGGTTGTTTTCATTATCCATTTTAGGTGCGTTTTTCACATATTCCTCCGACAAAACCTCATAAATAATTAAACAAGTACATTGTACAATTAACATGTCCCACGATCTATTACAAGATTCATGATTATCACTAATCATGTTAGAGATACATAGCAAACTTTATCCACATGTAAAAAAAATTAACATTATTTTTCAAAAGTTCATATTTCTGTAAATTCTTATCCAACAAGGATAAGATTGGGATTTCAAATTCGATTTTCACTATTCATTCATTCAGACGTAGTTATTCTTTCATTGACTATTTTTCAAATAGGTTCAATGTTGCTGATGTACTATCTTAATCGTTGAAAGACAGTCTTTTGACACCCTATTCGACAGCATCTCTCCAAAGATTTGTATCGTATTCCCAATTTATAGAAAGAAACAGGCAGTTCCACATGTTTGCGCCATTGTTCAAGCATAAGTCTTAGATCTTCGTTAACAACCTGTTGTAGAAATATTAGAATCTAGGAATGAATCATAAAAGAGAAAATAGGAGAGTATACTATACTTGTTCAGTAAAATGGCTCCAAAAATAATGGATGAAAAGGAGGTGTTTTAGAAGTGGAACAAAATCAAATGAAATTCTGTATAATAATCGTGTTTTATTTTTTGATGATGGTAAACAAACGTGAAGCTGGTGAAGATGGGTAAGCCATGTTCTACAAGAAGTAAGCCATGTTCTACAAGAGTATTCCCATCCTGAAATATGGAATATAATCTACCAATTCAACTTCATTATAACCACACATCAAACTCCAACTTCTTCCATGCTTACCATGATAACTGATAAGGACATTGGATTCTCCTTCATTAACAGAGCCAAGGTAAAAATGGCATGATCTATATGCACATGTATTCTGGACACAACAACATTTCCCATCTTTACCACAACAAACATCAAGGGGTGGTGGCGCAGTTGGCTAGCGCGTAGGTCTCATAGCTTCTGAGTAATCCTGAGGTCGAGAGTTCGAGCCTCTCTCACCCCATATCTTTTTTATTTTAACTATTTGTCAAATCCATATTTGAAAACTGCAATTTGGCAATGATATTATTACTAGTGTTTAATGCAACTTCAAGATCTTCAAACACCAGCTTTCGAAATCTTTAAATTCTCATACTATAGATTGTGGAGGTTCGAGTCCTCTACCAAATGTCCACAAGATATTAAAAATTGATGAAAAATAACAAAAATTCGAGATTTAAATCTATGACTTGAAACACGAGCAATTCGTTTTAAGTCAAACACACCTTCATGGTCTTCAAAGTTTCTAACCATGTTTTGGTCTCCTTTAGCCTAACTTTAAAATTAAGGCTGACCATAGGGTGATGAAGCTTATATATTAGTTAGGTGACATGGAGAAGACCACTTAAAAATAAGGATAATAAATATGTTTATGTTAAGGTAATCTTTCTATTTAAAAAGATCAAGTACATAAAATAGATAGAAATAAATAACAAGATATTCAAAACAAAGTAAATATTCCCTAAAAATTTGAAAAACACTCCCAATTACAGAGCATTATTAGAGTAAAAGCATCAATTGTTGTTTACTTTTTTTTAAGAATAGAGCTGAGCAAGTTGAGCAGAGAATTGCTTCTTAATAACCTCCCTCTTCAGCTTGAGAGCCGCCGTCACAAGCCCCGACTCCGGCGTCCACTGTTCATACACCAATATGATCTTCGCCGGAATCTCGAACTTCTCCAAACCTCCTCCCCTACCCACCTAAATACATCTCCACCCGTATTATAATCTTGTTGTTTTAAAAAGTATATAAATAAACTTAAGTACCTTTAAGAGTGAGCCATGCACTTCCTTCACTATTTCCTCCTTCTCACACAACTCAGCCAAGTCCCTGAACTCGATCCCTTTCTTCGAACACAAATCTTCCAAAGCCGGCTCAGAAACCACCACAACCGCCACACAATAACTATGATACGGGTCTGCATGCACCATTATATTCTCTACAAACGTGCTTGTCATTAATACAGACTCAGCCTGTAACAAGTTAGTTTTAAAATGTTCAAAATTTTATTTCATTGATTCAAAAGAAAGATAAATTATTGTACCTTTCCCAGAGAAACATACTCTCCATGTTGAAGCTTGACGATATCCTTCTTACGATCAACAATCTCTAGACAACCATCGGGATGAAACTGACCTATGTCGCCAGTGTAGAACCATCTCATTCCTGCCTTATCAACCTTTACACATTTCCAAGAACATTACTAAATATTTTTAAAGAACTAAACAACAACAATATATGAATTTCCTCAACCTTGTAAACTTCCTTTGTCTTCTCCTCGTTCTTATAGTATCCAATTGTAACGTTTGGTCCTCCCACAACTATTTCTCCTCGAGGCATTGGAGAATCACTCGTTAAATACCCACCTTCACGCCAATCGATTAACTACAATCAACAAACAAAGAATTAAGAAAATCATTTTATATAAATAAACCAATAATGTTAAAAAAAAACAAATCTTACCTTAAGAAATGAACAAGGAAGAGGGGCACCAACACGGCCAACAGAAGTGTCATCATACTCTGAGAATGTCCCGCCAGCACAAGTCTCTGTAAGACCATACCCTTGACCTATTGGAGCTCTGGTTTGTAATTTAAGGCAAAAGTTACATATAAAAATCCTTTGAAGATTCATTCAGATAGAAAAGGGTTAGAAGATGATGCTAACCCAAAACAGATGTTGATAAATCTTTGAGTATCAGCCGAGAGAGGAGCGCCTCCAGACAGAATGAATCGATTTCTGCCACCCAAAACCGCTTTAACCTTCCTAAATACTAAAAAATTCCAAACAAGTCTTTCAATACCCCATGCTCCAAACCAGCTTCCATTTATAGCTGATAATCGACGTGCATAGGCCAAGTCAAACAATGTCTTCGATAATCCACCAGCTGCATCTACCTATGTCAGTTTAAGGAAAAAAAAAACACTTTCATCTCCATTCTTCAAGTAAATATACGAAATCTATATAAAAAAAAAAATCACCTTCTTACGGACGCCATATCTAACACGATCAAGAATAGCGGGTACACTTGACATTAATGTTGGTCTCAACATAGAAGCATCCCCTTTGGTTCCTTTCTTAATTTTGCTAGATGTATCAGTTAGTGTCAAAGGGGTTCCATATCCAATTGAAGTACCAACAGCAGACATCATATTCTACAAATGTTAAAATAAATCGATCAAAAAACCAATGAAAAGAACAATATGTGCTCGGTTTCAGATATTTTTACCTCAGCTGCTAGCTCGAGAATATGTGCCATTGGCAGATAAGCTAAGTAAATGTCCTTTAAACCAATATCAGGAACAATTCTCATCACAGCTGAAATAGTAGACAGCACATTACCATGTGTCATCATCACACCCTGTATAGACACAATATGTACTATTGATTAGAAGTTGCATTCACCAAAAGCTGTCCAGAGATTAAGATTATGGCTAACCTTTGGCAAACCGGTGCTCCCACTTGTATACATAATGACTGCAGTATTACCCGAAAGAGGCATATCGGGTTCCACAGGATTTTCCTTTCCAATTCTCTTAACCTCCGAAAATGACATGATATTCCAGTTAGTGATATCATAATCGTCGTCATCCATGCAAATAATCCGTTTTACAGTCTCTAACTGTCCACTGATACCAATCAGCTTCTTCAGTTCGTTTCGCCCACAAATCACAGTTGTAACTTCCGTCTGCACAAGAAGATTTCAGTAAAATTGCTTCATATATAGAATCAAGAGCAAGATCAAGAGATACCTCATTTAGAGAATGACATAGTGCCTCTTCACCCAAAGATGAATATATGGTCACAACAGTAATGTTGCGCCTGAAACAACCCTGAAAAACATTCACAGGTTAAGCTATACCATAAACGAAGGCTCTATTAAATAACAAAAACAAGTACCTGAAGTGCGATAAACCATTCTTCACGTGTATCAGCAAAGATGGCCGCATGTTCTTCCTTCTTATGTCCAATAGCTGACAAGCCAGAAGCAAAATGGGTAACAGCTTCAAACACTTCTCCATAGCTTAACCATTCATATTCACCCAAATGAAGCTTTTCAAATGATCTTCCATCTTCAGATTTTTCCATCTCTTTTGAAATCAATTTCCTAGTTCCAAGCAACCTTTTGGTTTGATGCTTATTACATGTATATTCAAATAACTCAGCAAGTGTAGAAACACCCTCCCATTCTGTTTCAACTGGGGAAATAAATCTGGAATTTCGAATAGCATATCCAAGCTCCCCACCAACATTAACTGGTAATCCCCGTTTCTTCTCTTTCTTGGAATTACGTATCACAAGTGTGATTAAAAGAGGGACAAGAACACCCACAAGATAATGATTCATTGTTCAAAGTCCAAGGATCCTGGAAACAAAAACAAAAAACCCTGAACCCACATGCACAAATAACACAATTCACAACAAATGCAAGAAAGAAACAAAACTAAAGAAACCCATCTCAGAAAACACCTAATTTAAGAGGAAACCATTGAAGGAAACAAAAATCTGCACCTTATTTGCAGATCACGAAGAATATCAACCAAACATGAGAAGAACTCAGCGTAAGAATGTAGATGGAATTCGATTTCAAGAAGAGTGAAAGTGACTAGAGATAGCTGGTGGGTTTTTACGGAGAAATCTAAAGGAAGAAGAATTGAATTCTCAGTCCACTTCTCTCCTTTAACAGCTTGAAATTCTTCATGACAAAAATGGGTTGCCAAAGTTCTAACTACTTTTATTTTACCATCATATATTTAATCAATGTATTTTAATCAGCTCTTATACTTTTATTTATATAAATAAAGACCTTAATTTGTGTTAGAATTTTATACAAGTCATTATTTTATTTATGTCAAATGGAAACCTTAAATGTATAGAATATATTCACATGGTGGTTAGTTGTATCTAGTTAAATATTTATTTTTCATTCTATCATTTGGTTATTTTAATTTTTGTATGTTTGCATATTGCTTGTTATTAGGGTTGACTAATAAGATCCCAATAGTCATAATTCATTTTTAATGAGGGACTTATATCATACTTTAATATTCACTTATAAAATGATTTTATATTAAGGAATTATGTCATGATATATTCAAAATTACTCAATATTAAGTTAAAAATTGTTTACAAATAAAAGTACAAATTATATTTTTTTTTTTAAGTTTTTTTTGTTTGTTAATGCAGCAAACATGACCCACCTACACTTATTTCAACTTAAAATGTTCCTCCTCTTATTCATTCATTGTACTTCAAAAACTCTAATAGGTTATGTTTATACAATTTAACATAAATTGATTTCATTTTCTAAATCAATTCAAACAATTATTTTGAAATTTTGTATTTTGAAATTTTGTTTTTCCCAATTTATTTAAAAATTGATAATTAGTGTTGATTTTGAGAGTGTATTTTAGTATGTAGTTAATAATTATTTAATTATGGTTAGATAACGAAGAACATACTCTTACTTTCATCAAATCGAGATTTTATTCATTTATATCATTTTAAACGAAATCAAACTCTTTCTTCCAAGTTATTTAACCACCAAATCAAATCAACTCTAAGTATTCATGAAAATGAAAACAACTTCTCAAATACAATATGCATTTTATAATTTAGCATTTCAAGACATATTCATCAAATCTAGTATGAATCTTCTTAACTTCTATTCAATCAAATGCATTTATTCAAACATATTGAAAACATAAACATCAATAAGAAAGTAGATACTCCTTGCATTACATTGAAGATGTATTAGAATTTTTTTGAGAAGGTAGGTTTAACTTAGAGAGGAGTGCCACTAATCCCGCGAGTTAAGTTAATAGCCCGCAAACATACTCGACCAGACGAACGAAATTTGTCGTCTAACGGGCTCGAACAGGCTGGGACCTAGATATCTACCTCAAAGTAATCTAATACATAATATATAGCTCATCCTATTATAGTTATAGTTTATTAAAGCTGTAAATAGACCATATAGATGATTACCTGAGGTTGACAAAGAAGAACAGAGAGTTGGGGGAAGATCTTGTGTTCTTCAGACTTTGTTTGGTACATTCTATCTGAGTTAGTATTTATAGGGTTTTATTAGGGTTTAGGGTTTACATCAAGGGTCATCTCGGGCATCAGCTGGTCAAGGATCTAGCGGCTAGATCTTCTTCTTTCCATCTGCCCATAACGCTGCCCATATCTTCTCTTCACTTCTCTGTTTTTCTTTTGTCTTTTTCTCACTTCGGCAGCTTCACCAAGAATTTCCCTTTGCCCTCACCAAATAAGATTTTATGTTAACAAAAAAAAATAAAACTCATGCATAAGCTTATTTGATTACACTTTTTTTGGGGGGATATTATGGGTTTTTTTAATTAATGTGTTTGATGCATAAACTCACGCATAAGCTTATTAATTAATAGAAATAATGATATTTTAATTATTAAATTAAATTATTTTATGGTAAGAACTTAAAATAATCATATTGTGATAAAAAAAAATATTTGTTAAAAGCAAATTTAGGAAAATGTAAATCAAAAGAGCTCAGTTTGAGTTTTTTTAATTGCATGATTTCGAGTCACTCGAAATCAAATATTAAATAAATTTTACGATTGAAACTGACCTCACACTTTTTTTTAATTTAATTTATTATTAACTTTTTTTCACATTTTCATCCATAATTTCTCATTTTTCAGGCCCAGATGAATAAGAGAGCGCAACGGTCGTCGCAAAAATTAAAGCGCGAGTTTAGACCGAGCCGTCATTGGTGAAAGTAACAAACGTTTAAATGAAAACTTTGAAGGTAAAAGAGTATATTTATTAAGTTCACTCTTAAATTTCTTTTAAGCTCATTCCAACATTTTTTTTCAAACTCATATGTAATTATTATTGGATCGTTTCATGTTTTCAGGTTAGTTATGTCACATGTTTCATGATATGTTTTATTTTATTTTATTGCTAATCTTTTATGATATGTGGGTGATCAATCCCATTCCTCACCTAACCAAAAATTAATTTTATAATCTACTTAACTGTCAACTTAACAAAAGTTAGTTTGATCTGATTTATTTGAGAAATATTTTACTTTATTCTTATAAAATTTAAATATAAAAATCATTATAACAATTAAATCAAATAAAACTATAAATAATCAACCATATCCAATAAAAAAAAAACTTTTCAAACTACTATGATATAATCAAACACTCAATTTGATCATGATCTAGGTTTTCTAAAAGATGTCTTAAAATCCAGAAATTGAAGTTTGACTTGACTAAGCTCAAACTTTCACCAAGATGTGGACAAAATTCAATTGCCTTTTTAGAACCATTCAGATTTCAGATACATAATTTAATATGGTTTACATTTAAAACCCTAAACATTAATAAATGATCTCATTTCCCTAGTATCTAGAAATTCATATTAATATTTTACACCCATTTGCTCTCTAGTCAACACAACAACTATAAGTCAAACAATTTACTACCATTCTATTTTTTGCATTCAAATAAATCTACCAATTTAAGGGAAAATCCAATTACAATGTTATGAAATTCCAAGCAACCCATAACCCATTACCCATTACAATCAAATCTAGTACTAAATATTTGATATAACTAACACCCAATTAAAAACTAAACCAAAATAAAAGAAGGAAAACTAAGCCAATAGCCAGAAATTCTTATGCCATCGGGTGCTAATTAGATAGCCACCAACACTTGTACTCTGTTTTCTAACTCCAATCGTCAAACACTCCATTCCATTTATGCATTTCTCCACAAATTCTTCACTTTTGCTCCTCTGCCCGACCAAACTGATGATGCCCACCAACACATATCATCAAACAAATCAAACCCACAAATCTACAAAAACAAACATACATACCAGTTCATGAGTGATGAAGATTGCTTCTTTTGACCAAGAACCAACACAGATACCTCCAGCTTCTTCACTTGGTTCATTACTGTTCCAAACTTCGGTCCTTCCACCACTATCACTTCTATTTCAACCTACAAAAACATCAACTATGAATCCTCCAAACTAGGGCAAAGATCAGTGAATGAATATGAATATACCTCAGGTCTACAAGCTTTACAGAGTGAGGCAAGAGAGTTTGCGAGGCAACTAGAAGTAGAGGAATGATGATGAGGAGGAGGAGGAACAATGTGAAGAAGGGTGAGAAGATCACCCTTATCAGTTACATGGGTGAGTGCCCAAATCATTGCATGTTTAGATACAGACGATTCATCAACAATCACCATAACCCTCTTCCTCATCATCATATCAACATTTTTATTGTAAATCCCCAAACCAAGCCCTTGTAATCCCATTTGTTTCCTCAGGCTGTAATAATCTTCTTCTTCACCACCACCAGCAGATCTCTTCTTGTAATGGCTACTCAACTGCCTCGTTAATTCCAATGGGAGGAGATGGAAATGGCGTAGAGAAGAGGATGAGCTCTGTTATAGAAGCTCGAGCTTCTCTGTTTTAATGGGGATCATTGGGTTTAGGGAGAGAGAACACTATTATTTCTTTTTCTGGTTCAATGCAGACCACAGTCTGTCTCCTTCATGAATCATGAGTGAAGTGAATGACATTATTGTCCTGTTTGGAAAATAGTTATAAATTTCATTAATTATAATTTTCTTGGTTGGAAAGTATTTAATTTCCTATTTATTATATGTTCCAGCTATCATTTATTTATTTTTCTCAATAAAAATAAGATTCTTCTTACATTAAAATATATTTATGTTAATATTATTTCTTGCTAAAATATGACAAATAAGGACAACAATCTCTTGAAGATTGATATGAGCTTTTTTGGAATTTTACCTGAACAAATCAATTAATATGTTTAAATATTTCTATTTTATTAAATTTTAATTTAAAATATATTTGTAATTAAATAAATTATAACTCCAAATAACTTATATGTCTTTACTAAACAATTTTTTAAACAAATGTTTAAAAAAAAAAAACAATCTTGCAATGTGAATTGTCACGGGTACAGTGATGAGTAAAGCTCACACTACCTTATCAGTTCGATTTAATTAAATAATTTAATAGAAAAAACTTAATTATTATTAATATTTAATAAAAAGGATAGTTTTTTCTCATATTTTAATTATTATATTAAATAATATATAGAAGGACTGTTTATTATTTAAAAGGACAATTAATATTTCATTAATTTTTTAAGAAAAAAATATCTCACTTAATTATAGTTTACATAATTATTAATCATAATATATTTTACTAAAATATATTAAATTAGAAGTAAGCATTAAAATTTTGATATCTAAATTCATATTGCATAAAATATTACAGAAATATATATTATTAATTATACAAAAGTAACATCCTAAACTATTTATAAATATATTTACACATAAAGATATATGTATAAATATCTCATAAATGTATAGTTAAAAAAAATAGGCTATAAACTGGAAATAAATTTAAAATACTATATAATTAGTATATAATCTTATTTACAGTCTTACTTTCTAATTTATTCTCAAATTTATTATTGAAACTTATTTTTTATAAAAGAAAATGTATTTTTTATTTTAATATTTAACTATTTTATTAATATTATAACTAATTATTAAATACATTCAAATATAATTATTTATATTTAATTATTTAATTATTATGATATAAATTTAAATATTTATATTTTAATATATATATTTAAATTATTATTTTTATGAATTTAATTATTTACAAATTCAAATATTCCCAAAATCAGTTGGTAATTGCTTTGGTCATCATATCTTGGATTCACCATGCCCACACACTTCATCTATCCCAAAACCAATGAATTTTTATTTTTCTTCATCTGTCCAATCACTTTTTACTTATTTATTTAAATATCAATATTATTTATTTAATATCTTATTTCTAGTATTTAAAAGATAAGATAGTCATTAAACTCTAAAAATAAATTTTTAGAAAACTTAAATTAGACAAAAAAAAAAATATAAAATTATCTAAAACACAGATAAAATCCAAGATCAAACACACAATCTTGATCTTAGTTTAGTTGGTATGTGTTAATCTCTATAATAACGCAGTTAAAATTAAAAATTTACTTAAATTTACTAATTAATTATAAACTCAAAAAACGAGTAAACATCAAAATCATAAGAATTTAATTATTTAAAAGTTTATCTAAAATTGAATAAATTTTAAATAACAAAATTTTTTCACTAGAATGTTATTTACTTGTTTATAAGATTGTATATATATAATTAATTTTATCTAGAATAGTAAAATTTTAAAATTTGAAGAATTAATTCAGAATATGAATAACATTCTTTCTTAAAACAAGTTTAGTACAGGATAATCACCCCTGGTCCAACATTGAGCCCATAACACATTTTACTCTAATAATGTGTCTAATATTAGAGCCCAACATTTTACTCTAAAAATAAATAACAAAAAATACTCGGATCACTTCTCATATTTATTTTTTGTTAGTCTAACTGTCAACTTAAACATTTATATTTTATTCTTTTCTCACATTAGAAAGAAAAATAGAGCTTGGGTTTTCAGTATTTGATAGTTTAATTTTAAAAATTTTTTTTTTTTTTTTTTTCTACCATCAAATCATTCAATTTAAAATATAAGATATTTTACTATTTTTATAATAAATAGAGTGATATATTAAAAAAAAGATGAAATACTAAAGAGTAATAGGAGAGAAAATTTGAAAGAGAAAAGTGAACGAATAAAATGTCACTAGTTTGAAAAATAATAAAAATTGAAAAGAGAAAAAAGAAAAAATTAATTATTTTTTTTATTTGTTTTAAATTTCTTCTCCAAAATTCGAGAATTATAATGAACGAAAATTAAAATAAATAAGATTACATAATAATTTGATTTGACTATGATGATTGTTTTTACTTTTTTACTTGTGTGTGTGGCATGTCCAATCTTATCTTTTGACAATCAGTCACGGGTGACTCATCCTATCCTTGAATTCATTAATCTTTCCCATTTTTGGGTTTAATTTAATGATGATGTTGTACTTTAATTTTAATTATGCTTATCCTTTCACTTCACAGGTTTCTTATTTGACCATCAACTCATATTTTACTTTTATTTTACTTTTTTAACATTCACTTTTAAACTATTTTACTTGATTAATTAATGAAATAAATCATTCAGATATTACATTTTTTTGGTTGGAGAGTGAGAGATGGAAAGACAGAAAATTGCGAAAAATTAATTTAATTAGAGATTTTTTTGATTTTTTTTCTTTCTCTTCTACAACGTAGAATTTCTGACCTTGCTTTCTTTATATTCTCGTTACCTTTATCATTTCTTAATTTAAAATATTTATACTCTCAGGGTTTTAAGATATTTATATTTTAAGGGTGAATCTCAAAATTTTTAAAAAAAAATTAAAGGTGAATATATATATTAGCCCCATTTGCTAAAGTAAAAAGTAATAGTTAGATGTTGTAAATATTTGGAAATATACAAATAAGAAAGTTACTTTACTTGAGTGACAACTGACAAGGACAAATTAACAGTTCCTCCAGGCCTAGTCCTACTAAGTCCAACCCAAATCCAAAACTAAGCCCATTATCTTCTTTTACATTTTCTATGAAGCCCAGCCCAGACCAGCCCATTACATACTTGATTCAGTTGGGTATTCATTCTCCACAAATAGTGTATATTTTCAACCTTAAAAAGAACATTAAATAAATAAAATACAACAAAACAAATAACATCAAGAAGAACACCAATAAGAACAAGACCATAGATGTATATATGCAAACATTCCATATCAAATCTCATTGATACAAAACTACACATTCCCTTACAAGTAAAATTATAATAATATTTGAACCAAGCTAGGTAAAACTCACACAATCAACCATCCCTAGCTAGGTTAATTTATCTCGCAAATACTTTAGAGTACCAAATTAATCGAGTTAAGTATTGGTTAAGGATATTTTGATCGAACCCTTAATAGGACCACCATCGCTAACGCTACTCGTTCTTGATAAATTCCCAACCACAATTGGAAGTTCATGATCATGTTTTTGGATTTGGATTTTTCCATCTTTGATATGATCATGACCATCATTAGGAAGAGGGTCTTTGCTTTTTCCCCACACGACTGAATACAATCCCACAACTATGATCATCGCTCCAATCAAGCTGTTAAACAAATAATGTCACGTTTAATTTTGTGTTACGCAATAAAAAAAACATAAATAGATTAATTAATTAATTAATTACGTACCTTCCAAGATGAACTTTCTCCGCCAAAACAATAGCCCCGAGAATCGCAGTGATAATCATGGATAAAGGACTAAACGCGGTGATGAAAACCGGGCCTCGAGACTTATTCACAACACCTTGTACATAGTAAGCGATACCCGAACACACTACTCCCTATTTTTTTCAATATTCCAATCAATTAAACACATGTCTATAAATATTTATTAATTTGTACAAATTTTTTTAACTTACCGAATAAACAGCAGCTAGAAGCTTAGAATCAAAACCGATAATCCAAGCACTCATATCGCGTTCAAACGCGAGCGCAACCGCGGTTCCTTGTAACATACCCATCAAGCAAATCAAAGTAGTCAACGAAAGCTCGGCCGGATATTGCTTTAAAGTTATCGATTGTAAAATGAAGAAACCCGACCAACCAACTATACAAGCAAGGAGCATGATAGTTCCGATAGCCCAATGATGATCGGAGCCGCTGGCGGCACCACCATCATCGTGATGAGAGGTGCCGTCAGCGCTCGAGTACCATAAGATGTTAACAATAGGACCTTTGTATAAAGTCATCACCATAGCTCCCATTACCGTTATAGCTGTTCCTATAACCTTTGCAATGCTATGTAATTGCTTCAAATTAACTCTCTCAATCCTATAATAATATATACAATAATTTATACCAAATAAATTTAAAAAATTCAATAAATAATATTTTGTTGGGAATAATATTAATACCTGAAAATAACCGCCATTATGAAAGTAATGGCAGGGAGAATATTGACCGTGGCAGCTGCAAATGTTGCCGAGGTATACTTCATACCAACATAGTACAAATTTTGTTCGATTACCGGCCTATAAATAAATAAATAATTAATTAATTCAGATCGTGTTAAAGTAAGGTCGTATAATAATTAATAAACATATACTTATATACTTACTCTAGTAATCCGAGAAGGGTTATCTTAAGAAAGATTGAAAGGGTTAATTTTGGGCGAGTTTTTCGTTCGAGAAAAAGAGCGAAAGGGGCGATGACGAGAGTTGCGACTAAGTGACGATAGACCACGAGTATGTAATGGCTCATGCCTTTCTTCAACGAAACCATCGTGATTATGTACATTCCGGCGTAACCAAATTGAAGAGAAATTATTCCCAAGTATGGCTTGGCCTTCTCAAAAGCTTGTTTCATGGTCATTTTTTTTCTTTGTTTCTTGCAATTATTATAATAAGTGACTTATTGCATGTCCTCCTTTATATAAGGAATGAAAGTATCAATGGAACTTTTATTGTAGCTGAAATTTACAAGTAATGCCATTTATTGGATATAAATAGTAAAGATTTCAATTTTTTTTAATTAGCTAGTTTACACGTCTCTTATTTTTGGTTTTTTTCCACTTACTTTAATTAAAGAGAGACGTCACTAGCACACAAATTGAATAAAACAGACATACTATATATATATACAAATAATTAATTAAAGAGGGTTTTTACTTGAAAAACGTCTCTTTGCTTAATACATGCAATTATACCATGTTTTAACTTATTTTCATGTACCATTTTAATATGCGTGTTTCACTATTTATTTATTTAAAGCTTATTTTGATATTGAAGAAAATTTGAGTGAAATACAAGCATTATATATTGCATGCACAAGAAAGAAAGAAATAATTAATAGGTTCATCTGTTTTTTATTGAGTTGTTCATAAAAAAAATAATGAATTTGAGAATTTAGATTTTATGACCAATTTATAAAAGTACAAGTCTTAACGAGGAAGATACCATGAATTAATCAATTCTTTTAGAGTTGAGTCCAAATATCATAAATTAGAGTAAATCGAATGAATATGAAATAGTGTTGGAATCTCTACTAAATATTTTGAATAACAAATAAATAGTCATTTGTCGAAAATTGATTATCAATATTATCATGTGTTCAAATATATAATCAAAATAGTGAGAAACTAATATAAATCATAAAATTTGATGCTTATAAAAATGTATATTAAGATCAGTTTCAAAGAATTTTTATTAAGCATATGAAGAAAAACCTCACAATTTAATTTTTTTTTCATCTTATTTGTTGATAAAAAAAGAAATGGACACAGAATTCGAAAAAAAAACACCAACATAGTTAGAAGATATGAGTAACAAACAGTTTATTGGAGTTTAAAAGATCGAAAATAAAAAATTTAATTCTACTAAACAACATGGTGCACCGAACAAAACACAAAACAAACTACAATTTAATTGATAAAAAAACATCCTACTATTTTTCAAAAAAATGTGGATAAAATCAAAAAAAATTAAGCCTTTTTTTTTCTAGATAAAAGTTAAACCCTAAATTTAATGTTTTAAGAACATCTCTAACCCAAAAACTCAAACTCAAAATGTAGTAAATATTGTAATTTATCTTAAACCTAAAAACTCATTTTAAGTAAGAATATTATATTTTACACTAAATTTTTAACTTATTTAATAATACATATATATTTATCAATTTTATAAATTGACCCCAATAAAATTATATGGTTATTTTTTAGTTTTTTTTTATTAATATTGTTCATTATTATAAATTCATAATATGTAAAATAAGGTATTAATAAAAAAAATATAAAACAAAAATAAAAAATTAAACATACAAATAAATCATATAAAAAAACTAAATATAAAAAATTAACATATGTTATTAGTTGGAAGACTAATTCATATTTGTAAAACATTCTGCTTAAACTCATTTTAAGTGTTAATATTGTATTTAATTTCTTATTTATTGTGGATTTTTTTTATGTTTTTGTAACTAAATTGTATAAACACCAAGTGATATTATTGATTAAATTAATGAATTATTTAAAATATTATTTTATAAAACAAATATATATATAAATATATTTGTTTTTATAATTTATTTTTAAAATATTCATTAATTTATAAAATAAATAATCTTAAATATAATATGTTATTTTTAAAATTTTAATAACTTTTATATATTATTTTACAAAAATTAGAATGCTTAGAAGTTAAATTTACAAAAATTGAAGAATTTAAATGAAACAAGTTTTATATGAGAGGTTAGATAATAATGAAATATTTTAATCTTATAATAATATAATTTTATAATTATAGTTAATTAATATCTCATTTAACTCTTTTTTATTTAACTTTTTACAACTCTTTAATATAACTTTATAAAAAATAATACAAATTGTACTATTGAAGTGACGAAAAATTAATATTATTTTATTTTATAGTATATGACAATATATATATATATATATTAGATCTTAAATAAATGAGACTCTTAGATCAACTTCATTAATAAATTTGATCATATTTAACTCATTTAGTATTTGTCATGATATAAATGTTGTCTATATATATATATATATATATATATATATTTATATATATATATATATATATATGAATGAGAATTAAGATTTAAATATAATAATTGAGCTGGATTCCTTTGGAAATGAAAGGAGTTGGAAAGCATAGTGTTAGTGGTGGGGTTGAATGCATTATTTTGCTTTGATTCTTAATTAAGAGATTCCCATATCCATTGTTAACAAAAAAGTAAACAAATATTTTTGGAGGGAATCTTTATATATATATATATATATATATATATATATATATATATATATATATATATATATATATATATATATATATATATATATATGACGTAATTAATTAATATATTCATAATTATATTATTAGAGAAGATAATTACTACTAATTCCTCCATTTATCTTCAACTAAAATTTAATATTGAGGTACACGTCTTCTTACACTAAACTATAAAGAAGAAGAAGAAGAATCACTCCATTATCATGAAATACCAACAAAAATTATAAATATATCTTCCACTTTGATGCCATTGATCAATTATACAAATGATCAATTTAGGGTTTCTAACACATCATAGATAAATCCAAGTTGGTGTCATTTATTTATTTATAATAATTATTTTTTATTATTATTAATTTGTTAAATGTAGGATAGTTAGTATGAATATTCTCACTTGCATTCTTTTTTCAATTTTGTTCGGCAAATAATAATGACATGACTTCGATTGTGTTACTCTTTTGGATTTTGTCCACATTATATATATAATGTGTATTTTTTTTTCAATATCAATAATCAATGATAAAAGATCTCAATTTTTTAAAGAATATATTGTCTTTTAAATCAATCACACCAAACTAAAATATAGTAACAAATAATTGCAATAATAAAATAAGAAACAATTAATTTATTTAAATTTATTATTATTATTTTTAATTAAGTAGAATTAACATTCCACCCCACGTACATGATCTTGTTCAATTACTTTATTTGAATTAAATTCCAATAAATTAATACTTCATCGTTATATTATTATTAATAATAATAATTAAAATACTAAACTATATTTATTGGATTAAATACTAAGAAGTTGTATCAAATAATAATTATTTTTCATGAAATGCAAATTTTCAAAAATAAAAAATCAAATAGGCTGTTAATTAATTAGCTATGTGACAGTGACTTTCGTGAAAGCTCACTCATCCCACTGTCTATTTGGAAAGATTATAATCATTTTAAAGGAAATAAGATTAAAATATAGTCCCTCAACTTATAACTAAAGGTCTTATAACCCCTTAGACTTTGAAAACTTTATCTACACTCTCAATTTTATAACATTATTATCCTTAAGACCATATTTTGTTGTTGCTGTGCAATTGATCGTTTCATCTCAATATCTTTCTATTTTAATTTAAAAAATCTCAATAACTAATTATATATCAACACAAATAAAACATGCATATTCAACTTTATTATTCATCCATATAAGTTTCAATATTAGTAATTTTATATAATGTTTAGGGGATATATGATCTTTTTTTTAGTTTTGGATTCCAAATTTCCTTTGCCCGTTTTTATAAGTTGTTTCGGAGTAAATAGTTTGGATGTGAAACGTGAACTCATACGTACATATATGAGTTTATATGTTTTATCACTTTGTTATGAGTCTTCATGTTGTCTAAAAAACGATTCTTATTAAAATTGTCAAAAAATTGAAGTGAAATATATATGTGTTAGCAAGTTTGAAAGAATAGTTATTTCAGATAATTCTGAGGTTGTGTTGAGAACTTATGACATGAACTTATTCTTTATATTAGTGTTCTACAACATTTTTTTAGTGACTTTCTCTCAAATATACAAACTAATAATAATAATTTTACTTTATTAGAAAAGTGTTATTAAAGTCCTGTTTGCTTGAATTGTTTGAAATTGAAACAACATAATTAGCATATTATGTAGTGGAATATGAACCTAGAATCAATAAATTGGATGACAATATATACATATAAAGGAACCCAATTCAAATTCCATTTTTGATACTGCGGTTGATCATGCAGATCATATAAAGGAGAATCAATCAACTTATTATGGTTTTCAACCTAATTAATAAATTCTCTTAAATAACTAAAGTGACGATAAAAGAATTAGAATTGGGTGTCACGAAGGATGACGGAAATTAAGTCTAATCACATGTTAGTATATCATTCCCGACACAATTTATAACACCAAATTCCCGTTCTCTATCGTCAATCTAATAAAAATAGAGTAAAAACATTTTAAAAAGTTATTAAAAGGATCAAAATATGCAACCACAAAGTAGAAATACACTAGCAATATTGGGGTTGATACTGATATATGATGCCCCCCATTTCACATTAAAATCATCCTATAAAGAAAGCACTATAATTAGTAATTCGAAACTTTATGCGGATTACTAATTATTAAACATATTCTTGGTTCATTGGAAAATAATTTAATCAATAAATGATATGAAATAACTTAATTAATGGTCTTCCATTTCACTATAATTTTTCAATCATGAATCTTATATGGAACGATTTCGGTAGGGAGAAGACATAAATCCCGGAATGCTATGCCTTGAAGGAGCAGATAAACAGGAATCATCGAATGTTAATGCTATTATGAACAAAAGTATGTCCATGTCAAAATAAAAAAAGATAAAAGAAAAAAAAAAACTTTAAATTTTGAATTATCAATCTAAAAGTACAAGCCATTTCCAATATCTTATGCATTATGCCTGGTTACAACAATACTATATGACTAAGATAGCACTAGATTATAGTATTCAAATGGAACTCCTGAATCATTTCAGAAAGAAGATAATGACTCTATTTGAAAACGATAAAGAATTTGGGTCAAACTAAGTTTAGATACGATTTGTAATGATTTCATTTCAAACGAAGTAATTCTATCGAGATTTCGATCCCTAGAACAATTTAAACTTAATGTCACTGCCAACAAAAGTAAAATGGAAAGGAAAAGGAGACCTAAGTGCCATGTTTGAAGATCAAATCTTTGTGAGTACATAACCAAACAAAAGAGCAGTCATAAAGAGAAGATATGTTGTTTCATCTTCTTCCTTTTCTTTTCCATGTCAAGAAAAGATATATGGGTGCAAGCAAGGCAAACAAAACACTCAAAATTATTGTTCCTTTTTCATCAAAAGGTGTACAACTTTTTCATCAACACACTAATAATAATAATAATATACAAAAGATAACATTATTTGAAATAACAAGATGTCTAAATGAAGAAGATAACATTATTATAGCTCAAGATGTTTTCTTGTAATTTGTTTTGAATCTTTTGATAATATTATCTGAAACAACATAATAAAATGACCCTTAATCCAAAACAACTATATTTATAAAAGACTTAACACTTCTCAATTCAAAAACAAGAAAAAAAGAGAAGGCATGGAAGACAATTTGATCTTGATGTCAAAACAGCTATAAATTCAATCAATCTATAGGCACCCAAAACTGCGTTGCTTGGTAGCACTAGAAGCGGCATGAAAACCTTCTGTGTATGCCATGTTCTTGAAGCTCGTCTGCAAAACCAAGTCATTTCTCTTCAGTTTTTCAACGTAAACCATGGAAAATGTTTTGATCCTTCAACAATCGTCAAAATGAGCAAGTAAAAAGAGAGAAAACTCACAGCCAAAGTCTCCAACTCCAACCTAAGATTATATGTAGTCAAAGCACCATTCTCTTTTCCATTTCGCTCAATCTCCACATTTATCTGTATTATGATTTAATCCAATTAACACTTTAAGACTTAAAATCAACTCTGAAAAAACAAATACCAATGAATCACTCCTCTAACCTTTTCCAGTACTTCTTCAACAAATCTCTTAGAATCAGCATAGGTAGTAGTAGTAGGCTTTGCCTTTTCCAGATTTCCTTTTCCAGATTTCTCCTTCTGCGCAACACTTGATGATTTACCTGTTTTCTTTGCATCAAAGAGAGAAGAACACCATTAGCAACTGAAGATTAAACAATAAAAAGTGGAACCACAAACCTTTAACAGGTGCAGGTGCAGATTTATCATTAAGAGGAATAGGGTTCGCTTCAGACTTTTCAGAAGGACTTGTCAGCAGCACTACAGCATCAGATGGTACCAAAGATGCTAGATCAGGAGGTTGATCTTTCCCAACTGGTGGGTTAGCCTATAAACAAAATAATAAGAGAATGGATTAAATAATAAAATCAAACCAGAAAATTAAACAAGATATAGTTTAACTACCTCCAGGTCAACATATGCAGGGTCCTTCCCTATTGATTTAAAAAACTTGACTAGATCATTTGCTGTAAGAGCTGGAAACAGGAGACATATGTATCAGAAATGGTACAAGAAAGGACAAGAAATTAAAGAACAATTCGTTCAACTTACCTATTGAGACATCATTTGACAGAGGATGGAAGATACATAAATCCTGATCTTTAAATCCTTTATCCAGCAGTAAAGAGACGTGCCTTTACAAAATAAGGTTGCAGGAACTATTAAAAATGATAACATTTGGGTATAATCCTATATTACAAGATTCTCTAGAAGCCTCCCCAGATGAGAAAAAGGCATACCTGGCCGATTCATTCACCAGTGCAAATGGTGTAACGGAACCAAGTGGAACCTGTCAGAGTAGATCAACAAACATGATCAATATTTCATGCCAAGAAGTGCATATCCTTAAAAAGCTATAGAACAGAATAATGTGGCCATATCCTTTCATTCATCTTCTTATAAGGAATCAATAAAGGATTTAAGACAAGTTAAATCATAACAAATTCATTTTCAGAGCTTATTAGTGGGGCCATAATATAAACTTCACAGACAAAAAAAGCTTATGAAAAAAGATTGAAAAAGCCTGGCTTAAATGTAACATATTAATCTTCTGCTTGCATATCAAAAAGTGCATCCACCTCTCATTTTTCTCACTTTGGTTTTTATGCTATTTACCTTATCTAGAATCAGTTTCTAACACCCCCGTATCATGCCTTTCAGTCATCCTGAAGATACACTACTTTAAATCAGGTGGATTTCTTACAACTGTGGAGGAAGTTTCCACGTGAATTTTTTATAGGTAAGGTGAAACACAGGATTGGATATATCCACAAGAACTTACACTATCAAACCTACCATAAAACCACAAGGAAGATGATAGACCTTGGATAGATAATATATCTTTTAACAAGATGGTTGTTCTTCGAAGAAGAGGGAAAAGAAAATGAGCAAATCATTAGAAGAGAAGGAACACTCAAGGCTAGAAAGAAACATGAACGATGGGCCTAGCAGCAGAAGTATTCAAAGGGGGGAATGCAAATGCAATGATATCACCGGGAGGAAGACATTATTCATTTCGCTGACATCTTTGAATAGAGGAGAATGCGAGTCTGGCCTCTTTTTTGGGTCTATGATGAATGTACTTTGCTAAGGATCCTGACTTGGAAGTATGTGACAGCGCATGTCTAACATTGTTTTATCTCTTTTCCTGTACTTCCATTTTGATTTCCCTTTGATTATTTGTATATTTGTGCAACTATCCTGTTTGTTCTGTAGCTCTAATGAACAAAAATTCTCCAAAATTTCACAATTTGTTTCTTCTCTTAGTTGCTAGAGCTAAAGTAACAATCTATAGCACAAAAAGTACCTGAAGTATTTCAGGCAACGCTTCTTCAGGAGCCATTCTCAAGCCTGTCTTTCCCAACCCAAGTCTCTGAGATAGAACTGCTCAACTTCAAAACAACAAATAAGTCTACAACATAATAGAATAACAACACACTAAATAAACAAAAAAAACTGGCTGAGGTCCACTTTTAAGACAAATACATCAAGCTAAAGTTCAAATTTATTAACTTCTAAACTCTTAAGAGATTATGTTTGAGACAAATATGTTGACTTAGCTCAGAGAAATCATTATTGGATTTGGAGAATTCTAAGATCATGGTATGTACAAAGGCAGACAGTTAAGAATCAACCATGGCTATTCCAGTAAATTTAGGGTCTAAAAATAAGTAACAGAATCACATAATGAAGATATTACCTTTCAAATCTACTTTGGTATCGGCCATGGCAGAAACAATGTAAAACCTATTCTTTTTGTCCTGCACACAGCAACCAGCTATCTTAGTATGTGATAAGGGAATTGGTAATGGGAGTGCAGTAAATAGAAGGGAAGGAAGGGGATTATTAGGAATTGAGAGGGGATAAATTAGAGAAGGAAGTATGTGAATTCTTGAGAATACCTTTAAAAAGAGGTTTTTGCTCAATGCTCCTTTATTATTCCCAACATGTTTAGCCTGATAGGTAATAGGAAATTCAAAAAAAATTCAAAATGAAAGAACAATGGAAATTCATTTATCTCAAAAAATTGAACATCACACTGATAATCTTATGATCCTCTACCTGAGCCTCAACTGTCAATACAACAGGATGATCATAACGGTTATAATCAATTTGAAGTTCCTACAAAGACCACAATGTAGAATGCTGATTAGAAACAAGAAAACAGAGTGTATGTCAAATAAGTAGGATTCCAGAATCTTAGTACAGCAAGGCTCATATTCAATTGAAGTAAATAAGCACATTGCAGAATTACACGAGATAGAACATCATCGCGCATCAAGATCCATCATTTTCAAAGGAATAATTGTGGGTGTTTTACCTTGAGTTGCTGCAGTAACTGTTCCATCGAATAGCCCATCTCTCTGGCGCTCACTGAATCTCTCAAGTTCTTTGAGAAATGAGGAAGAAGACAGATAGAATCAGTAAACCCTAGCTCGACGATGACACTGGATTTACATCAATCAACCCTTGAACTTCTATTCCGTATCTGTTTTAGTCCCCACCCGAATTACCCGCCCCATGGTCCTACCTATCCGACCCGAATACTTTAAATGTTAAAAATTTAATTTCATTTTAGGAAGAAAATTTTAATATTAAAGAAGAAATCAAACTTCATGTATATGATAAATAAATTTAACTTTATAATTGATTTTTTTTATCAAGAATTAGAAGAGAGTGTTGTTATCTTTTCACTTTTCAAATTTGTCTAGTTTTTGTTTTTGTTTTTATTAATTGAATTTTCTTAATTTGAATAACATTCTCAATTTTTATTTTAATAATTTGATATTTGTATTATTATATATTGTATTTGTATCTTTCCTATTTATCAAATTCGTTTCATTATTAGCATAAAAAAAATATGAAGTCGGATAATTTTAAAAAATTATTTTTCTAATATAAAAAAATAGAACAACGGATTAAACCAGCAAACACTTAACCATTTAATCATAATATATATATATATATATAAATATATATATATATATATATATATATAAATAATGGATTTGAACCCAAAATCTTAAGGAGAATATCTGCATATTGTTTCTAATATTAGGAGTTATTACAAGATTAAGTCTTTTATTTATGTATTTTTTCATGATTTATATAAATTTTTCAATATTTTGGTCATATACAATAATCAGTTATTACTTTAAAAAAAAATGTTTTTATCCAACATAAAGGATAGAACAATTTTTAGCCTCATACAATATTTTGTATATATTATTCTAATCGTGTTTATCATTCGGCTTACTCTAATATTTCTTTTATTACCATTATAAAATATAAATGAATTTATTTTTAGAAGTTAATCTCAATACATTGTATAATTTTTTTAATTTTTGAGATATTATTTATAAATTAAAATTTTCATATATAATAAGAAACGAATTTAAAATAATTTTAACTTTAAAAAAAAAACTCATTTATACATTAGAGTATTTAAATAGTTTAGAAGATATGGAATAAATATTACTAAAAAACCAAACATAGTTGGTCCAATTGAGTGTCAGTAACTCCAGTTTTTGCTATTTAATAGCAGAGTTTCTTCAACATATATAATCTTTTCAGGGGTAAACCTGTAAAAGTGGAGCCCAGTCCACTGGGTTAAATCGCAAAGAGTAATTATCCCAAATTATTATAAATTTTATTTTTTTTCTTTAAAATTATGTGATGTATAAATTTGAGAAGTTCATACATATTCAAAAGAAGTTTTTGGTGTAAGTTATATGTTCGGATACATCAGTATGAATATCATTTATTGCGAATTTAAGAGATTTATACAAATTAAAATTAGAATGGCAGGGTGTATTTGAGAGAAATAATCATAGTTTTTTGAATTATTTGAGAAAATATAAAAATTTAATGGGTAAGTTAAACTTTATTCTTTAAAATGAGTTTAAACTATACTTTAATTATATTGTTATTTTATTTATAAATATAATAGTTTTAAAAATAAAATAAAATTATAAATGAAGATGGACATATGAATTATTTTATATTGTTCAATAATAAAAAATTATTTATAAAAATTTGTTTGCATTATATTTTTAGATATTGTAAATTGTAAAAATTATTTGATGTTTGTGAGAATTTTGTAATTTTAAAATTTTATTAGTTTTTTATTTTTGTTGGGGAATTAAAGTAGAACTAGCATTACACCCCACGAGCTACACTCCACAGCTAGGGGTGGCCAAAAAATCTGATCCGATAGACCCGATCCGTTGTTCCGGCCGATCCGATTCGAAAAAATCCGTATCCGATGGATCGGATTCGGATATCGATCTGATCCAATATTTTTACCGGATTTCCGGATCGGATACAGATCGGACAAAAAAGATTTCGGATATCCGAAGCCGATACGTTCATTTTTAAAATTTATTAAATAAACAAACCCAAACAAAAATATAATTAAATAAATACAAATCCAACCAAAAATCTCTCTCTTCCTATATTTTCCTTCATATTTCTCTTTACAAACCCAAATAAAAATATTATTAAACAATTACAAACTAAACAAAAATGTATCTCTTCTTTTCTTCTCTTTACAAACTCAAACAAAAATACAAAATATCTCTCTTTCTTATGTTTTCTCCCATTTTCCTTTACAAACCCAAACAAAAATATGTCTCTTTCATTTGTTTTTCTTCCCATTTCTCTTTAAATCGGTTCTCAAATCGTCATTATTCATAATTGAAATCCTTAATAGAACAATTTTAATTTTCTAGCATATGAAAAAAATTAAAATATGAAAAAAATTCGGATCAGCGGGTATCCGACTGGCCGATCCGATCCGGTATTTTCGGATCGGATAGTGGTCGGATACCGGATCGGATACGGATCGCAATTCTTAAAAAAAATAAAAGCGAATATCCGATCTAAAATACCGGATCGTATCCGATCCGTAGGTTTGACCACCCCTATCCACAGCTATAGTCCTCGCTTAAACTCAAAGCGCTTTTAGATGGAATCGAACTGTGACATTTTGGCATTTTAAACCGACTCTTACCACTGAGCTACCTTGGTGGGGTAAAAAATGGGATAACGGATTAAATATGTAGGCCGCAAACACACTTAACTATTTAACCAGACAAAATTTGTCATCTGACAGGCTCGAATCAAAGAACTTTAGGGTTAGTATCCCCTCTTATTGCCTCTAACATTTTATTAGTTATATTATACATGTAACTCACGCATATCGTTATAATAATTTACCATATAAATTTTGAAATTTTATATTATAAAGATATTTAGATTATGCGAATATTTTATTTTCATTTTTAAACGATATAAATAACTCTCAGAGTTTGATGCGATAATTTTTGCATCACAAACTTTGTAATTTATTTCTATTCAAAATAAATTTAATATAAATGTATTTTACCATAAGAGCTAGTTGATATTGGGTTTATTTATTATACATATATATATATATATTAACCAAAAAAATTTACAATTTTTTCATCTATCTAATTACTAAATTTATTAACCAAATATATTTTTACTTTATTTACAAAACTTAAATTTTAAATATAAATAAACATTGTAGGAATTAAATGTTGGGTTTTGAACTCTTATTTTTTTTTAGTATATATTGTAATGGTTTTAAATTTTAATGGACTTAAAGGGCTTTTATTATACTCATGCAAATAAAGACAATATAACCCATGGTTAATTATATTTACATCACTATTGTTCATTAAATATCTATTAAATGAAATTATCAACATTGTTATATTTTATGTTTATTATTTTATTTATATTTTATGGTTTAAAATTAGTGTTATTTTGTGTGTATATTTTAATATTAAAAACTCAAATAACATATTTTTTTTATACAAAATTGATAAAAACTTCAAATAACTTTTTTTTATTAAATAATATTTTTATTTTTTTAAAAAAATAAATACTTCAAATAACCCAAAAATGATCAACATTTCAAAAAAAAAATGAATACATAAATATATTTGAAATTTACTTGATCATAAATTTATTTATTGTTTTTTATTTAGATCAACTTTCCAAATGCATAAACATAGATGAATTATTTTTAAATGACCATATTATGGTTTTATATTAATATATATATATATATATATATATATATATATATATAAATATTCAAACTCATTAACTTAGTCTATATCCAAACCTATTATAAACTCATCTCGTAACCTTTTCAGCTTAAATCCTACTACTTGCTGATCAGCTTATTTGTCTTTTTGGTCAGCGCATAAAATAAAGTAAAAAAGCTCACTTAGACGTATGTACTTGTACAACTAGCTCACTTAGACATATCAACTAATAAAATGTCATTTAAACATATGTACTATCAAAAATGACTCATTTAGCCTCTTTTAATAACCATGGTTAACTTTTATTTTTAAATTTATATATTTATTAATTAAATATTAATATATTTTCTCTCTCCTTCTTTTTCATTAATTAAACTAGATAATTATTTTATTCTTAAATTTTTTATTATTTTAATATTAATTCCTCTTTTATATTTCATCTTTTTTTTTATTAGTTTTTATTTCTCATATTTTTTAAATTCACATTTTAAAAAAAAAATTAATAACTTATATATGAATTTTATGTTTTCTTGTAATATTTTTTTGAAGTGTTTTTTCTTATTTAATTTAATATAATAAAAATGAAATTAATAATTTTTTATTTAATTTTTATTCACAACTTATATTAGTAGTAAAGGAATTGTTTTGTCTAATATTTGATTAATGAGTTTTTATTATTATTCAATTCTTAATTCTAAATTAATTTATTTTTGTGTTGAAGGATTTTTATTGTTGAAAGAATTTTCATTATTATATTCAATTATTGGGATCAAACAATTTTAAAATAATTAATAATTAATGTGAAAAAAAGATATATAAAAAAGAAGAAGAAATATAGAGTTAAAATAACTAATGATATATATATATATATAATAAAATTAAAATAATCGATCATAAATATTCATATAGAAATAATAAAAGATTATAAAAAAAATAAATAAAGGGTTTATTTATTAGTAATAAATGAAATAATAAATGAAAAGGAAAGAGAGAGAAAATATATTAATATTTAATTAATAAATATATAAATTTAAAAATAAAAGTTAACTATGGTTACTAAAAGAGGTTAAATGAGCCAATTTTTGATAGTACGTACGTTTTAAATGATCTTTTATTAGTACATACGTTTAAATGAGCTAGTTGTATAAGTACATACGTCTAAGTGAACTTTTTTCCTAAAATAAATGCGTTGGTGACACTTTCTTTTTAAGAAAATGTCCATGTTGCAAGACGCAACTGGATGTCTTGTGAATTTTTTTTTTTTGAAAAAAAAAATTCGTCTCGCGATTACCGGTTGCGTCTCGTGAATGCCAGTTGCGTCTCGCGATTGAGAACGTCTCGCGACAGGGGCAAAATCGTTAAAAAAATGAAAAAAAGTGTCTTCAATGCTTTTTATTTGAAGCGGAAGTCAAAAAGTCAAATTTTTTTATTTAAAGTGCTAGTCAAAAAGTCAAATATTATGTCATTTCGTCAAATTTATCTGTTGTTACCATTTCTAAAATCCAAAATTTAACAAAATTATAAAAAGGCTCTTCAAATTTATAGATAATTTGATTTAGTTATTAACATTTTTTTATATAATTTATTTTAAAGTTTTATTTTGGTGATTTAACGTTTAATTTAACTGAATTTTTACATTTAATTTTGTATATAATTTATTTATATGTTTATTTTTTTGTTTTTATCCTATATATTTTTTACATATCATAAATTTATAATAATAAATAATATTGATAAAAAAATTAAAAATAACAAAAATACAATAATTATATTTATTAAAAATACTTAAATTATCAATATTTCATTTATTTAATAATTTTTAATTTTTTTTATGTGTATAAATTATTTTGTATTTATTTAATATTTTTTAATTTATTTTTTTTATGTATATAAATTATTGATTTATAATTAATTTTATTATAATTTATTTTAATGGAGTAAGTTTGAAAAAATATTAGGATTTAATTTGTAAAGTTGATGATATATATATATATTAAAAAAATTAAAAAGTTGGTATAAAAAAGAATATTTTTAAATTGAAATTAAAAATTAATTTATTAGTTAGAGATAAATTACTGTTTAATGTGACATTTATTATATTTTGAATTGTATGATAATTTTTAAATTGTAACTGTGTTTAAGTATAAATATCAACATAGATGAGTTCTTAAATGAACTTGTTTGTTACTTATATTTACTTACATTTTTTCAGCCCATTGACAACCTTTTTTTTGTTCTCATAAAATATTATTGATAAACAAAACAAAATAATAATAGTAAATTTCATTTTATTTAATACCCATCTTCCATATTAGTTATCACACATTAACTATTCTGGGATTATTTTATAAAAAAAACAGAATTTTGTTTATATTATTATTATTATTATTATTACTTGGGCCTTGTTTGGTTGGGTTTTGAAAAATAATTCATCTATAATTGAATATCATTTCATTTATTTTTAGTCAATCACAACATTAAATTTATTAATTAAAAAAAAATCACTTTATAATTATCACACATTTTAAGTATGTTTACAAAGAAAAAACACATCTTCTCAAAATTAATACAAATGATTATTTTTTAAAATAATAAGATATTTATTTAATTAAGGCAAACAAGCCCTTAACGTTAAAATGAACATAGAAAATAAAGAGGCAGTCAAATGTCTGGCGAAAAGCATACAAAATAAAATAATAGAGACAATAAATAAATAAATAATATGATTAATATTGTGAAGATGAAGGGTAGCTAGGGAAGAATATATGATTAGTCAAATCTGCATTAGTTCAGTCTTATGTTTATTTTAATTTTTGCTTGGACTGGCCGATGCTATTATTATTAATATTATTTATTAATTAATTATTATTAATGGGGGTAATTAAAATACTAGATTTCATATACAAGATCACCAATGCATATGCAAACTGATCCAAACCCCACGCTTCCCACCACTACACAAATCATCGTGCCTTGTTTGGTTTAACTTT
Source organism: Impatiens glandulifera (assembly GCF_907164915.1). Classification (NCBI taxonomy): domain Eukaryota; kingdom Viridiplantae; phylum Streptophyta; class Magnoliopsida; order Ericales; family Balsaminaceae; genus Impatiens; species Impatiens glandulifera. Next base: position 40,892,197 of record NC_061868.1, on the reverse strand, counting down.
TATTTTTTTGTATGACCTAGATTTAATCGGGAATATATTATTGGAAATCGAACTTCGGAAATTTAATTTAAATGTTAAGATTGATGCTCACTTGAACTATTTGATTGGTTTAAAATTTAAGATTTTTTTTAAAAAATGATAAACGTTATTATTGGGGTGAAATATTTACAGATGATATGTGCATGAAAAAAATGTTATATTATTGTAAGTCGTTGTCGTACGTATCACGAAAATGTTGAAATCGACAACTCTATTTTTTTTTTTTGCTTTGTCGAGAGGTGACTAGTATCTAAAGTTTTATTTGAAATATTAATGCGATTCATTGAGTGATACCTGAGTTTTTTGGTAGTTGACTAGTTGCTCAAAATTTGTATTGATACAACTGATATGACAAACTTACATATGTGTGTTTATGATCCCAATTATTTTATGGTGAACTATCTGGTTGAAAATAAGTCGTTGAATCTTTAATTATATCATTTATAATGTTATTATTATAATGTTTTCCGATATTTATTCGGGAAGTTACTCGTTTTCTCGAGTACTTAAGAGTTCGATAACCTATAAGATAATGTGGTTGAAGTATTATTTTATATTTATTATTTAATGTTTTGTTGTTAGACAATTTTTATTATTTTTAATATAAATAAACTATTTAAAAAAAAAGTAAAATAAGAAGGGATTAATATGTTACCCTATTAATTATTTGTAGTTTATTTGAAGATTTTTTTTAACCACGTAATTGTGACCGCATTCTTAATAAAAATATAACCATAATAAAATTAATTATTTATATAAACTGAGGTAGCAATGCATAAAACACTACCAAAAATTCATAAAATAAAATAAAATAATGATTTATCATTAATTTTGATAAAAATAAAATGAATTTTTCATATAAGATCAGTTGAATTATCATTTAAAATGTCACCAATTCAATTAGAGATTATAATGAAAGAGATTGCTAACTTCTTCCTGTTAAATAAATAAAATGATGTATATAAATGAGTTTTAATCTAGTTTATAAATAAATTAATACACAATACAAATATACTTAATATTATAAAATGTTGAGTAATAAAAATTAATGAATATAAAATCTGGTCAAACATGGGGAAGCAAGTGGGACCATGCCCACGAGCTTCCAGCTTTATCCTCCCATCAAATGGCTGGCATTTATTCTATTTTATTTAATAAAAATATAAAATCACAAAATTGGCTCTCAAATTTGTCTCAACTTAATTAATTAACCTTCTTATAATAATATATTATTATTATTATTTTTCCAAATCACGTTCTTAAGCTAACCAACTCAATAAATTTTCAATAATTTCAATTTTGAACCTCTATTAACAACTTCTCTCCAATTGACCTCAAATTTCAATTGAAAAAATAAACAACAAATATTAATGATTTAAATGTTTGAGTTCAAATAGTAAACTCATTAATTGAAACTCATATTTTTTAATACAAAAGAAAATAATTGAGTGAGACCTACTAATAACATTAATTCTTAAGTTGGTTAGGTGTTTAAACTCATTAATTGATCAATTTATTACTAGTTAATGAAGAGACAACTAACCCAATTTTTAGATTCCTTCCAAGTTCCAACTACACATATATTACATCCATTTTTTTTTATTTTATTATTGATAATAATATTAAAATGTATTAAGAATTGTTTGAGAATGCATTATTAGTTTTTCAACCAACTAATTATTTATTGAAGTATTTGAATTTTTTTTCATTAAATTATCCAACCAACTTAATATTTTTAAGCCATATTAAAGCATGTTATGTCTAGATGTTTAGAATTAGATAATATGCATGAATGTAATTGAGTAACAAAAAATAGTTAAATCTTATGATAAAATTAAGATTTGTGCACAATTCATTTAAGATTAGTTAAAGTTCATGCGGTAATTGTTGAACCTATTTTTGTATCCACAACATGATTGAAACAAAAAACGTATTAACTTAACAGACATTCTCAAATTCGGTTTTAGTCGAAAATACAGCTAGTCTATTACGAGAAATACATTGTAAATAAAACAAGATTTAGTATGACTAGAAAAAAATAAATACACCTTTAATGTGAGGAGTACAATACTAGCTTTTTACATTAAAAAAAAAAATCTTATATAATTTATTATTTCATAATTAATATATTTTTTACTAAAATTAACATTTTTTAAACAATATACACCAAACAAAATTCTTTAAAAATATCCAAATGGTTATCCAAATAATATGTTAATAAGGTTTAAATTCAAATTAAGGACTTAAACCCTTTATTTGAAATAAGTTTATGAAAACTTTATAATCATCTAAAGTGACATTTCTTTTAAAAACATATAGTCTTTAACTTAAATCACTTTGTTTAATAAGCATACTTTGACTAGGACTTCAACATATCCGTTATGCAATGGGGAGTAGAAAACAAAACAATTTAACAATAAAATATAAAAAAATTAAAATTCTATAATTGTTGTAAGAAATCAAACTTTAACACTAAAACCCACGACATAATAACTCTAATAAAGTATTTTACACAAATTATAAACTTATATTTTAAAAAATAATTAATATGAAACAAAGGTGGAGAAGAGAAATATGAGAAATTAATGGGTAAAAAGAAATGGGTAAACGACGCCATTTGAAATTGTTGACCTACTGTTGACCAGACCAATCTCTGACATTGCTTCTTTTCATTTTATGCATTTGTCCGTGACTTCTCTGTAATATATATCTTTTTTAATATAATAAAAATCTACAAACAAAAAATTCAATAAAATTATTTATTTGTCTTTTGGGTTAGGTAAAATGTAATTTGAAAAAACAAAACTCATATATCATATCACAATTTATTCATTCAAATGTTAAAATACCTTATACTATTTTTAATAATTCAACTAATTAAAAAAAACTAATTTTTTTAACCAAAATCTAAAAAACCCTACATTCAACAAACTCTTAAGGCTTATTTGAGAAAATAATATTTTTGTTTTTTTACAATATTCTTATGGTAAATACTTTTGAAAAATTATTTTTTTGGGTTAAATTATCAAAATATATATATTTTTTCATTTGGTTGAGTTAATAAAAGGTAATTTTGATATTTAAATATATAGAACTTGAGTTATTAGATGGTTAAAATTATGTATGAAATGATAGTTAAATTTTAGAATAAAATTATAAAAAATCCAAAAAACCACACATCAAACAAGCCCTTAGTTAAACTCTTATTTAAAAACAAAAATATCTCTCAATTATATTATTATAATTTTAATTAACAAATCACTTATTTATTTTAAATTTTAAATATAAAAAATTGTGTTAATTAAAAATATATTTGAGTATTTTGATTTGATATTTTAAGTTTTGTGTTTGAATGATGGAAAAGAAATAAGATTGTAATAATCAAAACATCCTACAAGTTCACGTCTTAAATTAAATATTCTTAAAATAGAAGGACCATTATATACTTAAATGAACAAGTAAAGGGCAGAAAAGAAATTTAGCGTGTTCTGCACGTGTGGTGCACCTGCTCCCAATACTGGCTGGCACTGTTCCCAAACTCTTTTGCCACGGTAATTCTTTTCACATTTCCCAATTCTATATTAAGACCTTGTTTGGTATGTTAATAATAATATTAAATATATTTAACTATTTACTCTTATCTCTAGAATATTTTATTCAAGTTAGTTCCTAAAATCAAACAAGGCCTTAGTAATTCTTTGACCAAGACTGTGAGATCCAGTCTTGATAGTTTGAATCTTTTGTTTTTTTTAAATACTATTATTATATATTATTTTATAATAAAGTTAAATAAATTGTATCTTATACACAAGCTTATGTCATTTCACCTAAAATATTAGAGTGTTTTTAGTAAAAAAACTTTGATAAAACTTTTGAAACTTAAACTAATGTGATTTTTATTTTTTAAATATATTTATAAGATATTAAATAAGTGTTGAATTATAAATATTTACAATCCTCATTACTATAAATATTTAATACAATTTTATACACTGTTTAAGATTCATTTTTTTCTTTAAAAGAAATCATATGAAATTAAATTAGTTGGGATTTTTTTAATTAACTTATTTATTTCTTTAAATATTATTATTTAAATCTTCAATTAAAATGTCTTTGTTTTAATTTTTATAATATTAGTATTAAGATTATTTGAACTATTTTATCAAATTTTAAAACTTAATAATTCACTTAATTTAATTAAATAGAGTAACTTAAATGAAAATATTATTATTATTATCTAATAGACCTAAATTTTAATATTTTATTTTTATTTCAACTAAACCCTCTTATAGATCTAAAGAATAAACTTAACAAAAAAAAAAAATATCATCTTAATTTAATTTAATTTACCACAAAAGTTAGATAAAGAGTAATCTCTAAGAAAGAGATGTTGACCAAAACTTTGTTTGGACTTTATTTTTTTATTTATTATTCCTTACTTTCATACTTGTCTGCAAATTACGTGACGTTTCATTGAAGTTTTTATTTAAAGATTAAATTATTTTCATACAAAGAACTATATTGGCATACAATTTATTCCAGTTAAATTGAGATTTCTGAAATCTTATTTAATCCAAATAATTATGTAATCTATTTCTTAAAATTATAAAAAAAAACGATATTTAGTCTTAACGATTTCAAACGTCGTTAACCTGTTATTTATGTGACATTTATAAATAAAAAATTAAAAATTCATGTCACTAATCTAACTAATGAAATTAAGTAGATTTAAGATTTTAACGATCGATTTTTTTAAATTCGGCGATCTTTTATTTATTTATTTATAATATCACGTAAATAACTGGTTTGAAATCATTAAGACAAAATTTCGTTTGTATAACTTTAACGATAAAGAACTCCAACTTGGATGTTTAAAAGAAAAAAATTGCTATGCTAGAAATATAATCTCTTCTAACCTAACCACAGCAAGAAATAGTTCTTTAAAAAGTCCTGAGTTCGAGTTCGAGTAGTTATGTGCCCATGTTTGAGTTAGTTCGATACTATCAGTATATGTAGTGCATGTATCCATTAAGAAAGCGCCACATGTATAAAGAGAAAAAAAAAACAACAAATGAGAGAGGTAATACTTTACTTTTGTGTATAGGTGTCACTTAATGAGTGAGATACAGGTAGTGCTACAGTAGTATCGAATTAACCCACGTTTGTTAACCGTTTTCCTTTTTATCCCTTTTCGATAAAAGAATTTCAAAATCAGAATTGACCACAATACACAATACAGAACCCTAATTTGACCATTTAGCCTATATTTAGGCTTGTATGGTATAGATTTAGATTTTAAGAATATTATTTTAAAAGAAAGAAAAAAACAAACAAAGAAGTAATAATATTATTAATAGTAGTAATGGTAAGAGCAGTTGTTTTAGGGCTTCCGTTTGGGCACCTTACCCGAAAAAAAATGCAACAGTAGATAGGCGGGTCCAACGCCAGAGATAGAGAGAGAGAGAGAGAAGAAGAGGGATGATAGCTTTACTACTCGCCTTTCACTCTCTCTGACTGACTACTCTCTCTGAAAGTGTAAAACAACTCTGGGTTCTCCTTCATTTCTTCTTTGTTTATATCTTCAATTCACCCTCTACAGTTACTTATCGAACTCTGTAGGAACAACAATTCATTGCTTCCGGTGAGTTTCTACCCTTTTCATTCCTGATGACGATGATGATGATGGGTTTCATCTTATTTTGCTTTTTATTAACCCCTTTTTATGATCTGGGTCTGAATCATTTCTCTAATTATTATTGTCTTTTCAGCTTGTAGAGGAAGGAAGTTTTGGAACTTGAGAAGATTTTTACATCTTTAATGATGCGTGTGGATCGTGATGAATGATGTTTATGTCTTTCTTTTGACCGGAGAAGGAGAAAGATATTCATATAAAGCAAAAAGAGACCTTCCGGAAAAGATGTCACTTTGAGGGTCTTTGCTTCTTCAAGGTTTTTGTTGACTAGAGAAAGACATATAACATTAACTCTTTCTTTCCCCTCCACACGAGTGCCCTTTAAATTCACAGTCTTATAGCTTCTTTTGTTTTTATCCATTCACCAATTGATTGTGAAAATGCCGATGTACCAACCATCTAATAGAAGGAGAGGGGATGTGAAATACGAATTGGGTAGTGGTGGGCATGTGTTGGATCTGGATACTGCAGTGAAGGATGGAATCCTTGGATGTGGGGGTGGGGGATTGATTTGTAGCGGTGAGAAATTGGATCTGAAAAAGATGATTGAAGAGATGGATTCCATTGAAGTTCCGTCTGTGTTTATCTGCCCGATTTCATTAGAGCCAATGCAAGATCCCGTGACTCTCTGCACAGGACAGACGTATGAGAGATCCAATATACTAAAATGGTTCTCGATGGGGCATTTTACTTGTCCCACGACAATGCAAGAGCTATGGGATGATTCGGTAACTCCAAACACGACTCTTTGTCAACTAATCTACACTTGGTACTCACAGAAATACCTTGCAATGAAGAAGAGATCAGAAGATGTTCAGGGTAGAGCCATGGAACTACTTGAAACTCTTAAGAAGGTTAAAGGGCAAGTGCGCGTTCAAACTCTAAAGGAGATTAGACAAGTTGTGTCAGTTCATAGTTCGGCTGGGAGAATCGTAGCTGAAAAGGGTGGAACTGCTCTTGTCTCTTCTCTGTTGGGTCCTTTCACCACACACGCTGTTGGATCAGAAGCAATTGGGATTCTCGTGAATTTGAATCTTGATTCGGAATCGAAAAAATTCTTGATGCAACCCGCAAAGGTTTCTTTGATGGTTGACATGTTGAACGAGGGATCCATAGAAACAAAAGTCAATTGCACGAAATTGATAGAATCCTTGATGGGGGATGATGAGGTGGAATCTGAAATCGTCTCGAGTTTGAGCCTTTTGGCTGGCCTTTTACGGCTAGTGAAGGACAAGAGACACCCGAAAGGAGTCTTGGCAGGACTTCGATTACTCAAAATGATATCTTCTTACAACAGGGTGAAGGTTTCAGTTGTGAGCATTGGAGCCATCCCTCAATTAGTCGAGCTTTTACCAAGTTTGAATCCTGAATGTTCAGAACTCGCACTTGCCATCCTTAATCACGTTTCTACGCTTCCAGAAGGAAGCTCGGCTCTCAAGAATTGCGTTAGCACGATACCCACCATGGTGAAGCTATTGATGAAGGTTTCTGAAAACTGCACAAAATTGGCACTTGCAATTTCATGGGCCGTCTGCAATCTCGCCCCGGAAGAATGTGCTCCAATTGCTGTGGATGCCGGTCTAGCTGCTAAGCTCCTTTTGGTAATACAAAGCGGTTGTGAAGCTGCGCTGAAACAAAAGGCTGCAGAGCTGTTGAAATTGTGTAGCTTGAATTATACACCAACAATCTTCATTTCAAAGTGTAAGCTAACAAGAACTATGCAGTGAACCAATTTTGCCTCTTTTATCATCACCCGGACAGAGGAAGAAGAGCGAGCTTACGAATAAAGTTCTTTAAGGTACCCTTTCTCCTCTCGACCTATGTACATGGAAAGAAAAGAACATTCAATATAATAGGATGCAAAAGAAAGCGGCACGACGCCACGATTATAGTCCCCAATTGTTGCTGTCCAATAAGCCTATCGCATAAAACTGTAATCTGAATTGACCCATTTCGATTATTCATTCAGCAAAGATATGGTTACAGACAGTGCTTGCTATTTTCAATTTTTTTTTTCCTTTTTTTATGGTTAAGAGAACAATGTAAATGCTAGTTTTTGCAGTTGATGGTGTGGGTGGGCATCTTGTTACTATGATTTGATTATTTGGGCTTTCTCACCCCCACCTTCTCAATGAAATGCATGATTGGGGTGATACAATTTTGAATGCTAGTTGTTGTTTGAAAGAGATGTAGAATGGAATAATTCATTTGTTTCTGAATTGCATAATAAATCAATGTATGGAATCAGTTTGTTTATTCATTTGGGTTCTTGGTTTATGTTGAATCTTCTGAGTAGTTTATGTATGATTGCATATTGTTGTTGTTCTTGTTTATCTTCTGGCACCAATAATGTCTATAAATGTTCCCCCAAATACACCAACCAAACCAGTCCTATATGGGTGGGTGAAAGACAAAGTAAAAATGGGTAATTCTGTGGAAAAAGAGGAGGAAATATTTACCTAAAAAGGAGAGAAATTGTCCATTTGTTTTTGGTGCCATCCCATATTGGTATCTTTGACTCACCCAACACTTTCTTTGGACATCTATTCCATTTTACATTTGCTTCCTATTTTTTAACTTTTAAACGATGCTAACGGTCTGCTATTCGAATAAGCAATCAAATCGTGATTTTAAATTTTGTGTAAAATTCTGATATCCACTTCAAATTAAGGCATTCTTAAGAACACCGAAATAGATATTACATTGATAAGCTTGTTCTTCGTTTATACAAAAAATTAATGGTTAATGAATAAAGAGTTTAAAAAAAAGGAGTTTGACAAAATAATTAAAAATTGTATGATTTCATGAATTTAGATAATTTATTAAAAGAAAGGAGTGTGGGAAGATAGTTAAAATTTTATGATTTTAGATAATTTATTAATAAATTAATAAAATAAATTGACAAAGATAGTAAAAATCTTGTGAATTTAGATAATATTAATGAATTTAATTTAGGTAAACTCTTAAATTAATTATTTTTTTAAGAATTTTAATTTATTATCCTTAAAATAAGAGTTTATAAATAATTTAGTTTAACAATTTTACAGTAAAAAATGAAATTATATTATAAATTTAAGTATAAAATAAAAATGTTTAAAATAATGAATTAATGTAACTTATTGTGTAAATATGACTTTTTTTATTGTTATTATTTAATATTATTTTTTAATTAATATTTTTTTAGAAAAATAAATTTCTAAAATTTATGAGTTTGAGTATATTATTTTCTTTGTTTACTTTTGTAGTTACTTAAATAGAAATATGAAAAAAAGAGAGAAATAGGATTATATAATATATAATTTTTTTTTTACCATGGTGCCCCAATTAATTTAAGCCTAATTAAATGCTATCACTCTCATTTTAATTCATTTATTTCAATAAAAATATATGTTAGAGAATTTATATTGTTAAGTTCATAGTACAAGTCTATTGGTCTATTGGAAATAGGACAAACCTATATAATTTTTTGGAAATATATAGTTTTAATTTAATAAATGAAAGACATGTATGCTTGTATGGGAAATTTGAAGAAATGATCCAGTAATAGGCCTAAATGAGAAAAGTGTCAGCGTTAGTGACCCTCTTTTTGTTTTCTGACGTAATTTTTTATTTTTTTATTTAAAAAAAAAAATTAGTTATGAATTTTTTTGGAAGAAAATGGTCCAGTTGCATCAGGCAACTCCAGTTGCGAGACGAAGAAAAAAAAAATTCATCTCGCGATTCCGGTTGCGTCACGCAACCTTCGACATAGACAAAATCGTCCAAAAATAGTAAAAGGGTTCACTAGCGTTTTTTTTAACCTATGCACTCTCCGCATCTAACACATTTTTAGGGTCATCTCCTCAAATTTTCCCTTTATGTTGAAAATGTTTTTTTTTTTTTTTTTTAAGTTTATAAATATAAATATTTTAAAGTAACTATGTAAAAAATAATAATATATTTTTAATTATTTAGGCTGAAAGGGGTGTCTGAACTCTGAAGGAAGAACGCGAGAGTTCACCGCGATATAATATCGCGCGATTTAACTATTTTCCTCTGCGTTACAATTACGCGATCGATAGTTCAATTTCGGCGAGGTCTTCTTCTCTGTAAGGCGAAATACAAAAACACCTAGAGAGAGAGAGAAAGGAAATGGCGAGCGGAGGCGGCGCTGGTGGAAAGGTGTCGTTCAAGGTCACACTCACATCCGATCCAAAGTTACCATTCAAAGTGTGAGTAACAATTCAGTTTATCATCTACGATTTGCGATCATTAACTTTGTTTCTTAATCGATTGGATTCTGTTTCTTTTCTTTCAGATTTAGCGTTCCTGAAGCTGCTCCATTCACTGCTGTTCTTAAATTCGCTGCCGAAGAATTCAAGGTCCCTCCACAGACCAGCGCCATAATTACCAATGGTATTGTTTGCTTGCATTGTCTTACATGCATTTACTGTATCCGAACGAATGCTTGCACTCACTGAAACAGCCTTGTTTTTGTTTTGCATGATCTATTGCTTACCGTTTTCTTATTGTGATTAGATTGCGGTTTTGTTGTTTTGGTGTCTTACGGTGTAAGCTAGGATCCAAGTTATCTCCTATAATCTCCAAATTTATAGTAATTGATTGACTAACTGTCAATTGAGCGAATTGATATGTGATTGTGATTGGTGGTGTAGTATATATATACTAAAACAATGTTGTCTGAATTGTTCCAAAAACGATCAAGTAACTGGTTAGTAAGATTTTTAGTTTCATTTTGTGAATAGTTGAAGAACCATAAGTTGATCATTCATGCTTAGCACATAAATTTAACCATCTGCAATATTGGAATTTTAGAACAAACTTAAACTTCACATGATGGAATCAATAGAAAGCTATAATCTTATACAATAGTTTTATGGTATAGATAGTAGTAGGGTTACTAGGGTAGGGAGTGACATGGTTATTAGTATTGTTAGATGAAATATATAAATAGTTAGAGATCTTGTATTAGAGGCAGTTATGTTGAATAAGTTTTTCTGTTCTCACATCTCTTTATCTTTTGTTTTACCCTTTTTTCGTAAAGCCTCAATTCTTCTTTAATTTCTTCATTTGGTACATATGAATGGTCTAAAAACAAGATTTTCTTCACTTGGGAACAACTCAGTCATTAGGGTGCAACACATATATCTTCGTAGCTGGTACGTATGAATAGTATAAGAACAAGCTTTCCTTGTGAACAACTCAGTCATTAGAGTGCAGCACCTATATCTTCGAAGCAAACAGTCTTTGGTGGTGGTTGAGAACATCTTCGCCTTTGGTAATAATCTTCACCAGGCACATTCCTTCCCCTCCTCTAATCGTAACATTGTGAGCAAAACCTGAGCTGGGGTCAATAACAACCCTTGATTGCACCTTATTGCACGCTGAGTCAAGTGAAACATGATTAGCACCAGGGTTTTCATTCACAGAGATATATTTGGGAAAATGTTGAGGCTGATGTTCTTGATCATTTTTTGCTGAGGTACCTTTGGTTTTAATTCAGTATATACAACAAACCCACCTATGCCACATGAACCTAATATAGCCAACGATACTCATCTTGAAAATTCCAAATTTCTATCCAGGATTATAGGGAAATGCGTATGACCTCACCTCTGTTCATGAACCCTTGATTGCACCTTATTGTGGAATGAAAGGATCCATTTCTATGTTCTCACCTCTCCTTACTTTGTGTTCTGTTACAGAATTTCATTTAAGAAAAATGAGGGAGAAGAGAAGATAAGGGAATAAGCATTTAGAAGAAAACAAATCTTATTACATACTTAACATATCTAGTACACGAAAGTTGCTAACATTTATAGGACTAAGTGCTAGTAACTAACTAACTTCTAATAAAATGTCTATGTTTCAAGTTTGGATGCTTTGGATAATTGAGATCTTGTTTGAAGCTAAGAGGTCTTCCGACATCTTTGATAGGACCATCTAACTTCACTTGCTTTTGCTGGTACGAAAAGGAAATGTAGTTTTTTCTCATTTAGAAAATGATTTGGATGTGGATATGATTGTGGGTTTCAACAACTTGGTGTACCGATCAATGTCATTGTTGACCTTTTTATTTGGCTATTCCATTTGTTGCGTTGATTAGAAAATAGGAAAACTGTAGCATGTTTTTGGAAGACCAATGGACTGTCTAGGGAAACAACATGCGAGGATATATGAACTAAAAGCCCATCCTTCTCCATTGCACTGCAAGGAGGAGGAGGAATCAACTAATCTCCATTGCCTTTTTCTAGAGTCCGATTGGGAGAGATAATGCGGGTCTCAATGCAACGGGAGAAGAAATGACATTGCTTGAACCTAAGCAACAACAAATTAGCCATTGAACCTTTACAATTTGATGATAGAGTGCTTCGCTATCACTTCTTATTGAATAGGTGAGACGTATCGAAAGAGAAAGAAAACTAATCTTGGTGAGGGCTATAGTCTCTGGTTCTGTCACGAGTATGGTTAGAGATAATTAGTATTAGTTAGTCTGTTGAATAGTAGTTTAGTTTGTTTGTTAGAATAGTAGTTTAAATATAAGAGAATGTAATCAATACAGAGAAATGATGAATAAGAAGATAGTAGTTCAGCTGCAATAAAAAGAAGAATTGATGGGCTGATTTTGAAAAGGAAACTAATTATTTAAAGAAGAATGGGTGTATTTGGGATTTTAAGAAGATATGGGCTTTTATAATTATTTAATCAAACTCAACTCTTTATGACTTTTGTTGGCTCCTGATTTCCTTCATGTTCAACTAAGCCTCAACTCTTTCACTCATGCTGATTTTTTCGACAAGTTCGACCAAGCCTCAACTTTATAGACTTGAGTTGTTGCTATATTCACTATTTAGGCCTAAGCAATTCAGATTTTCAGCTTCTATCCAGGACGATTTAAGTTAAATGGAGAGTATTGTCCCGTTTGATTAGTAGTTTAGTGAGTTTGATTAGTAGTTTAGTGAGTTTGTTAGTAAAGTAGTATAAATATAAGACAATGTAATCAATATAGAGGAATGATGAACAAGAATATAGTAGTTCAGTATAAGACAATGTGATGAATAAGAGGATAGTAGTTGGGTCAATTTCTCTCCATCTCTAAATTGTCTCAATCCTGTTTTATCATAAAGTCTCCTGGTCTCTTAAGAGATCAAATGTTACGGGTTTTGTTCCCACTTAGAACGTCTTAGGTTGAAGTGGAGGTCATGAATGTAAAGAGACATGCTAACTTCCAACATTAAAAAAGAAAAAGAAAAAAAAGAAGTCTTTCGGTCTCATCCACTTATTTCACAATTATTGTTAACTCGTTCTTAATCGGTCAGAACCATAACAACGTGATGAAACCACGAGATGAGTTCGAACAAAATCCTTTGTGAATAGTTATCTCCATCTGAATTCCCAACCCTAGTTCTTCTTTGATTTGGTTGGTAGGTATGAAATTATATATAGACTTCACCATGATAGATAGATGGATGGTTGTTGATAAATATAGTTTAGAAAAAATATGTTTTTTTCTTTGTGTTGAAACATTATGGGTAACGAGGGTATATTTGTTTGGTTGCAGATGGTGTAGGAATCAATCCCCAACAGAGTGCAGGTATGTTTTTAAAATCCCAGGTTTCGACTGAACCAACCAACGAACCTGAATAATGAAAATGTTTGAATGTTGTTGTTGCAGGTAATGTTTTCCTTAAGCATGGGTCTGAATTGAGGCTAATTCCGCGAGACAGGGTTGGGTTTTCATGAATCAAAATCATTGATTGACATGGTATTATGACTTATAGACAATTTTATAATCACTTTTCCTTTCATTTCCTTGCTGGTGTGTCCTGCTTGTTTTTATTCTCTATATTATTTATAACCTAAATAATAAATAAACTAACATTTATAATAATAATAATAATAATGTTCCATCTAATAATTATTTGAATTCCCCATATAAAATTGTCTAACATGTATGTATGTTTGTATTAATTGATTTTGTTTGTTGGATAATGATTTAGTCTAATCTGTCTGTCTGCCATCTCATTGGTCGGTCGATTGGTGTACATGAGATGAAATGAAATTTCTTTTGTGTATGACCAAAAATATCTTATTATATAATATACATTATTTGTATATAAATGTGGTAAACACCAGATGGATCAATCAAAACCATCCAATCTTAAATCTAATCTAATGGTGGGAAACAACATCCATGTGAAAAACAGTTTTTTTTAGCTTTGGTTTGGTGCAATTTAAATGACAAAATCTAATAGCATCATCCATGTCTTCTTCTTGATGTTTGGTTTGTAACTTTTGTATCACGATTATCATGTTTAATGTCTTTATCATTCAAGTTGCTTAAAAAAATTATATATATATTGGGAATTGAATATAATAATTTCAACTTTTTAATGATACCATACTTTGCAAATCTATTAACAAACAATAATGATAGAATCATTTCTTGATTTTGGGATAATGCATGTACAAACCAAATAAAAAATAAAATAAAAAGGTAATGTTGGGATAAGCGAAAGAAATATATATGAATGAAGAAGTGAAATGTATGTATGGGTAATATGAAATTTGAATTTATTTTTCCCCCTTTTTATTGTACTACGTACTTTAATTTAAATTAATTTAATTAAATTAGACTTTAAAAGAGGAAGGACAAGCTGCCACCATATTTTGTTGGCACTATGAACTGCAAAATGTGACAACCAAGAAGGTTCTCTGCTTCCCCTGGACCCTTTATTTTGTATATTATTATTAAAAAAATATATATTTTTATTTTAAAAAAAATATTAATATATTTGTCCTATCCCTAGCTAGTCCCTGCCAAGCTTTGATTGTGCCCATCAACTCTGTCTTTCTTGTTATTATAAACTTTTTTTTGGCATCTTTGATTTCAGTTCTCCAATTTTTTTATATTTCAAATAAAAACATATTAATACGGGGCATGATTCTGAAGATTTGTATTAACTTTATCTAATCTAAAATGGAGGAGAAATTAGTTGCTATATTATTTATTATTATATATATATATATATATATATATATATATATATATATATATATATATATATATAAAAGATTAATAATAAGATCTCCATGCGCGACAACTTACAGGCTAAATTACAAAATATTTAAATTATTATTAATATATTCATCTACCAAAGTTCCAAGTTATTTATTTATAAAAAAATATATTATTTCAGTTCTCAGAAGACAGACAGTCAGTGTACTACTACTGTCTTATTTAAGTGCATGTTATAAGGCTGTTTAAGATTATTTTTAAAAATTATGTTTGGCGGGTATTGTGCTGAATAAAATAAATAAATATATATATATATATATGGAGCATGCACAATGGTTACATTTACTTGATTGATTAATTAATAATAAGATGAATCAAACTAGTCCAAAGATATTTCCAAAAATAAAATTACTAATTTTTTTTTTTAATGTTAGTCTTAGCTATGTTCACAAAACAAGGCACTCATAAATTCAGTTTAATTTTTTTAATTATAGTGCATGTTTTATTGTGTATTAATTTAATTAAATAATAAATAAATAGATATATATAATTCCAATGATAGTGGCGGCGGGAAACGAGGACAGGCTTTCACTATGCTTGTTTTCCTCAATAAAAAATTTATGAGCCATTCTAATATATATATTAATAAAAAGATAAGATAATAAAGTATTTTATCTTGAAATATTAAATTTATTCATTTTATTTTTTTACTAAAAACCCTATTATTCAATTAAGGTCATATTAATATAGTATGGATTCAAGCTAGTTTCTACATGCAATAAACTCAATAAAAAAAAATCTTTGAAATTGTGTCATGTTTTTTTCTAGGGATTTTGTCCAAAAATCGGATTACAGTTAAATGAACAATTATTGTTTTAAGAAAAAATAAATTATTTAGATTAAATTAAAATATCATTTTAATCTACCTAGAAAATAAAATAAAACAAAATAATTGTTCAAAAGTTATTCCAAAGGGCATCTTCTCCATGCTTATATTTAAATTTTATAAAAATAAATAATTTGATGATCAATCATAAAAAAGAAAAGAGATTTTTTGTGTTAGTAATTCAAAATCTGTCATTTATTGTATATTTATATGGCAATCTAGCCAACTATTTATCATATTTAAAAGATTTGTTATATTGCTAAGTATCTAATAATATCCTAATTTTATGCCTCGAAATATGAAATTTCAATTGAATTCTTCTTAAATGAGAAGTCAATAGGAATCTTGCAGTGAAAAAAAAATTAATCTTATGATATTCACAAATTACAAGGTGTAAAAAACAAAAAACATTAAACTAAGAAAATAAAATACATGTCAAAGAAGAAACTTAGAAATAATTTCAATTTTAAGTAAATGATAATTAATTAACTAAGACAATTAATGTTCTTACCATATTTGGTTCATTGCAACTTAGTTTAAGCAAGAACATTATTGACCAAGTTTAAGCTTAACTAATTATATAGAGAAGTTAACACTTAATCACTTATCATAAACATAGTTCAATTATTAAAATTTAAACTATCTAATTAGTTAAATGTTTGGAGTAGGTTCCATGTTCATCAAATATTGTACTAATAATTAATATTTGAAATGCTATTTCATACTATTCTATACAAAATTGTTGAAATGTGTTCAATGAAAAATACATTATGCTAGATTTTGTAATATAGACCGCGACAAAGTAACTTCTCATTTGAATTGTTCAACACATTGAGTACGTTCCATCGATCAAACTTGAAGATATCTATGAACCGGGATCATTGAATTACACTAGAACATACATCTCATTTGATTAGAGAACACAAAATGTTGATTGAGGGGAATTATTCTATTATCATCAATCATGATAAGAATGTCATGAACCAAAATATTGAAATCTTAGATATTTGTACTATATGAAATTTTATCAAGCTCTTTTGATTAGTCTTTTTTACAAATGATTTGGATATATTGTAATTACACTAATTGAATACAACTTATAATATAAGATGCTATAATTTGATCATATCATTACTTGAAGTTAAATATTTATATTGTCACCAAATACACTAAAACACAACTATTAACAATTTAAAAAAAACAATAAAAATATAAACAAAAAATATTCACCAACGAAAAAACATAACATAAAATTTATTATTAAAGAGTTTAAAAATCCTCAAGGAAGATCAACGAGTTCACTGACTGCTTTTACCGGTTTCAAAAGAGATCTCACATAGTGTTATAAAATAAACGCATTAATCGACCGCGATTACTGAAGGTCCTACATTTCATTTCGAGCCAAATAGTCTACCGACTCAATCCAACCGAGCTTACGAAATCTATCAAACCATTCTAATAACCAACTAATATACGAAAAGAATTGAACTAATGAAAACCAAATAACCATTCAAAAAGCTTCCCATTACCTTGCTAATTATTTCCCATTTTTTCTTGGAGATTTTGGACCCTAAACACAACAATAAAACCAACAACAAAAAAAAACCCTAAAATCCCCTATATATAACAATAAAACAAGGCAAAATTGCCCTATGATTAAAAACAAACAATTCATCCAAATTAGAATAAACACCGGCGGCGCCGGCGACAGAATCATACTCTTCCCCATTCACTTCCATTCCCTTCTTCACTCTTCCGGCGATCACCCTACAAACAAGCATCGCCCTTTTCTCTTCCCCTTCCACCACCGCCACTCCGTCGTGCGCCTTCCCACTCGTCGCCGTCGTCAAGATTCCATTCCCGCCGGACTGACGAAACCCATTTTTGATAATCCCACAAATGCTGCAATTGGGTATCGAGTTACAGAGATTAGAAGAACCGTCAAGTCCAATCGAACATGAAAGTGTAGAACAGTGGAATCGAAGAAGCTCGTTCCCGTCGGCGACGCAACGTGGATGCTTTTTGAGCAGATTAGCAGCTTTAGTCTTGATTGAATCTCTGTATTCCTCGAATTTAGTTATGGTTTTCTGGGTATTGTTTACTTTGAGGATTCTGTCGATTTTGCAAACAGGGGATTGTTTTTTCAACCAGCTTGATTGAAATATGATTTCTACTATGTTCTTGCTTGTATCTTCTGGACCCAGCTCTGACACTGACCAAATCAAGAAATCATATGTTATTATTGTAAAAATGAAATATGGGTTTGTAAATTTATTATTTACCAGCATGTTTAACAGTTTGATGAAGTTCCAAGGTTTCAGCTTTCATGAAGATTTCACCACAGACAGGGCAAGAACAAATGGTGGCTCTAAGAGAAGGATCTCTAGCCATACCTGCAATAGGATCAACTACCATTCTACATTCATAACACCCAGAAAGTCTTCTGAATGGGATCCTCTTAAACGAAGTAATGGAGTTAGAATTAGAAGAATCAGAGGTTTCGATACTACTGAGAGGTGCTTTAATGGATCTACTTGAGCTATTGTGACTTGAAGAGCTTGCAGTGAGGCTTGACCTTTTCTTTCTGTGTTCTTCAGGGGATGGAGATGGTTCTGGCCTCTGTGTTACTTTTGTGTTGCTGCAAAGGGACCCGGAACACTTGAGTTTCTTGTGGTTCATCTTGGTTGTGGTGGTGGTGGTGGCGGCGGTGGTGATTTGAGGTGTGGGTTGTTTTTGTTGGAGGATTTGGTCGTGGAGATGTTTGCAGGTGAAGAGGTTTCTAACGACAGACCAAGATTGAGGTTTTTGTTGGGTTTGGGGATTTGGGTTGTCTGTTTTGGTGAGTTTCTTTGTGGGTTTTCTGGTTTTTTTCGCCATTTTTGGGGAGAGATCTGAGATTTTGAGTAGTGAAATTGGTGGATTTAGATCATGAAGATGAGAGAGAAGATGGACGGGGAAGAAGAAGAAGAAGGACGTAACTGTCTCGATCTTCGGCGTGGAGTTAAATGAAAGAGTGCCATGAGAGAGAGGGTACTTTTTTTTAGATCTGTTTGGAAACAAAAATTTATTTATTTTGTAAATGTCAAATTGTTAAATTGGGGCTAATTGAGATGACTTAAGCCCTATTCTCTCAAATATCACGTTTTATGTAGATTAATTTAACTATCGAATTTTAACGAATTTCGTTTGTATTTTATCTTGAGAAGATTGAGTTTCGCAACTCTTTTGAAGTGTGCATAATCCACGTGGGTTAAACAAATAACATGTAAACACATTTAACTAATTAATTATTTAATTAGGTGCATAACTTGTCGTCTAACGGGTTCGAACCCAGAACCTTAAAAGACTGAGAATAACTCTTGTTGCCGCTAGGTTAGAAAAAAGATGACATATCTCGTTTAAATAACTACAATAATGAGCCTCAAATCCTATTTGGCTTCAATAATAATCTCTAATTTTATAATAAGTTTTTTTTTAAAATGTAATTGAGATAATAACTAGTAGCTTAGAGTGTTAACTTGATTAATTTAAATTTAGAACTTTTAAGTTGAACAGAAAAAAGAGCAAATATGTGAATATATATAAGAGGAAATCGAATTGTCTGCTACCATTTATCTTTGTTACCATTTATCTTTGTTCACATGTTCTTTCTCACAAGGAGGGGCAAATTCGTAATAATATTTTTTATTACAGATTTACCCTTACGCTGTGAGAGGGAACAAAGAGAGCATGGATAAATGAAATCGATTTTATTAAAGATTATATATATGTATATAAATTTAAATAAAAGAATGTTTTTAAATATAACTTAGTTAAAAATTTATGATTCAAACACATATTATTAATGTTGTAAAAACTCATCCTATATATCATGATGGGCCATATACTGTACATTTATATCGTTGGCAAGTTGGAGACATTATGTTTTTGGTTTCATTTTCATCATTTTTACTCATTAATCTCATTTTTCTATTCAGCACGTCCATAGACAATCATTTTTATTTTATTTATATTATTCTCTAATTCACTACTGAAAAAGTATGGTTTAGGACCATTCAATCATCTATCTCGTTTAAAATAAAAATAATAATTACTCATTAATCTCACTTTTTTTTTATTTAGCACGTCCATAGAGTCTATTATTATTTAAATGTATAGTAGGATTAAATAATTATATTATTCTCTAATTTACTACTGAAAATATATTGTCTGGTTTAGGACAACTCAATCATATCTCTTGCTAGAAAATTAAAAATAATAATGCACTTTGATGATTTAAACAAAGTTCATAATTAAATATATTAAAACTTTTATTAATTTATAATACAAAATTATTACAACTATCCAATTGAATTTAAAATATACAAAATAAAATGTAATAATAATAAATTTATGCTTAAACTGTATTTTTTTACCATTACTACTAAAACATCCAAGATCCTTCCATATTCAATTTGTATTAAAAACATTTTAAATTGTTATATATCTTTCTTTGTATAAATTAAGATTTATTAATACAATATTCTACCCCATCATATCATGATCACTCAAATTGAAATGTTAGTCTCTTTTAACCTTATGTAAAAATATAATTGTTTTTTTACCAATGATATTATAGTAAATATATTTATTCTGGCTATCTTCTTCATTTTATGTATTTTTAAATGTTACAATTTGTATTTATAAAGTTACCATATAATGAGTTTCAAATAATAAAATCAGTGTTATATATACTCATGTTTTGGGTAGGTGACTTAAAACAATGATATTCAATTTTTTTTTAATTATTTGTATTTTTAGGAAGTTTACTCAACATCACAATAATAACATCTATTTTAATTTATACAAATTCCATTATTTTTATGATTAATATAATTAGTTATGTTTCAAACATAAATTATTATCAACTGCATATGAATAAATTAATATTGTGGAGAGAAAACAACCTTTAAATAAAAGCAAAAGGACGGCTCAGATTGGTCCATCTCTCTCTCTGTATATTTTCATCTAAAAAAACATTTAAACTTATTCTTGTGTTTTTTCTTTCTAAATATTGTTAAATGATAGTTTATTTGGGATTTTATTTTATTTATAAGAATTAAGGAAGACATTTTCTGTCCGCTAGCATTAAATCAATTGTGATTTACGTATAAAAAATTAATAAATAAATAATATAAAATAATATTTAAAAAAATCAATACAAACAATGGATGATATAGATATGAAATTGTAACAACAATTTACAAAATTAAAATTTTCAATAAGGAAATCAATTTGTTGAGGGTCACTCTAAAAATGAACTCATTTAATTTAGAAAGTTTCTAAATGATCAGTGTTGAAATAAAACAAACGGAATAAACTAAGGAAAGAAAATCTCTACCAAATATTTCAAATATTTTGAATAACAATTAAAATTATCCTTAATCGATTGTTGGTAAACAAGGCATAAAAGGTTGAAATCCATTTATATTAAAGATTAAATCTAATAAGTCATTATTGACAACAACTTTAAATCGGATAATTTTGTCTCATTTACTACTAAAAATGGGACGGACATAGACTCGAGAAAATATTACAAACACAATCGGAAGATATGAACAATAACGACCTACTAAAGATTGAAAATATTATTCGGATCACAAAAATTCGGAATAATAAATTGATTCGACTAAATAAGATATCGCGTTGAACAAAATATAACACCAACTCAAATCTAAGGGGTGAAAAAAAAACAAAGAAACCATGGAAGAGACTAAAAAAGTGATTTTTTAACTTCTTTATAACTTTTTTTTTTATAGGAAGAGAAAAATGAAATTGGGTTTTTATTCAATAGGTTGAATTATTATATATATATATATATATATATATATATATATATATATATATATGAAAAGTATATTTTAATATACATATAAAACGATCAAAATAGCTCATTGACCAATAAATGAAGTTATTTGAGTAAATTTTCAAATTATTGTATTTTTTCACTTTTATAAACATTTTTTTTTATTAAGAATTATTGTGATGAGGGATGACATAAAAATAAGTGTCTTTTAATTTGAAGAAGTTTAACTCCATCCTTGAATATTATCACATATTCAAATCTCATGAGCAAAAATTAAAATTAAAATTAAGACTTGACTAGTAGATTATTTCTTTTGTATATACTAATAAGTATTTGTAATACATTATCATTTGAAAAGTGATATTGTGTTCCAATTATAATGATAATTGTTTTTTTTTTTAAATAAAATAAAAAATTTATTTATTTATTAAAATTTAATATAAAAATGTTATTAAATTAGATAAAAGTGAATAAAATAAGTTAAATAATATATGAAAAAAGAAATTATTTAATATTTTTTATCATGATAAATAAAGCCAAATAAAGTCTAACCAACCCTCACATACCAATTATTATAACAAAGATTAATTTTCATTTGAAACTCTTTATTCGTATTTAATATAAAAAAAAATTAGATGAAAATAATAAAAGTATGTAAAATGTGATTTTTCAAATTTTATTTATTTAAATCACAAATTCTTTAGAAAAAAAGATAATTACAAATTAGAAAAAAAAATGTTTAATGAAAAAAAAAATTAAAAATGATTTAAGTTTAATTATTAAAATATTATTTTATATTTAAAATTTATAAAAAAAAATATTTTAATTAAGTGATTTAATAATTAAAATAATAATGAATTATATTTTTTTTAACAAATAATATTAATAATTAACTGGGATGAAGTCATGTATGTGTAGCATAGTGATTTTCTAAAATAAAAAAAATAAAATAATAAAAGAATGTATAAAGAATTTGTGGACAATAGATTGATAAAATATCATTAAAAATCTAACTAATTAATGTGAAATAATTTGATAATAAAATATCATTAAATATGTTTTGTGTTTATTTTTTTGGGGTAAGTGCTTAAAGCATTTTAACCATATGGGAACACTGATTAATGAGGGGAGATAAAGCTGATTCAAAATGATTCCTTTTTTTACCTCAAAATCATAACACCCTTTGTAATTTTTGTACTTTAATATTCTCATATTTAATTACAAGTTTAATAATACTTCTCCAATGTCTCCCCTTTCAATGCTGTAATTAAATAATATAATGATTATATTAGAGATAAATAGAAATATTAGTGTGTTACAACGGTCAATTTTCAGATTCCCACTATAATATATATTTTTGGTTGTTTGAGATTTTATTGTATATATTTGTAAAGAGATTGTTTCATGCAAAAATAAGTTATTTTAAGTTTTTAATTATTATTTTTATATTTAAAATTTATAAAACTAAAATAAGAAATATTTTATTATTTTAATTGATTAATTAAATAATTAGATGATTGAAAAAAAATAAAAAGTAATATATGAGTTTACATCAAAATTAAAAAAACAAGACCAAAACAACTTTTAGGTGTTTTAGGTGAATGGGTAAAAAAGTTATCTATATATAAATACTTACACAAATAGCATATATATATATATATATTAATAAAAGTTTATTATTTAATAGTACGTATTATTAAAAATGATTTATCTAGCCTATGTTTACTAATAGTGTTAAATATTTTTTAAAATTTATTAATTAAATATATATATATTTTTTTATCAATTAATTAATTAATTTATCTCCTTTTATCTATTTTTTTTCTCTATTCTTATGTCTTATTTTAAACATGCAATTTGTTGATGGTCATTCCAATAACAAATTCATTTGAGTTCCCAAATGATAAGTGTTGAAATAAGTAAACCAAATAAACCAATGAGATGATATCAGAAAAAAAATTCTACTAAATATTCTGAGCAACAATTAAAATTATCCTTAACCGATAATTATCATTAACCGATGGTTGATAAACAAACTAAAAAATGTTCTGCCAAAATGATAATTGATAACTTACATATAAGTCCGAAATAGTAAATAACTCGATTGTGTAAATCATTAAAGGGTATCTATAAGAGGGTATATATTAAAGATCAAATCAAACAACTCATTATTGAAAATATTAAAACAATTTTAAATCCAATAATTTTGTTTTATTTTAAAAGTGTTCTTAATTTAGAGACTAATATTTGAATATTATAATGTATAGTGTAGTTTAATGTTTATTATAATATTTATTTCTACTAAAAATATTAAAATTTTAAATTAAATATTAAATAAAAGACTATTAATTTTATTTTTGTTTATATTGAATAAAATACAAAAAAAAAAAAAACCCTCATAAAAAAACATTACAGTAGAACAAAATTTATTTATATTTTTTATTTATTATATTAATATACTAAATTTATTTACTCTTAGGTGGTTTGGTTTAACTTAATTTTGTTTTATAATAATTAATTTGAAATTATAATTTTAGGTTAACTATAAAAAAAAATTCATAACTTAATGCTTCTCAAACTAAAAAGATGGAGGATTGAAGTGATTAATTTGATTTAAAGAATTTTAATTTATTAAATTAAATTAATAGTCAATCTTATGATTAAAGACTGGCCATTAGTAAAAAATAAAATTAAGAATGTTTTACGAGTATAAACATAATTTAACCTAATTTTATTAGAGAATTTTTGTTGGGTTAGATGTTTGATAATACTAAAAATAATAACAATCCTGTCCGTTAAAATTGATTTTTATTTCATAAAATTTTAAGTTTATTTTAGAAAAGGGGATTCTTACGTTTTATTTACCTAATTATTTTATAATTTAGACATATATTTAAATTTAATATTTAAAATATTAAACAAACGTCAATGCTGGTAATTGATGCCGAAAAATGGTTCCTGAAAATATTAGTTTAAACAAATTATATTTAAAAATAAATCCAAACGAGCATTTAATAAAATATCTTATTGAAAATATTTAAAAGTCGTTTTCTATTTTATTTTTTGATTTTTTTTAAAAATAGTTTAGAATCTCTAAATTAATTTTTTAAAAAATTTAAAAAACAAATAAACAAACGGGCCCTAGGCAGGGCTAGTTCGGGATTTGTTGGGCCGGATCTGGCGCGTCATGGTCAATGCATTATGTCCTTGACCGACTTGACTTAATTTTGACCCTATACTCAAGACCAAAACTGTTTTGGTCTATGGCTAGAGGGCATTGATCACGATTATGAAGATATGAGGATCTTTGTCTCCCCATTTAGAACCCATTGGTGATAGTCTAGAGACGTCATTCAATCGAGAGGACGGTCGATTGAGCTTCGACAGAAAGTGCCCGAAGTTTAGGTTTTCAATTTTTAGATTTTCAATTCTTATTTTTTTGTGTCAAAAGTTTACTTATAGCATATAAAATTGGAATTAACATTTTTATCCTAATTAGCTACACTTTTAGATCATTTTTAAGTTTAAATGAGAAGTTTTTTTTAAAAAAAGAAATAGAATTTAGGCAAACATGCTTTTTTACTTTGAGATTGATTAAAAATGCTTTTAACATCATTTAGGACGTGTTATGATACTCCTGAGATCGATGTTATTGAGTTAAAGAAAGCTGGTTTTTAGGAAATTTAAAATCAAATTTCGACTTCTCTTATTTAAGATAAATTGATTCAATTGGATTTGATAGAAAATTCATAAATCATCTTAGAATCAATTTTAAATCAATAAATCGAGGAATTATACGGTATTCAAGAACACATGAACTTATATGCATAATTTTCGACTTCAATTCATAACATTAATTGTAGCATGAATGAAAACTTTCAATGACTTGGAGGACACTTCTATATCTGTGTTGTTGCTTTTAGGTAAATTAGAACACAACTTAGTACAAGGTTTATAAAAAAGCTTAGAAAATTTTATTGTGGTTATACGTAGCAACTTGATTGATGATGGCTTGCTTGGTGATCTTCATTTGTTTTGGTCGATAATCCCGGTCAAAATCGATTTGAAGTCAAAGTCGACCGAATTTAGTCAAAAAAACATAATTGTTTTTAAACTTACTTTGCCTATTTCTATCCCCATAGCTAATGGGACGAGCTATGGATATAGGGGAATTGATCACACTAGTAAGGTGGTCATTCTCCTTATTGAATTTCATCATTTAGTCAAGCATTCGCGAAGTTTGATTAAAAAAAATATAACATCACAGATGTTCTTATCTGATTGTCGTGAGGAAGAAGACGATAAATGACAAAACATCGTCATTTTGGGTTAGGCGCGGACACTTCGTCAGCGGTGAGAGTCGTGGGTCCTTGTCGTTAGCTTGAGCATTAGCCCGGGAGTTACTCTAGGTAACTTTATGCCTCGTTTGATATGGGCAAACAACTTTAGCCTTATTGAGTCTTTTGCTTATTATTATTTTTTATTACAGGCAAAATTACACTTGTGTTTTATTTTAATTATTTCTGGGATTCACACAATTACAACATTTATCTTTCTAACGCCACGATAACTTTTGGCTCTATATTTTTAAAATTTTAAAAGTCTTTTAAATTCTGAATTTTATTTAGAAATTATTTTTAAATATTTTAAATAAATAAGAAATTACTTTTTAAATATTCTGTTTCGATTCGAGGCTTAATTACACTCAAGAAAGGGCTATCACGCTTACTATTTCATATCTGTCAGCAGCATGTCGGTCTTTTTATCGTAAATTTTTAGTTAATTTTAAAATTTTATTATTTTATACATTTAATTTTTACCCAAAATATTAATACTGTATATTTAAAATAAAATAGTTTAAGAAAAAAAAATATTTTTAATAAGATTAATAATTTTATTTTTAATAAATCATAAAATATATTTAAGAATATAATTTTAAAATTTTATTTTAAAATTATTAAAAATAATTGTTGTCATCCATTAGTTAAATAGATATATATTTTAACTAGACAAATACTACACATAAATAATTTTAAAAATTGTTGTCATCCATTTATTATATATAATTAATATTTTATTTTGATAAATATGAGCGCCAAAATAACCAAAATTTGATTTCTTCTATTCTCCTGTGTTCTTCTTCTTCGTCCGTCCAAATCGGGCCTGTGATCAATCATGGATTATCAATGGAAGTAGTTAATCCATTCTTTGAATTCAAACCTTCTTCACTTCTTCCACACAATCATGAATCAGAAATGCTTCTGAGATCCATCGATGGAGAGGGAGGAGGAGGAGGAGGAGCCTAACCTTCTGCCCCAACCTGTATCCTCATCCACCACAACCGATCTTCACCGTTCCTTCACTTCAACCGCTTCTTCTTCTTCTTCTTCCTTCTCATCGTCTTCCCAGCGGGTTTTACTTCGCCAAGTACAAGCCGCCTTCAAGCGTCACCGTCCTCTAGGTTTGTTCCCTATCTGCATTTCTAAACTTAATTTCCCTATTCATTTATACGACTATTACTTGCTTTAGGAGCATAATATGAATAAAATTCCCCCAATTTCTTTTTTGTTTCATACAATATGGGCGTAATTGGAATGTGGATAAGTGGATTGACCAGTTCTAGAAAAACCCTTTCACTAAATCCATATATTATGCTTAAATCTTATGAATCTATGAATTTCTGTAGGAACAAAGCCAATAACAGTTATAAGGCCTAGGCGTTCAGTGGTTCGGCATAGAGAAGTATCAAAGAGTTCTGTATCAGATGTTGATGTTGGTATGAAGTCCAAGGCAACGGAAACTGATGAACAAGCATCAACTATTGTGGATGAAAATCAAGAAGGTCCATCAGTCACACCACTTTCCTCTACTGGTACAATGACAAATACATATGATAATGGTTTCAGTGTTCACAATGCTAAGGAAGACCTTCATAGATTAGTAGCTGGGAGTAAGAAAAATGATGAACATTCAAATGTAACTTTAGAATCTCAAGATGTCCCACTGGTTGATTGTGTAAGAAAAGTTAAGTTTTCTTTGGGAAACACTTCCAGACCCCATGGTAAGATTTTACTCCATTCTCTCTTCTATGTAGATTATGGACCTTGTTGAAAGATTTATTAGTGTTGAACATCATATTAGGTTCTCAGTAGGCTCTACAAATGTTTTTACTTGGATTCTGCTTTCTTTTAGAGGTTGATGAAAAGATGATCACTGGAATTGACAACTCATTTGTTAATAAGAGTTTGTTTACATTGGAAGAAATTGAATATTTCTCTGGTAATCAACCAGGGGCTGTAACTGCTATCAGCCATAACTTGAAGCACCAGAATCTCACAAACCAGGACAAGGATAGTAAGGTCAATTCTTTGTTGCTTGCAAAAGGTACAACAGAACTTCAGGACGAGCTGTACCAGTTCAGAGATTTACTGCCTGTTGACCTTAGCCACCCTCAGTCATCAATTATTGGGTTATCTAGTGCAACCACAACATTCAATTCAACTTCTGCTCCTTTGCTTAAATCCACAACTGCCCATCCCTGTTCTCAGGTGAATATTGGGCCTAGCGCCGATACAGAATCTAACAAAGAGTGCATAACAACTTCCGAACCCATTTGCCAAGGGAAAAGCAGGATGACTGTGGACCTAATGAATGAAGCCCAATATGTCAACTCCAGAGCAGGTCAGATGGAAGCTAAAGAATATGAAATGGGTAAACAGCAAAAATGCAGAATGTTGAAAAAAAGTGACATTTCAAAAAATCCTTCCCCTGATAACAAACTGAACCGATTACATGAACTTGATGATGGCATACATTCTCAGGATGTATTACCCAAGAGGTCAACTTCTGATTTGTTGATTGAATCTTCAAAATCTGAAAAACAAGATAAGGGTCCAAGTAGTAAAGCAGCAGCTGGATCTCATAAAAAAGGTTATGCTCCTGATTTGGATTTCAAGGTTAATGGAAAGCTTTACCAAAGACTTGGCAAAATTGGGAGTGGTGGAAGCAGTGAAGTCTACAAAGTTATTTCAACTGATTGCACAATCTATGCTCTAAAGAAAATCAAACTCAAGGGTCGTGACTATGCTACTGCTTACGGATTTTGCCAAGAGATTGAGTATCTAAACAAATTGAAGGGAAAGAATAATATCATTCAACTCATTGATTACGAGGTATGCATGTTGTATCAATTACTTGTCTTGGTAAACTGAAACAAAAAAACCATAACATCGCACAATTTATTGGTTACAATGTATACGTGTTGCTGATGTTGCATATACCAATGTCTTGGTCTATTGAAACAAAGAATAACTTCATAGAACCTTTTTATCGTAACCTGTTGGGCAGTGGTTATCATATTTGGAAGCTGAAAACTAAAGCATGCAATCACCAATTTAACATTGATAGAGGCTTCTTAGTTTTGGATTTATCTATTTGTCATTTCAGTTATAATGTATATTATTGTCTGGATTTGGATGATATATATATTGAATAATCAAAGCTTGAATAAATAAGGCGAGAGATGCTTGAAGGTGATCATCAAAACAAATGGCCAAAGTGGTTCCCAAGTGTCCCATAAATGAGCCAAAAAGAAAGCACAAGATTGCTACAGAAAATTATCTAAGACCCATCCCCCAAGTTGAGAGTGTTGTTTTTTCTTACACAATTTATGAATAAACCTTGTATGTGTTTATATTTTGACAGATTTTAGTTATTAAGACTATATTGATGGGCTCATCACAGTCCTTCAAATTAAATTTTGACAAAATAATCCTTTTAGGTGGAGAGTAGTGTAGCAAAATTAATGCTGACTCAAAAATTTGGTATATGTGCAATCAAATGGGACCTCCCATGTTAGAAATTTTGTTACTTTCTTATATCAAGGCCTAACATGACTTGAACTATAATAACTGAAATTATATATCTTCAATATCATTATTTTATAGCATGATCCCCACTTGAATAAAATCTTATGACAATTTAATATAGTTTTAATTTTGAAGTTGTGGCATTCTGGATACATTAAACAATCTGCTGGATAAAAATATTAAAGTTATTTACATTTAGACTTTAAAGTAGCAGAACTGGTAAGAAAGAGAAGTTTCTAAATGACTAAACTAAAATTTGAATTATAAGAATTTGGTACTAGTTATTATACTACACCTGGTAGCTATTGTGCTTTAGAAACTAAACTATTCAAATTGCATCTCAAATGAATCTCCTTCTTAGGTGACAGATAAAGCTTTGTTCCATGAAGTTGTGAGTGGTTCAATGAACAAGGATGGCAGAGTAAAAAAAGACAGTTACATATATATGGTGCTTGAGTATGGAGAAATTGACCTGGCCAAAATGCTTTCCCTGAAATGGAGGGAAATAGATGGCACCAATTCAACAATAGATGAAAATTGGCTTCGGTTCTACTGGCAGGTTGTTTGGAAATGCCATTTTCACATTTACAAGTACCACTTTAAAATGTTTCTTTTATTCAATAGGCTGAATTTGTTTCTCATGATTTATATTTAACTTAATATTATTTTCTTCTCACTTTCGTTTAATTTGTTGCTTCATCTTGTAGTTTTTTTTTTTTTTTTTTTTAGTTTAGAAAGCTAGCATAAACTTCAGTCATGGTTGTGACTCTTTTCATTTGAGCTATCATTAATGTGTTTGCCTCATCTTGTAGTTAGCAATGCAAAACGTGAAAAATGTGAGAATAGATTCCTGTAGAAGTATCCTGACATCTTAGACATGTGAAACTTACTGTTAACTATTTATCATGTTGACTTTTGTGGGCATACTTCTGTTTTTCCTTTCATTTCTTATTTCTGTGACATTCCTTTGAGGAGATTTGTAACCTCCTTCGTTTTCTGCTGTTGAAGCATGGAAAACATCTTACAATGTTTGCATTTATTGGACTGAATTTTCTTTTCTTAAATGTCAAAGTTTGTATTCATTAAATTGATTGTAAATAATACAAACAATGGTGTATACCAAGTATCTGAATGTTGTCCACAATGAATTTGTTTATTGGACCAACTTCTTATAACCAAAATAATTCAAGTTAACCTTTTGCTTTTCTTAAAAGGATCACTTAGTAATTTGGTTCAGATTCATTATTTTAAACTCACACAATTTTCTTTAATATTTTGCTGAATTTCCTTCTGTCTTTATATTATTAGATTATTATTGTGTGAAACATGAACCAAGGAAATCATTCATGGTTGTGATTCATAGACAATACAAGGATAGTTAGCATCATTTTGATATTATTCATAGAGCATATTGTTCAACTTTGCATTAAAAATAATTATGAACGCGAGAACAATCATTTCTTACAGGAAAGGAGGAACTAAAAAGACAGAATGTAAGATAAGATACAAATTCCCCTTTTTCATATCATCTTTATCCTCATTGTATTTTTTTCCCCAAACATGTAACTAGTTTTTCCTGGTCTAATCAATTTATTATCATCCTTAAGGAAATCTGATATATACAATTTTTAACATTGTAGCAAATACTGCAAGCTGTCAACACAATACACGAAGAACGTATTGTACATTCAGACTTAAAGCCAGCTAATTTTCTTCTTGTTAAAGGTTCACTGAAACTAATTGACTTTGGTATTGCTAAAGCTATCATGAGCGATACAACAAACATTCAACGGGATTCACAGGTTTCTTCTTAAATTTGATTCCCTATTTCTTTTGTATCCACACTATGAGTAGAATACAACTTGTTAGTGTCTTTAGTGGCAGCAATTTTGGTATATGAATTATAGTGCAATTTTTTCTTCAATTGGTAATATTGAGATGATTTTTGGCTAAATTATTAAGAAATGTTGATATGGGAGTTTGACAAATGTTGTAATTATTGTGTGATACAGATGGGTACATTAAGTTACATGTCACCAGAAGCATACATGTGCAATGAGACAGATGCAAAAGGAAACATAATAAAGTGTGGGCGTCCATCAGACATCTGGTCACTTGGTTGCATCCTTTACCAAATGGTGTATGGAAGAACCCCATTTTCAGAATCAAAGACATTCTGGGCCAAGTTCAAAGTTATAACAGATCCAAACCACAAAATCAAATATGAATCTGTTTCGAATCCATGGCTTCTCGACATTATGAAGACATGTTTGGCATGGGACAGAAATGACAGGTGGAGAATACCACAGATTCTTAAACATCCTTTTCTAGTCCCTCCTTCACATAACAACAACACAAAATTGCTTCAATCGATCTCAGAATCATGTGGAAATAATCCAAGGGTGGTTAGTCTTTCTTGCCAGCTTCGTGAATTACTTAATGATCCTGTGTTTGTTGTTATGTCTCCGTCGTTGTCTATGTTAAAAGATGAATACCGTTTATTGCTAGGTAAAATGTCTAGTATTTGCATTCAACTTCAAGAGCAAATATAGGCTTAGGGAAATATGGCTCAAGTCTCTTTCACACTTTAATGACCTAATAAATCCTTTTGTTTTCAAGTGTCATTGGTACATGTGGTAAATACATATTGGGTCAGTCTTAACATCCCACCCTTAACAAAAAATAAAAAAATAAAAAACTTTTGTTTTTGTGTTTTGTAATGTTGCAAATTATTGCTGGGTTATTTTCAAAATATCTTTGTATTATGTATGTAGGTTCTTGAAAATAAAGTTAGACACTAGCTAGGGATATACCAATTTGGAAACATTTTCTTAGGTTGGATCTGGGTTTTTACGACAAGTTTATGAATACATATTTAATTAAGTTAAAGTTTTTCTAAGGAGATACATATCGACGTTCTCTCGTCCTAATACATACTCAAACCCAATTTCAGAAAGTGATACCTATTATGTCCTTTTCTTTCTTTTAAATAATTGGTATTTTAGTATTTTATTCGATGATTTGAATAATGTGACAAAGAATTGGGTTTATTTGTAATGTGAAGGAATTATGTGCAATTGTAACCTAAGAATAGGTAAATTATTGGTTTAAGGAAAACCCGAGTTGTTTAATAGCATAGAGCTTCCTCTCAACCGCCCATCAAAGGGAGTTATTCTAAATGATGGGTATTTTGCGGTTAATCTATTTTCTATAACATTTGTTACGACAAATTAGTCGGTCGATGTGCAATTCTTTGGTTGGTAAAGTGATTTGTTATTCAAACTCGATTAGACGCTAACAAGGGGTTAACCCTACATTACACATGCATATTGTGTGCTTGATTATGAAATGAATCTTCAAAAGCCCCCACCATTGTTTCTAATCGGATTAGATAGTCTTATCTTGTTTGTTGATAATGTCATTCACACATGGCTCACATTTGTTTCTTTTTGACCTTTGAATCAATCAATCATTCAATCTTTTATTCTATATTTCTATCCAAACATTATTATTATTATAGCCGTATTATTTACTTTTATTGCCCATTTATGGTCAAGATCTGAGATTCATACCAAATACCTTCAATGTTGATTGATGGGATGATTCTAGTTCATCTGAATCTAACTCGAATTCATATAATCACGACCTTTTATTTATATTTAAAAAGTTTTAATGAAAAAACTTTGATTTCTAATGTAAAACTCTTTTAATGAGTTTTTGATGGTTTCATTTATTTTTACTATAAAAGATAAATTGAAGTAAATCTTGACCAGCAAATTCAGTCATCAAGATCATTATTATTGATGCACGTGGTAGCATGAGAAGACATAATCTGGGCCATACTTCCATATGTTGTAACCAAATTTCTTAAGAAAATTAGCACAAGGGATAATTGAAAATGGGACATGCTTAACATTAATGATCTTTAATTGGTTTTCTATCATATTATTCTTGTTTATAAAACTAAGTACATTAATTGAGTGTGAGATCTTATATTATTAAGAAAGTATTTAGTTTTAATTCAGAAATTTTAATCTGCCCAAGGCTGTTTTTGATTCAAATTATCTCGTTAGTTGTGATTTTTCCCCGGTTTGACCGATAGTTGACCCGGGATAGGATGAAGATATTTGTGTCTCTCGACTTCACATTGATCTTACCTTTATTCTGTCCCGAAAATATAAACATAATTAAATATATAATTTCACTCTACATTAATTTATTCTTCCTATTTTATAAAAAAAATTTAAGTTTATTTTTTTTATAATAATATAAAAATTTAATATATATAACAGTGACCTATAAAGATTCTTCGAAACCGAACAAGACGGGATTGTAATAAAAAAATCACCGAAATAGAATAGAGAGGGAATGATAAACACATTTCTCACCTCATTGTCATCCATAGGCTCAAGTAACAAAAATCGGATGTAAAAGATTAAAGGTTTGAGTTTTATTTTCACTTTGAACATATGATCCCTTTGAACATATGGTCAACTTGATTATGCAATCTTCTTAAATTAAAAATACATATATATATATTGAATTTTGTTTATTTTTTTATTTCAATAATATTAGTTTTGGGATGATTTGATCTAATGCAATATCATTTTATAATTTGAATCAATGCACTTTTCTTATATATATATATATATATATATATATATATATATTTAGATAGTATAAAAATATAAAGTTTTTGTTTATTTGTTCAATTTTAATTAAAAATAATATATAAATAGGATTTCATTGTTTTAAAAATCGTGTTAATTTTCTAAATTAAAAAAAAAAAAAACAAGTTGTTTATTTTAAATCAATTGTAATATTTACAAGTTCAATTGATAAAATTATTAAAAATAAAAGTATTTAAAATATTTTTTTATGTATTTTTTTTTCTTTGTAGAATTGAGGTCTAATTATAAGCCATCCGTGTACCATGGAAAAGCTACAAATTTTGATGTCACTTTTTGTTTTTGTCTATACCAAGTTCCAACCAGTAATAATAACAATACACAAATTAATTAATATATTTATATACAAATATTAAAAAATATATATATATTTGTTCAAAAACATTGTTTTTATCTTGTCACTATTTGTCCCAAAGATTAAACCATAAACAAATGTACTTTCTTCTATCCCATGTGCTCAAACCCTATCATGTCTTCCACTTAGTATTAAGATTTAAAATTCTAGGTTATATATATATATATATATATATATTCATGATTGTAGTTTTTTTATTTAATTATTTTTCTTAGTTTGAGATTTCAAGTTATGCAATGATTGGAGTTGAATATTGTTTAAGATATTCAAAGAATTTAAAATTAGTATATTACTCAAACTTGAACATCTTTATCATAATCAAATTAATAATGTTTTCATTTTGAACCTTAGCAAAAAATAATAATAATGTTTTAAAACAAGGTCATTTGTCCTTATTTACAAAACCATGGATAAATGAAGAAAACAAGTAAACCATTAACAAATGCTTAAGTTTTAAATTTTGTACAAATTTCATATACTGTCAATATATAATAACTAAAATATATAAATGAAATATTCTAAGATAGTTGTGAACAGGTAATGGTTTTTGTCTACCAAACAATACAAGACTAGCAATTACTTTTTAAGTCATTATTTATTATTCTTTAAAGCAAAATTTAATAAACTTTTTAGGTCATTATTTATTATTCTTTAAAACGAAAATCAATAGCAATGATTCATTTACTTTAATCCCAAAAGGTTTTTTTTTTTTTTTTGTTGGGTTTAAAATGTTGTTTTATATTTTTAAATTCGAACCTTGTCAAGTGTAAATTAACATGTTATCATGTCTTTATAATATTCGGATTCAAATGAGTTAAGATTGAGAAATATCATTCGGGCACATGCCGGTTGAAGTGACTCATTGTCAATCGAACTTTTATCGGTTGGCGTAGAACAATACCAATTGTACTATAGCCAATTGGTCTTGCCCATGTTTACAACGCCTACAAAAGCTCTATTGACTGCACTATAACCCGATTGGTCTTGCCTATGTGACTATGTCTACGAAAGCTCTATTGACGGATGTCAAGTGACTTATTTACGAATTTTAATGGTTTTATAGAATATTTGGTTGGTATTTGTAAACACTCTATATTGAAAACAAAAGTAGTCATATATTTGGTTTAATTTGATGAGTTGTAATGAATATATTTTAGTATGGAAAAGTTCAAAATAAATAGTTATGGATGGGGGTGAAGAACATGGCAGCACAGCAGAGAGAACAGGCAGCCATAAATAAAATTGTAAGAATAATAAGGGAGTCAGTCACATGGAAATGGAAAGCTAATTAATTCAAATAACATTTTAAGAAACCTAGCTACTTAGGTTTGACCAATACCACTTTCTCTACATATACCAATTTATTTTATAAATTAACCCAATTCAATATTGGTTAATAACTTGGTTCATTAAATAATACTTTTTTACAAATTTTGTTTGTTTAAATATATGAAGCAAACATTATCTTATATAATCATGATTTTCATTTCTACGTGGATCTAAAATATTTTAAATAAGAATTAAACTTGTAATTTTTATTTTCTTAAATGATTGTATCTTGATATTTGTTATACTATTTTTTTTTATTTAACTTAATCATTACCTTAACATGGTAAGTTATTTATTTATTTTAATATATATTAAATTATTATTTTTATTGGTAAGTTAGTGAATTCTTTTAAATAATAAAATTAGAGAAAAGATTCAATTTGATTAATAATTAATAAACTTGGATTTTATTAATATGTTTTCATTATAATTGGGATGTTCTAACTCATAAGTTTGTTGTTATTTTTATGGGTTAATAATATTTCTATATTACTTTTTTATCTAGAATTTATTCAAATATGTAAAAATTGTGACTAATAAATTATGCTCAAATGAGTAAAATACAATTCTTGTTGAAACTATAATCCATATTTATATATTAACATGTTTATTATTTCAGATAAAAGTGTTAATAATTTAATATTGTTTTAACTTCTTCTTTTTTATTTATTTAAATTATTTTTCGGAGTGTTTAGCACCATCTCAGCTATAAACTCTTCATATAAATTAGTAAAAAAATCGAAAATAAAAGATTTGTTTCAACTTTTAGAACTAGCTCCTTTGATATGATTTATTTCATTTAATTAAAAAAAAGGATTACATCAATTCAAATCGAAACTAAAACATTAAATACTTTAAACTTTATTTTTATAATATTTTAAAATATAAAATATTAAAATTATTTTAATAATTTGTTCAAAATAATCCAAATAAACAACTATGACCTTATGTTTTGCCTAAACTAAAAAAAAAACTCTAAATGTTATAAACATTATTAGTATTTAATTTAGAGTAGGTTTAACTCTTTCTGATAACTAGATCCCATCTATTTTTAATAATTAATATGAAGTTTGGTTCTATAAGACACTGAACTTGAATTTGAAAAAAATAAATTAAGTAGGTATATATATATATATATATATATATATATAATTAAAGTATATTTTAAAATTTTATTTTATCTAAATTAAATACTTAATAAAAAAACAAAGTTATTAATAATTGTTTGTTTTTTTAATCTTGAACTTAATATTTTCAAACAAAATCACTTTTACATAAAATAAAGTTTAAAAAAATATTATATATATATATATATATATATATATATATATATATTCAAGATAATTGTCTACATCTTTACGTACATCTTTTCAAATCAAAATTTAAAAATAATAATATATTCGAGATAATTGTCTACATCTACCATATGTCTCATCTAGTACTCTTTATTTATTTATTCTTTATCTTGATGAATAATTTTATCATTTAAAATTAAATTGTTTTATTTATTTTCTCAGTATAATAACTAGGATAAAAGAGTTTACATATCTTACTTTTTCTCTATTTGAAGTGAAAGAGTCATTAATATCACATTTCATTTGTAAAAAAAATATATAAAATTATGTTAAATTATTATCTCAATTTCTTTTGAGAATTATGTTTTGTTTGGTATAAAAAGTGTAAATTCTTGTCAAAATTAATTTTAATTTGGAATAATAATTCATATAAATGAGCCCATTTAAAAACATATTTTGCATCTAGATTTTGTTCAGAATATGAGTTTTTATTAAAATATTTATGAATAAATATTTAATTAATTAGAGAAATCATTGAATCTCCAATACATATAATATTAGTCGTTCGATATGTATCATTAATAATGCTATAATATTCATAATATTATTATTATAACGCTTTTTGAGATTCGTTTTGAATAGTCAATGGGATCGCCAGGAAAATTGGCCGTTATTCTTAATAGCATATGAGCTAAAAAATTATCACATTTTTTCGTCTAATTCAAACGAAAACCCATATCCAAACCCAAAAAATTGTTTATGCAAATATATATAAAAAATAAATAAATAAATGTATTTAAAAATGGACACTATTGTAACCAATTAGTTCAATAATATGTTTTGTATACTGTATATAGGTGGACATCCAGTTGTCCAAGACATATAGAATATTGAATTGAACATCATTGGGATAGTGAAAGTAATTTCCTTGACTAAGCCATTGGCATGCTCAAATCGGATAGGAGAAATTATTTCTCCAAATAACAATAAATACACTTTTAAATAAGCATATCTACTTGTCACTTTCAAAACTAACCAAAATCTCCAACTAATTTGAGATATTACCTCTTCAATGACACTTTTAATTATCTTAACTTTATTGCATGTGTTCTTGTCGGCAAGAGACCTATAGTCTTTGTGATATGCAATTAGTAAATATGGTTGTGGTGTGCTCGCCCCCTAAGCGACAATTTTGGTTAACGAAGATTCAAAATTTGTTGTTGCACATCTTTTTTCTGGTGGTCCTAAATGGTAGGACCAATCATGGTAGTGTGTAGAAGAGGATTAGCTCTAGTTTTGGACATGATTTAAGAAAAAATAGTCTATTATGTTATCTTCAACTAGAATTCAGTGAAAATCATGTTTAATATTTGAAAGAGATTTGCAGATAATGAGACGAGACGATCTCCCACTATGGGGCTGTGTTACCAAGCCCGAGTCCCAATCTTGAGGGTTGGGTATTGTTGGGACACTATACAAATTTTTATTCTTTAGTTCTTTCTAATCATTTTAAAAACAATATAAAAATATATAATATTTTAATAAAATTAACAAAATTAGCTTAACTTAGTTGATTAATTATTTTCTTTTAAAAATTGAATGGTATAAGTGAAAAAAATTCGTTTACATGATCTTATGAATGAATCTAAACTAATTCATATGTTGCATCATTCTCAGCCGACTCTCAACGTTATCATAACTGTGTGACTTCGTGATTTGAGGTTAAATCCTTAAGGATAATTATTTCAAAACTGTTTATAGCTTTGTTTCTTTCTTTAGGTTTAGGTGCATTTTC
Source organism: Impatiens glandulifera (assembly GCF_907164915.1). Taxonomy (NCBI): domain Eukaryota; kingdom Viridiplantae; phylum Streptophyta; class Magnoliopsida; order Ericales; family Balsaminaceae; genus Impatiens; species Impatiens glandulifera. Next base: position 40,853,386 of record NC_061868.1, on the reverse strand, counting down.
AAATGAGTTTTTTTATAAGCATCAAACTTTTAATTAATATGAAAATTTTATTCTTGTTGACAGAAATACACCCAACCTAACTTGGAATGTGCAAACCATATATATACTGTATAAATTGAAAAGCAAAACAAAAGCCCCTTAAACTTTTGTTGAAAGTACAAATAGGTCCTTAAGATTTAAAGAGTACGAATAATCCAAGTCTTACAATTTATGGATCAGGGTTAAAGCACAGCGACGGATCAGAAATTAGAGTTTGGGTGTGTGAAAAAATTTGTATTTGCTAAAAAAAATAAGAAAAAATTATAAATAAAAAGACCAGATAAATGCGAATATACTTATTTATTTTTTTTTAAATTACTGGAGTAAGTAATGAATTAAATTAAAAAAGAAAAAAAATAGGAAATTAAGAAGTTAGGTAACATTTTTACCTTAGAGAAAAAAAGACTTAAGCTTAAGTGCACTTTAGCGCCTCTTTTTTTTTTTTTTTTGAATTTTCACCGTCATATTGTAAAAATTTGTTTAAAATAAATTATTAGTTGTGATAATTATAATTAATATATATATATTCTTTTTGTAAGGCGTGGGATGAAATAGTAACAAATCACTTTTACAATCAAGAATTAAATTAAATGAAATATGTGACGTGCTCCTTTATGACTAAAGCATGTCCTTTATTGATGATTTAAAATCAAATTTGATATGTTACCACTATTTTTCTTCAAATGATTGGAGGCATTTAGAATATGATTTTAGCTGATTCTGTCATTTAGTTATAAAATAAAAATTAATTAGTTAACTTATGCTTTTTATGTTTATATTAAGTTTACAAGTTACCGACCCGTTTTGAATTATGAAATGCGCAATATATCTAATGTCGATATGAGAAAATTTTAAACAACCGCCGATTATCTATTCAATTGGTTTTATTCGATAACAAAGTTTAACATTAAAAAACGGTCGTATAAATTACCACACTTATTTTAATCTCTTGTAAAATTCAAAATAGAATCACTTTATAAAGTAAAAAGTGAATGAAATCTCTCCCTAGTGATTGCATTCTAAGATAACATAAAGTAATCCACTTTTCCGGATTAAGAGCTGGTAAAATGATCTACTTTGACTACTTAATTAGTATGTTTAGTTGCATAAGCTAAGCTACCCTTTTATAATACTTTTTTTAGAAAAAAATAACCACATTAAAACAATTCTTATACAATACACTTAGAATTAAAATATGAAACTCATTGTTCCAATAATAACACAGAAATAATTTTTACACAAATCATTTCCATTAAACTCTTAATAATCAACCCATCATGTTAATTTATTTGATTTAGATTCTCACTAAAGTATACTTTAATTATTTATATATATATTTAAAACGATCCATTTAATAAATAAAAAATTCGTTTAAGTATAACAAAAAAGTATGACATAAAAAAATAAAAAACATAAATACAATTAATTGGTTCAAAAGTCTTCGAGAAGAACAATAAAGCATTCATACGAATTCACATATTTTCGTATCTAATCTCCGACATGATCGTAATAGTGACATTGTAAATAATTCTTAACGGGCTATATTAGTTATCAAACATTCTTCGTTTTTTTTATTAAGGAAAACTAACATTACACCCCTAAAACCATGACCCTCCGTCTCTAGTGAGAATTGAATCTGTGAACTTTTTAGTCTCTTATATCGACCATTTCCACCGAGCCACTTTGGTGAAGGTAAATATTCTCCGATCCAACCAATAGTCCACTAGAAAAATATAGAAACAGATATTCATCTTATAATTCTCGTTCTTTTATATATAAGATTAAAGATCACGGGTTTAGTTTTCACTAAAAACGCTTATATGGTAATTTTCTCATTTAAAAAAAAAACTAAAAAAAACCTACTTTAAAAAGACTATAAATCTAACATCATACTAATCCAAATATAAAAAAAAACATATCAAATTGAATTTATAGCACACATTTTTATCACCTACAACAAAAATCAAGTTCATTAAAAAATTAAACTTGACTGGAAAGAAAAAAAATATTTTAAAATAAAAAATTGATTAAATTGTTTGAAATAATAAGACAATATTATAGACTGAAGAAAATACATGCCCTTCCAAGAAGAATAATAAGATAGAAATGGAAATGATCTTGACCGATAACTCCCACGTGTCATAATTTAAAGTGATGATAAGATTTGAATACCGTGAGCATTAGCGCAGAGGATAAAGTCTCAGAAGAGAGAGGCAAGAACAAACCGCCTCATATTTAAATCTGACGCTGAGCAGTAAAGAAAGAGAAGAGAAAACATTTTGTTTCATTCTCACGCGTTGCCAACTCATACCGCCGGCGTCAACTCTCGCCGGAATTCTTTCCCCTCCGGCGAGATTACCGATGCCGTGTCCCTTCTCTTCCATTACTTCTCTATACTTGTCAATGGAGAACAGGTTCATTCATTTCCTAATACATGCGCAAGTATCATTTCTCTTTTGAGTTCTTCTCTCTTTTTTAAACTATCAATCTCTTCAAAGCATGAATGTTTTGAGAATCGTTGAAAAATTCTTATGAATTATGATATGATTGTTAGTTAGCCTTTGATTATGCATCCATTTTGCTGCGTTTCAACCGTAAACCAGCAGAATTCCGTGAATATGATGGATTCTCCGTTGACTACGTTATCTAGCGGCGGAACTGGCTCCAGATCTAATTCTATAAGAAATGATAGTAATAATAATAATCTAGTTCTTGGTGGTGAATATAATCGGACTAGTCAGAGGATGGTGGTGGTGCCGTCTTCAACTTCCACCGCGGAGCAACAGCTCAGCTTGTGGCCGTCGGGGAAACGAGAAGTGATGCAGTTGGTTTCAGGCGATCAGCGGGAGCTGAAGATCAACGATATAGTTGGGAATGGGATTTCTGGTATTGTACATAAGTGGGTGAACTATGGCAAAGGTTGGCGTCCGAGATGGTTTGTGTTGCAAGATGGTGTTCTATCGTATTATAAGATCCATGGACCTGATAAGATTGTGGTCAGTTCAGAGACGGAAAAGGGATCGAAAATCATTGGAGAAGAGTCGCTGCGAATCATCTCCCGTCATAAGAATGGAGGTTCTCAGCTTCGACGAAATCCAATTGGTGAAATTCATCTTAAGGTAAGGAATAAGGAGGATATTTCTCTATCTAACTTCTATATAATATCTAACTTCAAATTTCCTCTAATCTGCTTGTTCAATTAGGTTTTTCTTTATTTCTTCTGTGTTTGTCTGGAGAAGCCATAATCAGTTTCTATATCCGCATATGAGCATCTCAATTACAATTTATGTCTAATCCCAATAGATTTCCGATGAACTATATGACTAAAGTATCTGATCTGTCAAGAATTTAACGTATGAAGTAAGGTTGACGAATTAATGGAACTCTAAATGACTAATTTTTTTGACATTTCATTCTTTACCATCTTATTTCAACCATAGGTTCAGCCAATAGGTTAGGTTGGCTTTTCTAAGTCACTAGTTCAGCCATAAATTAGTCTCTGGTATTATTAATCAACCTTTTCCTTTTAGTTTCCCAATGTTTGGCAGCTTATGCTACAGTAGATATGTTCTGCACTAGAGGACAAGATTCTTTCACCACTTTGCCAACACAACCTTATCAAAATTTTGACCGATGTATACAGAGTTGCTATGTGCACAACCTTACAGAGCTTGACTTGTATGTTTCATGAGTCTTTATGATGAACTAGGATGCGTTCTGATTTCATGTGCTTAGAATAGTCATTTAGTGTCACTTCAGAAGAATGAAAGTCATTTAAGGATAAACCCAAGAGAAGTGTGGACCTTTGGAGCTATGTGCCTATTTAGAATATTTTAACTCATTGAACTAGAAATATGAATATATAGGGAGAAAATTCAAATCACCTCCTACTAAGAAAATATGCACCTCCAAAAGGAGTTCTCTCCTTGTCATGTTCTATGGCTTCCTTCTATGTGGAGGTAGGCATTCAGAATAGGTGATCAATTGATGATCATCATCCTTGAAGTGAAGTTTTGGCTCAAATGATTGCTCCTGTAGTAACATCCTTTTCCAGACAACAATATAATTATGATGCTATTAAGGAGAATGGAGAGAAGTCATTTTCTGATGACGATTCATGACAATTCTAGAGTAATAAATGACCTCTTTTCTCACTTTGAATCAGCAAATCAGTAACTGACCAAGATTCGGATTATTCACGAGGTCTTTCTACATGTTTATTGAAGTTTAGTTTTCTTGTTGCAGGTCTCCTCAATTCGTGAAAGTAGAGCAGATGAAAAGAGATTCTCAATTTTCACTGGCACCAAAAGGCTTCATTTGAGAGCTGAAACACGTGAAGATCGGGTGGCATGGATAGATGCATTGCATGCGGTAAAGGATATGTTCCCCAGGATGTCCAACAGTGAATTAATGGCTTCTATGGACAATATCTTTGTATCAACAGAAACGCTTCGACAACGCTTGTTAGATGAAGGAGTGAATGAGGCAGCTATCCTCGATAGTGAGCAGATCATGAAAACAGAGTTCACTCATTTACAAAACCAGCTTATGATTATCAAACAGAAGCACTTGCTCCTTATTGACACACTGCGGCAATTAGAGGTACAAGAAATATAGAAATTCAATGGGAAAGGTGTTATCTCCACACTCTTTGGTATTTGATTGTTAGGTGAGAGACGTTATTTTTGACACCTTGTAAAATGCATAATCTATAGCAGGTTCCTAAAGGTATCAAATGGGAAAACCTTGTAAAGTCTATTCTTAATCTATTATATTAAGGGAGAGCATTGATGTGATAAACAGTAGAGATTAGATCTTGATCAGTGTCTGAGATGAAGTGAGGAGGTAGTCTATCAAACATGACACGTGGCACAAGAGGGAAACTTCAATAGAAGCCTCTAAAGAATAAGTGTAGCACAATTTAGATAATGAAGTACAATAATGGTAACTTTGTTGTTTGAGAAAACAATATCGGTCATTTATACTACTAACCAAAACATATGAGTAGCCTACTAAAATAATGTACATATATCAACTGTTGATTGAAACTAGTAATTGAAGTTACAACTCTTGAGATTCTCATCCCCAACTCTCTCTTCTCATCTAAACTCTCAAACCCTAACCCTACTTTTCTAGATCGCCACAACTGGCTTTGCTCTAGTCCTCTTACCCCGTTGGAACACTGAAATTCTACCATCACTTCCCGCAAGACGCAGTGGACTCTGGTACAACCCTTAGGAGAACCACACTTCAAAAGTTAATTGAAAGATTGGAGAGCCTAAGAGTTATTAAACCCCACACTAGAATCACATACTTCCATTGTGGAATCCAAGCCCATTCCTGACCAATTGAGTAACAGTTCCTAAAGGCATTAAAAAGTATAACCTTGTAATTCCACTCTTATTCCATTATTATAGTAAGGGAGAACATCATTTGGTGTCTTCTTTTTTTAAATAACTTATCTTCCTTCTGTGGTAAGTCTGCAATTATCATGGAATGTTGATTCACATTCCTTCTGCTACAGCAGGACTATCAAAGAGTAGAACCTATTTTTTATTTGAAGAGATACAATCATTAGAATTGCATACACATTATTGTTTATACCATATACTAGTAATAATAGACATGAACATTAGAATTGCAATGCCACAAAATTTGATCTTCTAAAATGGAGAATCAAAGATTCCAAACATGTAAATATCTGTACTACAAGAACTTCGGTTGGCATGACAAAAGCTTAACAATAAATGTTCCTCTTAATGGTTCAGAAAACTCACTAAATTATGGTAAAAATTGTAATCAACTAGAAAGGTGGTTATCTGGACTGAATATCCAGGTGAGTTAGTGACAAGCAGTAGGTTGAAGGTACTACAGTTTAATAAAAGTTAACAAAAGTTCTTAGTACAAAAGATTATTTGAAGACCAATCTCATCAACTTCTGAGCAAGCATTTACATCTAGTTCCTTACCTAAATGGTTAAGAAGGCTTTGGCAATTTAAATTGCTAACAAGAATTTAATGTTGATTATTGGAAGGCTCGTTTAGCTTCCAAGAACTCATGTCTGTAAGGTGAGGGTTCGAGTCTTCATACTCGGACCATTTACAAAAATGAGAAGAATTTAATGTTGATTTATGATATTTGTATCAACACTATCATTTCTTCTACTAGAACCAGCATAAGAAATACAGAAAATAATGGAAGGTTCCACAATTCTTAATGTTCTGCATCTTATTCTCAAGAGTGAACATATGATTTACATGTGTTTTCGTGGTTTCGTGTCTCAAAATGTATACAAAGTACTTGGAAAGTAAGTTACAAGGAAATCCATTGACTCCACACGAAACCAAGGACTGTGGTTGAAAAGTGTGTTTTAATCTACAATAGAATGTTGTTAGCATTTTCTGTTTGATGTTGCTCCAAGATTTGTTCTTTCTTTTAACATCTAAATTGGTGTTTGCTTTCCTGCACCATTCTTTACCTTATTTACGTGCACAAGTTGGTGTTTGAGTGTATGTTATATTAAAGTTACAACTTGGCTATCAACCATAATAACACAGCAGGGGAGAAACAATTGTTAGTCATGATAGCATTCCAGCTAACTTCTTGATGATTCAGAAGAAATTCTCTTGCAAGGCTCTTGTGTTGCTTGTTCACATATTTGTTGGCGTTAAACCTTACCTTTTAAATCCTGAAATATATCAAGGCACGATAACTGTGATGGGGAAAATACCATTTCAAATTGAAATTCAAAATGATTTTTGCTTTGAGAATCTTATACATATGCTACTGTGGAAATCTGAATAACAAGAAAATGACCAGCAGAGGCATGAAGTGATAGACAAGAAAATGGTAAACGGCATTAAGCCATTCTGAAGCCAATGGAAAAAAACAAAACTATTCCAGGTTATTGATTATGCTTAAACTAAATAGGTGAACAATCATGGAGTCAAATTATTACAAGTATTTTCTGCACATTTCACTTCTACACATTTCTATATTAGTTAAAATTGTATAGATATCCAACTGAACTATAATTAAGTGGCTAACTGTTGGCAAGAGGGGCAGTAGATATGTTTCTGCTTCGGTAGCTTTCTTGACAGAGAGGATATTCATATATAATGGGATTTTGGCTTTTCTTTCACACACTTGGTGATTACGCTCCTGCATTATGTTGTAGATTATTACCATATTTTGAACATCCAAGTGAAAATGGTACTCTGACAAGTTGTTCAGTTTGTTCAAACATCTGAAGTTGCATAACTTAGACTTAGAGAGGGTTCTGCTTGCTAGATAATAACCTTTTTTCAAGCCTGTTTTACAAATGTATCTTAAGAACTTATAAAGCTTCAAATAGCTATCAAAAGGCAGATTAGAATCATGTTTTGGTGATGTTTGATTGTACATATTATCATACATTGTGGTCTCCCAAAAAAGACTATCCTCTCCTTGCCAACAAGACCACTAGGTAGTTCACAAATGGTGATTACTAGTTGTTGGGATTAGTATCTGCAATATTAGCTATGACTTGTGTTTTCTTGGTCCATCATGGTAAATGATGTCTGTGTTGGTAAATAATAGTTACTGAAAGTATCTAAATGTCATTTGTGGTTTTTGCTGAGGAAGTAATGTAGACTGTTTCTGTAGACAGAAAAGGTTGACCTAGAGAATACGGTGGTGGATGAAAGCCAGAGAAACTTGAAAGAGTCCGAGTCTTCATCCAGGTTAAGGCAAGAAAAATCGAGTGGTATGACATTACAACCGTTATCTGTTCTCACAAAATGGTTATGCTGTTACCAAATTGGTTAATTCTTATATTTGCTTGCTATTGTTCAACATGTCTTTTCTTATAACTTATGGAATCTCATAAAATTGTTTCAAGATGTTCTTTGCCTGCAGGCTTCTTTATTTATAACTATAATCAAACGCTGGATTGGTCAGTTTGTTATTGATTATATTTGTTTTTATAATATGGAAGATCAATACCTTTTTTTTAAGAAGGTCGGTTTTTAAATATTAGAAAAAGAAAGAACGCAAGATGCGTTCATTGGTTACAAAAGCAAGAAAGCAAGAATAGGAAAAAGAACAACAGAAATGTTAGATTCTTATCAAATAGAAATGGTCCCATTCTGTTCAAACCCCCCTTTTCAATCCCTTGCATATGACTCTTGATATTATTGGTAAAAGTAGCTTCTAGAGTTCTGTTTCATTGGATTACTGGCCAAAAATTACAATTCTCATTCAAAAAAATTTCACCTGAACAATCTCTGACAATTGTTAGGTCAATTTGACAAGAATTGACGTATTTCCATATGCGGTGTGCACATGTGAAGATTATACATATTTTCCAATGTGACAATTAGGTTTGTTTGTTGTAGCTTTAAATGGTGTAAAACTTGTTGAAGGAAGTAACAGGACAAATGCATTGCCTGAATTGTATTATTATTTTCTATTGTTAATCATGATAAATCATTCAAAAAATAAAATTTGTATATGTTTTTAGGTACTCCTTTCATGCTATAGTTGTGTTCAATGAGCATTTTTGTCCTTTGACAGAAGGAAGCGGAAGTGAATCTGAAGATGACAATGAAAGAGTTGATGCCGCAGAGGAGGAAACAGAAGATGAGGATAATGCTTTCTTTGATACTAAAGATTTTCTCTCATCATGTTCTTTTAAAAGTAGTGGTTCCGATTTTTCTGAAGAAGGCCTTCATAATCTTGAATCTGAAGATGATCTTGACCCTTTCATTAGATCTGTGGGAAAGAACTTCTCCCATGTCAAGCGCCGCAGCAAATTGCCTGAGCCGAAAGAAAAAGAAAAGGGAATAAGCCTCTGGTCAATGATCAAAGATAACATCGGAAAGGACCTCACAAAAGTCTGCCTTCCTGTCTACTTTAATGAGCCCCTGTCATCACTTCAAAAATGTTTTGAAGATTTGGAATATTCTTACCTCATTGACCGTGCCAATGAATGGGGTAAAAGGGTGAGTTTTCTGGCCAGTACTTCTTCCTTTCCTAACCTGGTTCATTGCTTTTGTTGTGTGATTATAACGATCTTGTGTATGAAATGCCTTGCATGCATATGTGAATAATGCTGTTTGTGCTACAGATCCCAATAAAATCTTCAAAAGCAATATTGTTACCCAGCACTAAATCATTCCCTCCACTCATTGCTTTTCAGAATCTCTTTAATATATTCCTCGTGGTAGATCAAATCCAAATGTTGATATATTGGCTATATGATGCTATATATATCCTTTGGATCCGGAGACTAACATATTTTTTTTATACATTCTCTTCTATTTAATTGATTTATGACTTTCTTCCATTAGTTAAAATAATGAGGTTTGTGTGTATTCTAAAGACTTTATGACGAACATTTTTATAACAAATGTTCAGTGTAGTCTTAAGTCATTGTGAGGAGCAACCTTACATATATGGTGCACATATATGAGAGTTATGCTCCTTCTGTTGAGCTTTGTTAACCACATAAGGTTTGGCATGGATGGACTAAAATAACATCACATGAAAGGTACTGTAATATATGTTAACAACTTGAGCAGTCTGTAACTGGTTGGTTGATCTTTTGTATGATACATGAAGCAGTTGTTATGAATCCAGCTATTTAGTATCTGGGTTCTGATGGAATCATTCAGTTCACAAGTACCAAAAAAAACTTCTCATAAGGACTTTTTTTTTTTAATTAGATCTGGTATTTGACCCATAGTTCCTTTGATGAATGCAGTCTTGTTGCACCACAATAAGTTTCACGTCAGATGATTCCACCAAACTAGCTGTTAAAAGTTAGAAATTAACCTAAAAAGCTGTTGCAATCATTTCAATTGTTAATCATGGCCAAGATGAAATGGTGGTTTAGATGAAAGTGGTTTCTCTGCACCTGCTTCATATTTAATGGAATCAGACTTTATTGAGCATAAGTCATTAGAGTTCGTTTTCCTTTAAAATGAAATTGGTTGCTCTACACCTGCTTCGTATTTGATAGAACAAGACTTGATTAAGCATAAGTCACTATGAGTTGTTCTCCATCAAATGTGTTTAATTTCTCTATATAAATATATTGTAGTTGTTCAACCTGGTGGTGAATAAATGGTTGATTTGAAATTTTATTGTTTTTATTTTCTTAGTAGAGTTGTTTAAGTATTCGTCAATAAGTTTGAGGACCATGTGCTTTTTTGTTCTGAAGATGAATCTAAATAGGGGGAATAAATACAGATTTGTTAATAGCATAAGGAACGATTGGGATGTTAGAAAATGATAACAAAAGATATTGATTGAAAAACTTGATCAGTGATAGGATTCAAGCATAAGTGATCCGTAGGAATGATGTGTGTATGTGTTTGGCAAACTAACAAAATTCACAATGAAAAGATTGAATATCCTTGTCAGTAAGGTCAAAAAATTAGTTTTGCAAGAACCAAAAATTTGGGTGACCCAGACAAAAATGCCATAACATGATTTGGCATTTTTGTGGAGTCTGGAAAGGAGAACATGCTGATTGGATCATTGGATGCATCCCTACGGCGAGGTAGAGTCCCTTGATGAAGTAGAGCTCCGAGTACAATTTATTACACCAATCGTCGTCCCCGAATGTGCGCTCTGAAATTACCAGAATTAGGAAAAAATCTAGAACACACTTCAGACCACGAGTCAACAATTCTATACATAACAAGTTACAACTCATATTAGGAAACCTGGAAGACAGGTGAAGGAGCTTGCTCGAGGCGATGTGCACAAAGCCACGACCCAATTTTGGAGACAGACTCGTCAACAACTTGAATGGAATTCTCTTGGCAAGGTACGTAGTTATGTAGTAGAGGGATATTATCGGCCATGTGATAAGAGGTCCCAAAATCAATGAGACAATTGTGTCCTCTGTCAAATGTGAAGGACTACAAGAGATTACTTTGTAATGCGAGAACCCTGTTTTGAGGGAGTTTGTTATTCTGGCACACACAAAAAAAGAGTTCCCGACCCGAGTGTGATTGACCCTATGTAAGAGGTGGCCAACTGAGAGAGAGAGAGAGAACTAAGAAAAGCTTAGGAGATTCTTCTTGTGTGAAGACTGATACCACTTGGGTTGCGGAGACAAGTCGAATGGAACCTTGATTGAGTGGGAGGAAGACCAGCAAGAAGGTGAATTGATGACAATTTTTTAGGATGATGGCAGTGGAGTCTTGAAGGCTTCTTGTTGAAGATTCGGGAGGTTGTTGTTGAAGACGGTCTCACTGAGAAAGGTTGTTGCTTGAACCAATGAGGATGACTGGAATTTTCGGCAGAGGGGGTCGTATGTTTGACAATGGGAGAATCATTGAGAATTGCAAAAAGATGACACTTTTTGAGGGGTGACGGGAGTGCAGCTGAGGGTCGAAACTAACAGATACAGAGGTGTGAATAGCAATTAAGGAAGGATTGGGATGTTAGAAGATGAAAACAAAATGACAAAGATATAATTGAGAAGCATGATCAATAACTGGAATTGATGGAACATTCTCCTTTGCATTTTTCAATTTGTATGTTTTGAGTTTATGTACTCTTCTAAACGATATTTGAGTTATAGGTTAATGAGTTTACTTCCATTTCAAATTGCCTCTTCAGTATTATTTCCATTTTATTAATCTTTGTTACTTCAATATAATATTTTTTTCAGGGGAACAATCTTATGAGGATTCTTAATGTAGCTGCATTTGCAGTATCTGGATATGCTTCTACTGAGGAAAGACACTGCAAACCATTTAATCCATTACTTGGAGAGACATACGAGGCGAACTACCCAGATAAAGGACTAAGGTTTTTTTCTGAGAAGGTATAATATGCAAAGTGCAGTACTTGGTCTGTGCGTATTTTCATTCAATGCATCTTTCAGAAAAAGGTTTTTCGTTTATAGTTGACCTCCTCACTTCCTTTGGACTACATGAAACAGTTGATTTGTAAATGTTCAACCTTTTGTTCAAACAAAATCTTATAAATTTACAAAATACTGACGTATCCATGGACTTACCCTTTTCAATGATATGTGTATTTGTTTGCATACACACTTTCCCCCAAAATCTTCCCCCCTTGGTATTTGAAAAAAACAGTTCGTTTTTTTTGTACTTTATTGTGACAATATTTAAATGAATTGAATAAGATGCCTATCTGTTGGTTTATCATGTCAGGTCAGTCATCATCCAATGGTTGTTGCATGCCATTGTGAGGGTACTGGATGGAAGTTTTGGGGTGATAGTGACTTGAAAAGCAAATTTTGGGGTCGCTCAATTCAACTTGACCCTGTTGGTATTTTGACCTTGGAATTTGATGATGGAGAAAATTTTCGATGGAGTAAGGTAAAAGAGAAGCAAGTTTTGTCTAATTCCCCGTATTATTGGGTTTTGTTATATCCAGTTTAATACAGGATTCTGTTTCCAGGTGACCACATCGATCTACAACCTTATATTGGGCAAGTTGTACTGTGATCACTATGGCACAATGCGTATACAGGGAAATGGAAACTATTCTTGCAAGCTTAAATTCAAGGAACAGTCAATCATAGACAGAAATCCTCACCAGGTGCTTATGCTTCCTATGTCATCCTTATATGTATGCTAAGTGTGGTTCTGGTTTACATAATTTGGTTCTGTAAGTTAAGGAAGTTCCAACTGGTTCAGCATGATATTGAATTCCTCGTCATCAATTGATTTTAAGATGGATGGATACTAAATATTGTAGAGTAAATCAAATGGACTTGAAGTTAATGATTATAAATTACTTGAAAATTTTAAAAAGGTGGAATACAGACCCTATTGTTTTTTGCCTTCCATATAATGGGTTTAGAACTAGAAAATGTCTTGGACTTTTCTTGTAGATATGTATGAACAAACATACTGTTAATTTTTCAGGTGCATGGAGTTGTTCAGGATAAAAATGGAAAAACAGTGGCAAATCTATTTGGAAAGTGGGATGAGAGCATGTATTACATAATTGGGGATTGCTCTGTCAAAGGGAAAGGCCTAGAATCTTTGTCAGAAGCCCGTCTGCTATGGAAACGGAGCCAGCCTCCCAAATTCCCTACGAGATATAATTTCACTCGCTTTGCCATGACCTTAAATGAACTAACTCCAGGCCTCAAGGTGATTCAATACTTAAAAAACAACCAACTTGTTTAGTTGTGTCTGTGATCTGCTCGAGCTCAAAAAACTGTTAGTTAGTGAATGGTCTTTATATCAGCGTTTAAATTACACAGGAGAAGCTGCCACCAACTGATTCGAGGCTGAGACCAGATCAGAGGTGCTTGGAAAATGGGGAATATGATATGGCTTACTCAGAGAAGTTGAGACTGGAGCAGAGGCAGCGACAGGTAATATTTTATCATATTTCCTTTGTGAAATAGAGTTTCGAACATGGTTGATTAATTAGTGCCTTGTTTGATCTGGGTTATTTGAGATTAACCCAACCAAAATATCCTTCTACATTATTTAGAATTGGCAAACCGGTTATGAAAGAAGATTTATCCAAGTCTTTCCAGTTTTCCTATTGAATTGTAGAAACTCACCTAATTTAACGATTGAGAATGCTATATGAATAGGCTCGGAAGATGCAGGAAAGTGGATGGAAGCCAGGGTGGTTCAGTAAGGAGAAAGGTTGCGATACTTATCGATACGTTGGTGGCTATTGGGAGGCTAGGCAAAAGAGGGCTTGGGATTCATGTCCTGATATCTTTGGCCAAATCTCTGCAGACCATAATAATAATAATAATACATCAAACTGAATTATACAATTGAATAACTCATCCCAAATTCCTTTGGGAAAATATTATGGCAGTTTTCGATCAAGGATGATGATGACGACGATGATGAAGAACACAATGCCGGGGCTAGTTCCAACTTCTCACCAAGAAAACAAAAGGTTAGAAGTAAAAACCAGCTCGCTCGCAGTTATAGATGTTTGGTTTGAATCGTTATATTAATCGGTAGTGGTTGTATTATTCCTATTTTTTTTATCGAGAAATTATTATTATTATTACAATCAAAATCTTGTGCTTTTATTCTACTTTGTTGTTATTTTAGGATGTTGGTAGTGAATAAAGATTGAAGAAAGGCACCAATCAATCTTGACTGTTTGAGTGGTTCATTATTTTTCTTCTTTATGTTTGGTTTGTCTATAATTAGTATTTTGCATTTTCCCCATAAAAAAATATCCTTTATCTTGCCATTATCTTTGTTTATTAAGGGAAAAGACGTATAAAAATGAATCCCATATTTATTTCATCACTAATTAGTGTTTTTTCTCTTTATATATATATTTTTAATCAATATAGAAGATATGGCAATTTAAAACCGTCCCAAATAAATTGAATTGAATTTTTCTGAGTTTAACGGGTTGATTAATACATATTTTTCAAATATACCATTAATACTTTTTAAGAAAAAATATAGGTAAATCAATAACAGCTTCAAATCTAATATTTAAAAATGATTAAATTTTAAGCAAGTAGGATCCTAAAATGAGTGGATTCTTGGGTTTACTCATAATTAATTACACAAAATTAATCTTCATTTCCCAATAAACATTTAATTTACATTTTCATCATTGTTCATTGTTATGATTATATTTAATGTTTTGTAATAATAACTCTAGTACTAGACTACTTAAGTGAAAAAAGTGTAGCTTCCTAACATAAAAAATATAATTAAAAAATTCTTATAATAATAAATGTACTTACCATTATTTATCTGTATAATCATTTCTTCATGTGTATTTACTTCCTTCTTAAATCAATTTTAGTGTGAATGGAATTGTTTAAACTCTAAATAACATAACAAACGTCAAATTGTCGGATCATATAGTTTGTTTGTTTTTCTCCAGAAATTGGCGTTTTCTTCTATCTTTTTATCGAGTCTTTGATAACTTTCCATGTTAGGGACTTAGGGTGTGTTACAAATCAGTATGAAAATAGTTAATCGTTAAAAAAATGTGTTACAAACATTTAGGGAAATTTGACGAGATGATCGTCATAATAGGGGTAAATAAGCTGGTGACCACATAATTTTAAATGTGTTATTTATTTTATTTTATTTTTATGAAATTGCCCCCGTTGTGAGACGCAATCGCGAGACGCGAATTTTTTTCAAAAAAAAAATTACGTCTCGCAAATGCCGGTTGTCTCTTGCGATTGTGGACTTTTCACAGGGCATCCGGTTGCGTCTCGCAATGGGGACAATTTCGTAAAAAAAATATGAAATAGTCATCGACGCATTTAAAATTATGCGCTGGTCACCGGCTATTTTAGTCCTTTGTAAGGTCATCTCCTCAAATTTCACATTTATCATATATTTCCTTAATTCACTAACTTTTTCTCTATGCAAAGTGAATATAGTAATTCATTGGCAATTCTACATTAGTATATATATACATATATGTTTAATTTAATATCTCAAATCTCTTTTCACCATTAGTGTTAGTGGAATTAAAAAAAGAAATTACCTTTTCAACTTTCTCATATTTCCATTGTTAGTTGCTTAGTTAAATAAACTTTTCATTCAAACTCAAGTTTAACTTACATAATCACAAGTTAAGAGTTGTCAAGAACAAAAATTCCAAAAATAATGACGAAAACGATATTAACGACAATAAAAATCAAAAACTTATAATAATGATTTATTAATGTCAAAACTCTCGTAATAACCTATATTTGATAATTTATTAGTAAGTCTAATTAATTTATTTTAATTAAGGAACCTAGCATAAAAAATAGATAATTGGTCTGGTTTGTTGGTCTACCGAGCCTTCCTAACCGCTTTCAGTGCAGTCTATATACTTCGGACCCTAAGAGTTTTAAAGATATCTTGAGAAAAAGTTTAAGCATCGGTGTGTCCTATATGTATTCCAGTTTATTCGTTTATTCGACACCTTTTAAACAATATATACGGATCCCCTCCACCCCTTTTTTCATTACTATTTTCATATATTTTTAGTGAGAATCGAAATCATAACATTAGGCTATTTTAGGGTTTTATATACTATTTAAATTCTATTATTCAAATTGAAGGATGAAATTATACTATACATAAAAGTTAAGGGATAGTTGTAGATATTATAGTATCTCCCTCCCTCCTTTAACTTTTTTTTGATATTTAGTTTCTCTTTCACACAATCAACGTACATTCTCTCACACATAGTCACAGACAGAATTTACAGATTTTCTCTCTCTACAGTATTTTCCCACCCTATCTATTCGGTAGCTCTTCCTCTTCCTTCATCTTTTCAAATGATCCATCGACCTTTTTCATACACTATAAGCCGCCATACTCCATACCTCAATGTAGGCTATAGCCGTTTCATTCATTAAAAGCACAAGAATCTATACACACAGAAGAAAGCCGCATTCTATGAACCATCGGAGAACAAATTGCTTCAAAATCTGTGAAACGGTTGCCTATTTGATGAAGAGAATAGTATGTTGAAGAAGAAGAAGATGAAAGGTTTCGAAGAAGAAGAGAAGGTACGTTCTCGTACGCAGATTGCTACACGGAGAGTTACTCCAACAAACGGCGTAACTGATGATGATACATCAGAGAAGTTTCTGCCTAACGGAGATCTATACATCGGGAGATTCTCTGGTTATCTTCCGCAAGGATTAGGGAAGTATCTATGGAAAGACGGATGTAGATATGAAGGAGAATGGAAGAGAGGAAAAGCGAACGGTAAAGGTAAGTTCTATTGGCCTTCTAGTGCTACTTTCGAAGGTGAGTTTAAGGCAGGTAGAATGGATGGATTTGGAACGTTTATTGGATCTAATGGCGATTCGTATAGCGGTTATTGGTCTTGTGATAGGAAACAAGGATATGGAGTTAAACGATATGGTAATGGAGATTTCTATGACGGTTCGTGGCGGAGAAATGTTCAAGATGGATATGGAAGATATGTTTGGAAGAGTGGGAATGAGTATGTTGGTGATTGGCGTAATGGAGTTATTAATGGAAGAGGGAGATTGATTTGGGCGAATGGAAATATGTATGATGGAAGTTGGGAGAATGGATTTCCGAAGGGGAATGGTGTGTTTACTTTGCTTGATGGAAGTTGTTTTAGTGGTTTATGGAGTAAGGATGGAGAATGGAAATGTAAAGAACCGATAAAGAAGATGCAGATGGAGATTCTGAATCGGGCTTTCCATCCTGGAAATAATACTCCGACGAAGAGATCATCTGTTGAAGTATCGAGAGGAAGCAGCTGTACAGGTAGGAATTTACCGAGAATCTGCATATGGGAATCGGATGGGGAAGCAGGCGATATAACCTGTGATATACTTGACAATGTTGAGGCTTCGATGTTCCATAGACAAGGTGGATTTCGCCATTTTCGCCCTAGTTCATGCTGTTTCGATGGGGAGGTGAAGAAGCCTGGACAGATGATTTCAGAAGGGCATAAGAATTACTCTTTGATGCTCAATCTTCAACTTGGTATCAGGTATTGAATCAATCAATCTAGGTATTTTTGTTTACTAGGGTTCTTATTTTCTTATCTATTATACTGCATTTAGGTATTCAGTTGGTAAGCATGCCTTAATTGATCGAGAACTGAAACAGAGTGATTTTAATCCAAACGAGAAGTTTTGGACTAGGTTTCCTCCAGAAGGATCAAAGACAACACCAATTCATCAATCTAGTGAATTTCGATGGAAAGATTATTGCCCAATTGTATTCAGACATCTTAGGGAACTATTTAAAGTCGATCTTGCTAATGATTACATGCAAGCAATTTGTGGAAACGGGGCTTTAAGAGAACTTTCATCTCCAGGAAAGAGTGGAAGTTTCTTTTACCTTACACAAGATGATAGGTTCATGATTAAAACAATCAAGAAATCCGAACTTAAGGTTATCTTCTTCACTATACATTATTATATATATATATATCTTCATCATCCAAAAGATCTGATACATATTTATATTCAATTCAAATCCAGGTGCTCATTAAGATGTTACCAAATTATTATCATCATGTCTGTTGCCACAAAAATTCACTGGTGACCAAGTTCTTTGGCGTCCATTGTGTCAAACCTGTTGGCGGCTTTAAGGTATATCTCATTCTCAATACATTTATTTATTTATGATTCAAATTTTGTGTTATAATTTATGTTCTTTTTTGTGTGTTTTAGACACGATTTGTGGTTATGGGGAACTTTTTATGCTCGGGTTATCCAATACACAGAAGGTTCGACCTTAAAGGATCATCCTTTGGCCGGACAGCGAATAAGCCTGAAGAAGAGATTGATGAAACCACCACCCTAAAGGATCTCGATCTCAATTTTGTTTTTCACCTTGCCAAGGATTGGTTCAATGAACTTATTGAGTAAGAATTCGCAGCATTGAATAATGATTTTATTGGATTGGATTGGATTGGATTGGATTGACGGGTTGTTGTTATTGAAACAGGCAAATTGATCGGGATTGTGAATTCTTGGAAATGTCGAGGATAATGGATTACAGTCTCTTAGTGGGTATTCACTTCCAAGACGATACGAAAACTGGTGATGACAAGTTCATGCCTTTTCTTCATGAACAAGAAGAAGAAGAAATATTGGATGATGATGATGTCTTACCTGGCAGGTAATTATATTAAAGAAACCACATACAAAATATTGCAATAATTTATTCCATTATAATTTGGACTTTATTGAGAGTTGGTATCGTGTCAATAATTTAGTGGTGCCCTATAATGCCCATTTATGTATCTGATCTCACATGCTGATTTTTCTTATCAATAATGAAATCTTGTTTTCTTATTTTAATTTTTGTGTGGAAATTGACTCTTATTCAGGAAACCCGCAATGAGATTAGGAGCAAACATGCCAGCAAGGGCTGAAAGAGTGGATAGGAGGACCGATTTCGACCCATCATCATTGTCGTGTTCATCGTTTGGTCATCATCATATACACAATGTCGTTATCTATTTTGGCATAATCGACATATTGCAGGATTACGACATTAGCAAGAAGCTTGAACATGCATACAAATCCCTGCAAGCCGATCCAGCCTCGATATCTGCTGTGGATCCTAAGCTTTACTCAAAGAGATTCCGCGATTTCATCTTCAGAATTTTCAGAGAAGATTCAACATCATCGTCGTCGAATCTCTCCTACCACTGCGGGTGATTTGATTTATTCTTGTAAAAAATGATTGGTTAATTATTATTATTGGGTGGTGAAGAAAAATGGAAATATAGAGATAGATCATCAAGATAGTTAGATAGATGGGAATTGATTAGTCATATTGAGTTTGTGTTTGTATATAGGAGGATGAAAATGAATGATTGTGAAAGGTTTTGGAAATATTTGATTTATTTTTGCTATTACAAGCTATAATATTGAATATTATTGGAAAACATAACATCAATAATTAATTTTATATTTATTTATTTTTGAATAAAATTTTGTCTGGATGAGTCTATGTGGCCACGTGGTAAAAAGGGTAATATGGTAATTTAAAGATTGGAGAGGATCTTGGATTAGGACCTTGTTTTCTTTCATTTGAGTGGTCAAAAAAGTTGTATGAAGAAAAAGACACCCAATTAGTCTCTGGACATATGCTGGGGTCCATAATATATTTTTTTCAAATAAATAATTTATAATGCTAAACAATTATATATATATATATATTTTAATAATTTTAATGTTAGCTAAGGTTTAACATGGCAATCATGTTTTTTTTTTTTTTTTTTCTGAATAAATATCTGAATTAATTTAAAATCACTAAAATAAGGCTATCAAAAGAATATAAATAAAAGCATATGCATTAATTTATATATATATATATATATATATATATATATATATATATATATATATATATATATATATATATATATATATATATATTATACTCTTCAAATTTGAATGTTAATATAATCAGTTTAACAAGATTACTTCAATATTAATTTAAAATTTTGAATACTAAAAATACATATTTTGATTTAACTTTAATTCTCAAGTCTCAATAGAATCACTTTTTTATTTTTAGTTTTGAAGTAAATTCCAATATTAATGTTTTTTTTGTTTTGTTTTTGACGGTCACAATTTAAATGAATTATTTAACAAAATAATAATAATCTTATTTTACTATTTTTTTTTGTATGAATTTAATAGTTATAATAACTTTTAATTTTTTTAAATACTCTTACAAATAAATCTCAATATTTGCTTTTATAAAATCCCATATTTTATGATTAAATGGGTTAGAAGGACAAAATGTCTTAATTTCACCTAAGAATTCGGTTTTAAGTGAAAATTATTTTGTTAACCTTTTCAATATATTAGTTAAATAATAATAATATTATTAAACATATCATTTTCTAAAAGAGTTTTGCTTTTCAAAGTTTGAAGTGATTAAAGGACACGTTAGCCTCCAAAAAGGGTCAAGATATCCAAATTTCGCAATATTAACAACCTCGTTTGCCTTGTGTTTATCCGAGATAGCTGTCTATCACCGCTTTTGCCTCAAGAATAACTTCACCTTCGACCTGTTGGTTTAATCTTTTCAAAACTGCGACCACTGCCCGCCCTCGCTTATTTAGTAAAATCTCGTTTCTCAGTTTTACTATTAACCTTAGGCCAAATAGATATATACTCGTTTAATATTGGGCCCATAAGAAGAGAAGAAGTCGTTTTAAGACTGGGCCCATAAACAAACATTAATATATACATTTATATGTTTGTGTCCATTTGCTACAAGAAAAAAGATGGTGAAATTGATGAGACATGGAAGAGATGTGTGTCTTATAAACAATATAAAAGAGTCCCACTTAAGCTGCAACCACCACTTCCTATTTTGAATAAGACTACTCTATGTATAATATTATGGTATTAGATAAAATAGGTCCAATTATTGCAATTTGCTTATTTAATACCAAAAACTTATCTTTATCCTTTATTATCTTATTCCATTATTCTCATTTAACAAATCTTTTATACGTCGATATCAGTTAGAGTGTCGGCTTCCTAAGCAAAAATTATTGGTTAAAACCCTATTTAGCTAGCACGATTGAAAAAAATGAAGTGAGATTGTGTTTCGGGACTTTAAAACATAACCACCAGAGTGACACGGTAGAAGAGTCGACCTAAGAGATCAAATGGTCACAAATTCTATTCCCTGGAAGCGTTTTGAATGGATGGAGAGGGTCATAATTGTGGGGTGTAATGCTAATTCTCCATAATTTCAAAAAATAAACAAAAAAACAACACTAACAGCACCAAGAAAAGACAGGTCTATAATTGCAATTAATTCTTGGGAGTTAGGACATGTCACTTTCTCATATCTCAATTCCTTCTCAAGCACTACTCTTCCTATAACCCCCATCCATTAGTTTTCAGATATGACCATTAAATCTTAAGAAGAAAAAATAACAATTTTCTTTTAGATGCCCATGATTTGAAAGAAGAATAATTAGCTTTATAAGTGTTAAGATTTGCTTACCTTGAAATGGAGAAACAGAAATTCAGGGCGGCTCGCTTAGCTATAAAACATCATTCATTCACCGTGGTTGAAACATGTCAGTTCAGAAAGTTATCGCAAATAGTACAATATCAATGTTGGAGAAAAAAAAGTGTTGGTAAATAAGTTTGATTTTTTTATACTTTGAACCAACTGTCCACACAGAAAGGCAAAGAAAACATATACATCATCAGAAACTAACCAATCCTTAATAGAGTGATATCCTTAATAGCAGATCACTCGGAATGAGAAGTCCAGTACATTAACCCACTGCATTGAAGAACAACAACAACGAAATCACCAACCATTCATGATTAAATATCCAGATTTTTTTTACTAAATTCATGTTTTAGCATGGAATTCTTTTAATTTGAATGCCTTTAGAAAAAATATATACCTTATCAAAACAAGCACACACTGCAAGACGCCAGCTGTTCCTGTCCATGCAGAGGGGCCTGTTTTCACCAGTGCGTCTTGTATTAATAGCCCCACAGATGCCGCTAAGGAGACGAATGATACAACATAAGCAATGAAAAGCCAAAGTTTCAACCTGAAATTTTTGCATTCTCCAACATTAGCTACAAAAAATAGGGTAAAAAAGTCTTTGAAATTAATATGCTATCAAAATTTAACGTCATTTCATGCTAATCGTTATGTATTGATCGATCTACATATGGGTTGCATGCCTATCACATAAAGCCTCTTGAAATTGAATGAACATATAAAGTGCCAATTAAATCTGAGTCAATTAATTTTGTATCTGAGTCAAACAAAGTTCATAGAAACCACCTTTCTTAAATCTGGATGGATGAGAAATCTAGCAGAAATGATGTTTTGCAAATGAAGCCAATTAATGTCAGATTTCCATAACCGCTTCTAGCTCCTATTTTTTTAACCAAGTTCAATTCATTAAAGAAGTCGTTTAAGTAAAGTACATAACAAAAGGGAAGAAACACACAAATGAAAATCAAACCCGTACACCATGGCAAAACAAAGGAAAAAAGACGAGACTAAGGTGCCAATGAGAGCTATGGCTCCCCCGACTCATCTTCTTAACATGCTCACCAAGGAGTCGAGCAACACCATGGGCTATAACTGCTTCTAGCTCCTAAAAATCTATACTATTAAATGCAGAAGACATCTAGCACTGGCTAAAGAGGTTTATTTGGTACAGAAATTTATTCTGAAATCAAAATGGTTAAATAACCTAAGGTGTCTTATCTATATTAACTAAATAAATTAATCATAAAAAAAGAGGTTAAACATGAAGAGCCTACCTTGGGTTTCATTAAGTGTAAATTTAACTACGTTACTTCAAATTTATGTAAGACATCAAGCAAGTTACTTTTGTACATATAAGATTCATGTTGAAGATGTCAACTTTATTCACAGCGATAATAATTTATATTAATGGTATAACCTAGACGACCTTTTATTTTCTTTACATCAAACACTTCAGATATTCTCCATGTTATGCAGAATTGACGCTGTCCGTATTAAACAAGAGAAGCTGGAATCTGTGAGGAAAGTTAATTCAATTGCATTTTCCCTTTTATTGCAAATTATGCAGCACTTGAAATCTCTGTTGGCCTTAATTTTGGTAAGATGTGTCTGAAATCTTTGCTGCCTCAAATAAATTAATCCGCCATCCATTTGATAAATTAATCCGCCATCCATTTGTAAATTAATCCGCCATCCATTTGATAAATTAATCCGCCATCCATTTGATAAATTAATCCGCCATCCATTTGATAAATTAATCCGCCGCCTTGCACTGATCCTGCATTTCATGAGTGCTCTAGAAAACTTGCCTAGTTGTGTGAATAGAGGTAAGCCCACCTCCACGTTCATATAGGTGAATTCTATCAAGTGTGTGCTACAGTTAAACACACCGCTCACGCATGAGTTATAAATTCATTACGAGTTAAGCTCGTTATCCAAACATTGTATTACACTATCCTACACTAGACTTTTCATATATTGGGATAGTGTGTCAAGAATTTGACAAGTGACTTATTGTTATCCGTATGAACCTATTCCGTAAAAAATCACGTACTTGGTTGGGTTACCATTACTCTCAATTTTTATATTAGGAGTCTCCTCCCCTCATGTACTGCACATAAGCATCTTGCTTAGTGATTTTCTCAAAGGATTCATTAAGTTCATCTCCTACCTTCCAAAGAAGTATATCAAACCATGTTTCAGCATTTTCTTTACATAATCGTGTTGTACATGCATGTGTTGATTTTTCCATTATAATTCTCAATTTCTCATTCTTAGCTCTAAGCTATTGCAGCTTGACGATTACAATGAGTTGCTACATATGGCACATTCTTCCACCATAAAGGGATATCATCTAAGAGGGTTTCTAAGTCACTCAACCTAACAGCCAGCTAGATCGAGAGTAATAGATTCACACTCTATTGTAGACCAAGTTATACAGGTCTGCTTGGATGACAACGATGGTTACTTTACCAAATTCACTTGTAGATGGTTAGCATCACAATACCCTTCAAGTATAGCAATAAAACCACAATAATATATACTAAAATCTATAATTCCACGTAAATATTTCAAGACTATTCAAAGCAATCAAATGTTATTAGGATTATGAGTGTTTAGTATTTACTCAATTTGTTCACTAAATATGCAAATGTTTGGTCTCCAACAATTCATTAAGTACGTGAGACTACAATTTTCTTAGCATATTCCAAATGAGAAACACTACTGCCAATATTTGTTTCTCAATGTAATTAAAGTCATCAGGAGTACTAACAGATTTAGAATCACAAAACTCTTTACTTTTTCAATAAATTTTCATCAAAATGTTCTTAAGACATTTTATATCGTTTCTAGATCAGTGAGTTTAATTCATAATATCATATTAGATTCACCCAAGTTTTTTATACCAAAATTAAGAATAAATTGTTAGCTCAACAACTTTTCCTAAGTTAGTACCCAAGATAAGCATGTATCCACATACAGACATAGGATAACACCACAGATTTTATCATCATATTATAAAAATGCACGTATAAGCTTCATTCAACACAATCATGTTATATTACCCATTGTGCCGATGCCTGTTTAAGTCCATACCATGATTTTATTGACTTACATAATCTATTTTCATCTCCAAGTGCTATAAAACACCGGGGTTAATTATATTTCCTCCTCTAAATCTCCATTAAAAAAAGTTGTTTTTACATATGTATCACCATATTATGAACTGGAGCAAGTGCAATCAAAACTATAATGGAAGATATTCTAGCCACAAGAGAATATGTGTCAAAATTGTGTCTTTCTTTGTTTATAATAATATTTAGCTACCAATCTAGCTTTGAATTTCTCCATCTACATCTAAATTCCTTCAAAATTATCCATTTACAATCTATTGGTTTAGACCCACTAGATAATTATATTATATTCTAAATATGATTCATCAATATTGAAATAATTTCATTATTTAATGCCTCTTTCAAGTGGGTCATCAGGTAAGGAAATAGCCTAACAATAAGTAAGTGGATCACAAATCAACTAAAAACATATAACAATCATCTACTAGGTTGGTTTCCTTTCTAAATCTTTTACTTTTCCTCAATGCAAATATATCATGATTTTCATGTATATCATACACATGTTCATGATCAATTGAAAAGATGGGTTTATCGACAGGGGATTTAAAGGGAAAGACATGTTAAAACTTAAAACAAATCAACTCTCTTAGATTCAATAATTGTATCTTCATCTAAAACATCAGTCGTCAATACTATAAATCTTTACACATCGCTATTCTCATGTTTCAGTGCCTATGTCGTCTTTTTAGTATCAAGTAAAAGTACCTTAACTAACTTACACTCTAAAGATATTTAAGATTTGATAATCTATCCTCCCAAATTTTAAATGGGGTTTAACTTCTATCTTAAATATAACTCATATAACTCAATTTTGTATGTGACATGTTGACAGAGTTGCTTCTCCCCAAGAATTAATAAGCATCGCATTCATCATTTATTTTTAACAGTGAACTTTCTACATTATATCATTGGTTGAATGAACTGTTTATTCAAGCCTATACTGTATACACTATTTTCGAGAGCATCCAAAGAAAGTTGTTATTTTTATAGCGGCCCTAACATGAAGAATTTGTTGGCAATCGAACTCCCACCGCATGCCTCAACTATAATTGTAGATATGTTTGTCTAATTATTGCTGTTAAGTCACAATTATTTGACAGTATCCTTATTATTTTTCAATGAAACATACAAAACATACCAGTAGGAAGTTCCAAGAAATCATCAAAATAGTGAAATGATGAACTGCAAAGAGCTTAATTCAGCAGAAAATACATGCACAAACTAGTAAAGCGATTTGGAAAGAAAGCCCTAACCTCCATTCGCTTTCTTCATAGGGAGAGTAATCAATATCTTCTCGTCTAACACAATTAAACATCAAAGCAGCCAAGGAAGCAAATATACCTTATATAAAGAAGAAAACCGGAAGAGTTAGCACCAAAGCCCCAAAATCGATAATTATCGAACATATGTTATATAAAGAGGGGGAAAAGTGATTTACCAGGAAGGTAGTGGAGGAAAGAGACCTTAACGGAACTGCAGACGACAGCATCGACCCAAAACCACCATCCGGCACCAAAGACTGCGCCGGCAACGCCTGGTCCGAAGATAGCCCACAGCTCCGCTAAATCCATGGATGAGTGTTGATGTAATTCAACAATTTACAATCGAATCGATGAACTGCGTTCTTCTCCTGTAGGAAGATCGAGAAATTTCGAATCAGGATCTCTCAATCAAGAGCTTGCTATAATTTACACTAATGTTTTCAGGCTGTATTGCATTTCTCGAAAAGCTTTATACCACGGTTTCTCCTTTCAGGTTGAAGAAAGACAAATTATATTATCAAACTCAAAATAATAATAATAATAAATATTATTTTGCTAAAATAAAACTCTAAATTGAAGCCTAAATGTATAAGAATGATTAAATAAATAAAATTCTCATTTATCTAAAAATAATATTTAATTATAAAATCATTAAAATTGTTTATATATTATAAACAACTCTTCTTCAACATTTATGTAACTAATTATATTTTATTATTAATAAAATAAAAGTAAATCTAAATGAATCGAAAAATTTGATGAAATGACACTAAAACTAAAGATGC
Organism: Impatiens glandulifera; assembly: GCF_907164915.1. Lineage (NCBI taxonomy): Eukaryota > Viridiplantae > Streptophyta > Magnoliopsida > Ericales > Balsaminaceae > Impatiens > Impatiens glandulifera. Next base: position 40,826,684 of record NC_061868.1, on the reverse strand, counting down.
CTCTAATTGCTAAAAGTGTCAGCGCATAAAAAAACGTTGGTGACACTTTTATTTTCTTGGACGAAAATGCCCCCGTTGCGAAACACATCCGGCATTCGCGAGACGAAATTTAAAAAAAAAATTAAATTGTCTCGCGAATGCCGGTTGCGTCTCGCGAATGCCGGTTGCGTCTCGCGAATGCCGGTTGCTTCTCGTGAATGTCGGTTGCGTCTCGCGATTGTGGACGTCTCGCTTCATGGGCAAAATCGTCCGAAAAAAAATTAAAAGTGTCACCAGTGCTTTTTTATTTTATGCGCGGACACTTTTAGCAATTAGGGGCATCTTTAGTGTCATTTCATCAAATTTCTCAATCAATCAGCCTTGTTGAGTTGATTTGTAAAATTTTAAAAGAGACAAGTTTTTTATTATTTTCAACCAAGAAAGATACAATGATTTTGAATAAGTTGAAAAGGTATAGTAAATACAAATTAACTGAAAGAATCTATGTTTAAATTTTGATATTTGAAATAATCAAATAGAAATGAGCAAAAGTTTTACATTTTTTATTTACACAATTTAGCGAGTTGACTCGCGAGTCATACCGATTTTACAATGTTGCAATGTTTGACCACTAGTAACTCAATTTCCTTATGTTGAATCCAAATTTCGAATGAATTGATGAGTTTTCTTGCGATATTAACTGTACTGATTCATCTGTGTAGTGTATTTTTGTACAGAATTTTATGTTGTACAATCTTAACTTGCTATTTATATATTTATTTTAGTTGTAATAGACTATTTTTGTTTGGTCAATTATTTACTCTTTTGTCGTCTAAAGCTACAATTTTAAAATGAGTTATTTGAGGTTAGATAACATTTGTTATTACAATATAATAATGTGTGTTTGTGTTCTTATAAAATTTATCACAACTCTCTTGAATATATTATTTTTTTTATATTTCAAAGATACATTTGATTGTAATTTTAAGAAAATTAAAGGAATAAAACTATAATTAATCTATTCTAATATGCCACTGGTTTTATATAAAACTAAATAACTTTGTTATATTTTTATATTCAAATCAAGCCAATAATACTTATTAACTTTTAAAAAAAAAATTATGAAGGTAAACTTTGAAAGAGAAAAGTGGAATTAGGCCCATCAAAAGACACCATTGACTAATAAGTGTTTCTAAATTTTTTTATACAAAACTAGGTGGGTTATATTTTTTAAACAGCCCAAATATAATTTTATTTTTTTCAAAAAAATTATATATATATATCTTTAAAGTAATTATAATATATATATATATATATAAATAATAATGAATTAATTAACAATTATTTGCTAGAGTATTGTTACATTAGTGAAGAAATTTAACAAAATTACAATGTATTGAACAATTTTTAAAAGAATATGCATCCTAGAAGCACACTATCGAATAGTATGATATCGAATAGTATGATAGTAGTAGATAGAAAAGGAAAATCTAGTGTCATGGAAATCACTTATGAGTGAAAGCATATAGATAAACTTTCTGCAATATCTTCCAACATGCAAGTCCAAATTATGATTTATAAGATCAAAAAATTCATAAAGGTCAGAAAGTTAAGATGTAGGAAAATGAAACAGATGTGTCTATTATCAAAGAGCAAAATGTGGTTAAAGATCAAGAAATAGAAGATAAAGAAAATTATGTACAAGACAAAAATAGTACAATGAAGGAGGTGAAACCTCAACCTAATAATATTGAAGATATAATTAAGGATTCTCAATCAAATCAAGTTGAAGTGGTTGCTGATGAAAACAGAGAGGAAGATACTGAGGTTAATCAAGAGGAAGAAGAGATTTTTTTTAAGGTTGATATAGAGGAATCTAAAGTTGTTGAGGATTCTAAAACTGAAACTAAAAAAAATAAAGACAATGATCTTGAAATTCAAGTTGGAGCTCAGAATTCTTGAAGAATAATTTATTTTATCAAATTAAAACGGGGTCATATAAAGAAAAAAAATCAAAATAAGAATATACAGTACTCATCATCATTTTTCAGTTCACACTTCTTTCATTACAAGAGGAATGGAAAAGGAAAGAGGAAGGACAATAGGAAGAGTAAGACAACTTGTTGAAACATCAGGTTGGTATGGAAATAAAAATCTTGATTGAGATAATTAGGATTTGATACAATTTGTAATTTTTGTTTGTAATATTTGTTTTTCGTATGTTTGATGTCTATTAATTTGTTTCTTTAGGGTGGTTTGATTGTCATCTTTTAATCATAGTTAGAGTTTGTCTAGCTTTTATTGTTGACTCTCCTACTTTTGATATTTTAATAAAATGGTTTTACCCTTTTTCCAATTTTTTTTTTTAAAGAAAGTAGTCTTTATTTTACTAAAATAGGTGTAAGTTTCATTGATATTAATAAAATAAAAAATCAATCCAAGTCAATAGAATTATTTCTCTTAAGAAAACTAGTCCACATCACTAATCACTAGAGTTGTTTGAATTTAATAAAAAATAAAGTGATTGCCATGGATTATCATTAAATTTTATATATATATATATATATATATATATTAAATTTAAAAAACTAGCATGAACTAACACACTGATGTCCAGTCTATAATCAAATTATTAATTAAAAGACTTAAATTATTATTATTTTTTCATATATAAAATTTCATAATATAACATCAACCCAAATAAATCCTATTTTCATGGAAGGAATTCAAACTATACTCGATTATAGTTTGAAATACTTGTGAGAAGAAATAGTTATATTTAAATATTAACAATAATTTAATATTTAATTAATGATTTTAGTCAAAGGATAATAAAATTATTTTGATTAAACTCAACCGAATGAAGAAAAGCCTTAGATTTCATAACAACAATAATAATAATAAATAGTTAAGTTTGTTTGTTTGGCTTAATTCTAATCATAAAACCAGTGAAAGAAAGTTCACATTTCTTAGAAATAAAAAGTATCATCATTTTG